>NC_057797.1:682588816-682914320 GCF_018294505.1 Triticum aestivum
GAGGCCCAGCCCAGAATTGCTGTTTTTTGCCTGTTTTAGGGTTTTGAAGAAAAAGAATATCAGACGGAGTCCAAACGGAATGAAACCTTCGGGAACGTGATTTTTAGGAAGATTATGATCCGGGAGACTTGGACCCTACGTCAAGAAAAGAAACAGGAGGCCACGAGGTAGGGGGCGCGCCTACCCCCCAAGCGCACCATCCACCCTCGTGGGCCCCCTGTTGCTCCACCGACGTACTCCTTCCTCCTATATGTACCTACGTGCCCCCAAACGATCAGATACGGAGCCAAAACCCTAATTCCACCACCGCAACTTTTTGTATCCACGAGATCCCATCTTGGGGCCTTTTCCGGAGCTCTGCCGGAGGGGGCATCGATCACGGAGGGCTTCTACATCAACACCATAGCCTCTCCGATGAAGTGTGAGTAGTTTACCTCAGACCTACGGGTCCATAGTCAGTAGCTAGATAACTTCTTCTCTCTTTTTGGATCTCAATACAATGTTCCCCCCCTCTCTTGTGGAGAACTATTCGATGTAATCTTCTTTTTGTGGTGTGTTTGTTGAGACCGATGAATTGTGGGTTTATGATCAAGTCTATCTATGAATAATATTTGAATCTTCTCTGAATTCTTTTATGTATGATTGGTTATCTTTGTAAGTCTCTTCGAATTATCAGTTTGGTTTGGCCTACTAGATTGATCTTTCTTGCAATGGGAGAAGTTCTTAGCTTTGGGTTCAATCTTGCGGTGTCCTTTCCCAGTGACAGTAGGGGCAGCAAGGCACGTACTGTATTGTTTCCATCAAGGATAACAAGATGGGATTTTCTTCATATTGCATGCGTCTATCCCTCTACATCATGTCATCTTGCTTAAGGCGTTACTTTGTTTTTAACTTAATACTCTAGATGCATGCTGGATAGCGGTCGATGAGCGGATTAATAGTAGTAGATGCTGGCAGGAGTTGGTCTACTTGTCTCGGACGTGATGCCTATATACATGATCATACTTAGATATTCTCATAACTATGTTCAATTCTGTCAATTGCTCAACAGTAATTTGTTCACCCACCGTAGAATACTTATGCTCTCGAGACAAGCCACTAGTGAAACCTATGGCCCCGGGTCTATCCTTATCATATTGATCTCCTACTACTTAGTTATTTCCTTTGTTATTTACTTTGCCTTTATTTTACTTTGCATATTTATCACAAAAATACCAAACATATTATCTTTATCATATCTATCAGATCTCACTCTCGTAAGTGGCCTTATATGGATTGACAACCCCTATTTGTGTTGGTTGCAAGGATTTATTTGTTTTGTGCAGGTACGAGGGACTCGCGCGTAGCCTCCTACTGGATTGATACCTTGGTTCTCAAAAACTGAGGGAAATACTTACGCTACTTTGCTGCATCATCCCTTCCTCTTCGGGGAAAACCAACGCAGTGCTCAAGAGGTAGCAGCAACCCCCGTGCCTGCTTGGTCGAGGTCTGGTCACTTCGCGCGCCTGCGTGTTGCAACCTCTGCCCTCCCATCCCTTCTCATGGATCACAATCTAGGCTTTATCTTTTGGAATGTGCATGGGTTGAACAGCCGTGCCAAGCGCACCGTTGTCCGCACGATTATCACCTCGGCTGAACCTTGTATTGTTTGCCTCTCTGAAACAAAACTTGATTCGGTCTCGTTATCGTGCGTCAAGTGGCCGAGAAGGGATTGACAACCCCTTTATCGCGTTGGTTGCGAGGTTCTTATTTGTTGGTGTAGGTATGAGGTGACTCGCGCGTGGTCTCCTACTGGATTGATACCTTGGTTCTCAAAAACTGAGGGAAATACTTACGCTGCTTCGCTGCATCAACCTTTCCTCTTCAAGGAAAACCAACGCATGCTCAAGAGGTAGCAGGTGACACAGAACTAGCTCCAGTTCATCAATGTAATGTAGGCATGTATTCTGAATATAGTCATACGTGCTTATGAAAAAGAACTTGCATTAGATCTTTTGTCCTACTCTCCCGTGGCAGCGGGGTCCTATTGGTAACTAAGGGATATTAAGGCCTCCTTTTAATAGAGTACCGGACCAAAGCATTAACACTTAGTGAATACATGAACTCCTCAAACTACGGTCATCACCGGTAAGTATCCTGATTATTGTCACTTCGGGGTTAACGGATCATAACACATAATAGGTGACTATAGACTTGCAAGATAGGATCAAGAACTCACATATATTCATGAAAACGTAATAGGTTCATATATGAAATCATGGCAATCGGGCCCTAGTGACAAGCATTAAGCATAGCAAAGTCATAGCAACATCAACCTCAGAACATAATGGATACTAGGGATCAAACCCTAAAAAAACTAACTCGATTACATGATAAATCTCATCCAACCCATCACCGTCCAGCAAGCCTACGATGGAATTGCTCATGCACGGCGCTGAGCATCATGAAATTGGTGATGGAAGAAGGTTGATGATGACGATGGCGACGGATTCCCCTCTCCGGAGCCCCGAACGGACTCCAGATCAGCCCTCCCTAGAGAGATTAGGGCTTGGCGGCGGCTCCGTATCATAAAACGCGATGAATCCTTCTCTCTGATTTTTTTTCTCCCCGAACGTGAATATATAGAGTTGGAGTTGAGGTCGGTGAAGCATCAGGGGGCCCACGAGGAAGGGGGCGTGCTCCCCACCCTCGTGGACAGGGTGTGGACCCCCTGACATTGATTCTTTTGCCAGTATTTTTTATATATTCCAAAAATATTATCCGTGAAGTTTCAGGTCATTCCGAAAACTTTTATTTCTGCACAAAAATAACACCATGGCAATTCTGCTGAAAACAGCATCAGTCCGGGTTAGTTGCATTCAAATCATGCAAGTTAGAGTCCAAAACAAGGTCAAAAGTGTTTGGAAAAGTAGATACGATGACGACGTATCACGGGTTCAGTCCCATCTCTTTAAAGCCGATTGGTGGTGATCGGTTTCAAGGTGTGATGTAAACAAGAAGTTAAAACATGGTCGATATAGAAATTATCGCCCTAAGCACATAAAATGGCCGATGGAGTGTTGACATCATCCTTAGAAAAAGCATCGTGCAAATTATTTTTCGGCACACAAGTTTGCCGAAAAACAGGGGGGCATGTGTTGACACCAGATTTTGGCACGGCCAAGAACTTAATTAAGATGGCCTCAAATGGAGAAGTGCTCAAAGTGATAAAGTTCTGTGTCGTCAAAAGGTGAAACTTTGATATTTGGACCATAGCCATCCGACTCATATCTAAGGCCGAAGTTGTGTTCGAAGTACTCAGATTTTATATTCAAAACACTATTCGGCTAATTACGGCCCCAAGATGGCCTCATATGAGAAACGTTTCTACACGAATTGTCTCCGTCTCCTCAAAATGATCGATTTTGATATAAAAACGTCTAAATCAGAGTACGTATGCAAAAATTAGAGCCAAAATGTTGTGTTGCATAAGTCTGCCCCGGAAGTTCCGGGAAAACTTCCAGGGAGGTTTCGGGCTAAACAAAAACTTTGCACGCGGTGCGCCCCAAAAACTGGAATTTGAATATAATTTGCAGATTTGCGGGCCCGAATCCAATCTCAAGATGACCTCGGATGAAAAGGTGATCAACTGAAGAGTTTTTCTTCATTGCAAGATCGACAACTTTGCTTATGGGACCATTGCGATCCGAAGCCGTATGCAACCTGCAGGAGCTGTGCAAGTGGGCTACTTGATGTAATTTTAGGCCGGAAGTTTCGGGCTGACCGGAAGTTCCGGCCCTCGTAGTCCAAGTTAGGTTCTTTTGATGTTTTGGACGGGATTTGAGTCCTTTTCTTGTACGGAAAGTCCAGGCGCCTCATATATATGTAAGAGGTGATGGCCGATTGAATAACAACACACAATCAAACAATCAATCTACTTTGTGCCCTAGTTTTACACCTCTCCCTTGTTCATTCTCTCTCGTTCTTCGTTGAAGGGCAGCCATCCTCGAGGCTCTAGGGGCGGGCAAACCGACCTAGGGCAGCCCATAGCCGCCGCGCGTCCAGACAGGGTCCCTCCCAGGCGCGTGGGGTTTCAGGTCCTCAAAAGCGTCTGCTGGATTGCTTGCGTATCGCGCTTTCGGACGGGTCTCCTTCGATGTGAGATGCGATGCATCACCCTCGGCGTTGAAGGTACACGGTGACGTGTTCGTATGCGAACACTAGTGCGGGTAGTTTCCAGGAACGATTGCAAAAAACAGAGGTGTTCATTTTTTTAGAAAAGGAGGATGACCCCCAGCCTCTGCATCTGGACAATGCATACGGCCATTTTATTAATTATTGACACAAGACCTTACAAAGTCATACAACAATAAGACTAAAGCCACCAACTAAGCAACATCTGTCGCTATTCCTATCCAGTTGATGAAGGGGCGCTGAAAGTCTGGGCCTAATACCAAACAGACCTCGTAGCCAAACCAAACATCAAAGACTTGGGGTCCCAACCAGGACGCCTGCCGGGTATGGGCACCCACCAGTCCGGCGTGCTCCTCAACCAGAACGCCTGTCGGGTATGAGGTCGCCGCAACCACCTGCCACTAAACCATCTTCAGAGTTGTACTACTGCATCAACCTCGCCCAGTCTAGCTGCCGCCGACGCCACCACGACGCCAGGCAGCGTCACCCTCCTGCGCGAGCCCATCTCCGCTCATCAGGCGCCGAGTCTCCACTGCGCCACGCCGCCGAGATCCGCCGTCATCAATGGACAAGATGAAGCACTGCTCCTCCTCTTGTCCCCTCCAGCCAACACTTGGTCCAAAACGATGCCCCTAGGAGGGAGAACGACATCGAAACGTCGTCATCGTCCGATCTGGTAGTCCCGGATCTAGGGTTTCCCCCGGAACCTCCCGATCAGGTTGACGTGACCTGCAACAATGATGCCTCGAGAAGGAAACGACGTCAGAGACGCCGCCATCGTCCGCTAAGACCGTAGTCAGGCGTGATTTTCACCGGAAGCCGTGTCATCCTGATCTCGTGGCTGGCTAGAACCGCGCGGAGTCTCGCCATGAAGACGTATGCCACTACTGGTACTCCGGTAGAGATCCTCCATACCCTCACCGGTCCCTCCACGCACCGCCGGCCAGCCAAGACCACACCGCGGTGGATCTGGATGGGACGCCAGATCTGCGGCCGCCGCGACCCATCTTCGGGCAGAACCATCCACCGGTTCATCCATGGAATGCTTCCACCATCCATGCACGAAGGGAAGCCCATCGCCGTCCTGGACCGCCGCCCGCCGCCGCACAGGCTAGGGCGCCGCCCTGCCTGCTGCCCACGGGCGCACCACAAGAGACGCCCCTGCTGCCTCAAAGGGATCCCGCTGCAGATCCGCCCGCCCTAGCGCCTTGGCATCGGGCCCGCCGCCTCTGCGGACCTTGCCGGCAGCAGCAGCGGCAGGAGGATGGCCGAGGGAGGCTGGCGGCGCTAGATTTTTTGGCCCCCTGGCATCGCCCAGGGAGGCGACGCGAGGGGGTACGAGCTGTAATACCCCTACTAATAGTAACTGAACAGGTCGTAGCGAACGCCACTAATACATGTATAGCATAGACGCCCCTGTTTTCTTTTGCCGCACTGCTGGTACTCCCTCCATTTCACAATGTAGTATGTCCGCACTTTTCAAGATTCAACTTTAACCGTAAATTTAACTATCGAGACTGACCGCGGCGGGAGCAAAAATTATACCATTGGATTCGTATTTTCCATATGAATTTAGTGGTATCACTTTTGTCCCCGTCGCAGTCGGTCTCATTGGTTAAATTTATGGTCAAAGCTGGATCTCGAAAAGCGCAAGTGTACTACATTGTGGAATGGAGGGGGTATTTCGGTTTCGGAGTCAGCACCACTAATTACCTATACGCACAAAAGTTTTTCTAATATAGTGGTTGTTAAGAGCTTCTTATAGTCCTTAACATAATTGGAAGGACTATGGATCGCATATTTCTTGAGCGGGATATGTTCTGCTGGTCTCATCTCATTTCTTCTTAATTACTACATCTTACCACTACGTGTCACTTTTTTTCGGGTTACTAGGAGGTGTTTGTTTGGCAAAGAAATCCCTGTTACCTGTTTACGGTGTAAACCCAAAATGTTACGTCTGTTTGGTATGTGTAGAGCCGTAATGGGCTGCCTCTGTAAACCAGGCCAGTTCTGGATCGATAAGGCCAACTCCACCGCATGACCCCAAATTGTTCGGGGCTGTCCGTTTGAGGTAAAACGGACATACGAGACGTCCCAACGCGCGACCCCATTTTAAAAAAACGTCTGTTTCTTGTCCGCCTCGACCCATTCTCGGAGCAAACTTGGTCTGGGTTTGGGTCTGAAACGGACACGCCCGGACGTTTTCTGCGTGGTCCTCGTCTGCCCCTGTCCCTTTGCATGTGACCCCCGGCCCACCTGTCATTGGAACCAGATGGGCCCGGCTGCCCACCCACCTGTCCTTCTCTCTCTCCTTTTTCTCTCTCTCCCTCTCTCTTCTTTTGCAGCCGGCGGCCATCTCCACGCGGCCACGACGGGGCGACGGGCGGCGGGCGTGGTGGTGGGCGACGGGCGGCGGGGCGAGGCGAGGCGGTCGGGGCGAGGCGGGCGCGGGCTTGGTGGCGCGGGCGCGCGGGGCGGAGCGCCCAGGCGCGGCTGAGCTCGCGGCTGGGCGCGCGCGGGCAGCAGCGTGCGAGCGCGAGCGCGAGCGCGCGGCGCGGAGTGCGCAGGCGCGACCGAGCTCGCGGCTGGGCGCGCGCGGGCAGCGGCGAGCGAGCGTGAGCGACGGCGGCAGGGCGCGGGCACGCGCGCCAGCGGCAGGGGCATCCGCATGCGTGGCGGGGGCGCGGGCAGGCGGGGCACGCGGGCGCGAGCGGGCGTAGGCCGGCGCGGGCGGGCGGGTGCACAGGCGCAGGCGAGCACGCGCGGGCGCAAGCGGGCGGGCGGGGGCGCAGGCGAGCGCGCGCGCGCGAGCGCGGGCGAGCACGCGCGGGCGCAGGCTGGCGCGGGCAGGCGGGGGTGCCGGCGGGCGCGGGCGCAGGCGAGCTGGCGCGGGCGGGCAGGGGCACAGGCAAGCGCGCGGGCGCAGGCGAGCTGGCGCGGGCGGGCGCGCGAGCGGGGCGTGCGCAGGCTGGCGCGGGCAGGCGGGAGCGCAGGCGAGCGCGTGGCCGGGGGCGGGCGCAAGCGAGCGCGCGGCATGACGCCTGCGGGCTCGGAGTGGCGCAGGCGGGCACGGAGCGGCGCGGGACGCGGGTGGAAGACAAGGCGGACGTTTTGGGGTAGAGCTGCGCGTTGAGCACCTCCAACTTAACCCGGACATGTATGTCTATTTTGTCACCCATTGTCATCTCAAACGGACAGAATCCAAACAAAACAGACGTCCGTTTGGGGTATTGTGGTGGAGTTGGCCTAACACCCACCCACACACATCCGTAAACGGTTGCGTCACCGCACACACCTCCTCTTCCCAAGACCCCACTACTCCTCGAGCAGCCCCGCCGCCACCCCGATCCCCTTCGAGTCCGGCGTCCCCGCCTCTTCGAGCCCCTCTCCGCTTCCCCTCGATCCTCCTCACCTCGTGCATCGCCGCCAGATCTGCGCCACGCCAGCCGCGGGCGTGACCTGCGTCTCCTGGTAGCTAGCTATCGCCACCGCCCCTGGTCGCCGCCGCAGCTCACCCTCGTCGCCGGCCGGACCGTTTTCTGCAAGGTGCAGGCTCCCTCCCTCCCTCCTCCTTCTGTAATCAGTCCTCCGTCCTCCTTCCTCCTTCCTTCTACTCTCCTTCCCATTCTTGTCTGCTCTCCGACCCCGTTTACATTACCAGTCTCTAATCCAAACACCTCCGTCGACGTGTCATTGACATCGCAGTGCTTATAAAAGTGGCTACTCTTGCCTGCTGTTCTTCCAAGCAAATTAAGCCGCGACTTAAATCGAACCATCCTGATGGAGCTAAGCACCGCCACTCTCCTGCTCTCTATCTCTGTCGCCTCACTGGCGATTCTTGCGTCGTTGCTTAGCCGCAAATCGGCACCAAGCTCCAAGAGGAGGCGGCCTCCTGGTCCACGGTGTCTCCCCTTCATCGGAAGCCTCCTCCACCTCCTTACCTCGGAGCCGCAGGTCGCTCTCCGGGACCTGGCCAAGAAGCACGGGCCGGTGATGTACCTGCGGCTGGGCCACGTCGACACCGTCGTGATCTCCTCCCCGGCGGCGGCACAGGAGGTGCTCCGGGACAACAACCTCACATTCGCGTCGCGGCCGAGCCTTGTGGCCACGGAGATCCTATGCTACGGGAACACTGACATCGCCTTTGCGCCGTACGGCGCGTACTGGAGGACGCTGCGAAAGATCTGCATGGTGGAGCTCCTGAGCGCGCGGAAGGTGAGGCAGTTCGCGCCCATCAGGGATACTGAGATCCTGTCCCTCGTTACGAATGTCCGCGCTGCCGCCAGAGGCGGCGAGCCAGTAAATCTCGGCGGACTGCTCGTGTCTTGCTCGAACACGATCAGCGCAAAGGCCACGTTCGGTGAGGGATGCGATGCCGACCTCCAGGAGCAGTTCTTGTCTGCGATCGGCGTGGCACTGGAGTACAGCGGGGGCTTCTGCGTCGGGGACCTCTTCCCGTCCCTGTGGTTCGTGGATGTCGTCACTGGGGTGAGACGCCGGCTCTGGCGAGCGCACAGGGTCCTCGACGCCGTCTTTGAGAAGATCATCACTAGGTGCGAGGCGCGGCGGGAGGAGAAGAAGTCAACGGCGACGACCGGCGGCGGAGATGATGACCTTCTGAGCGTCATGCTCAGGATCAAGGACGAGGACGGCCTTGAGTTCCCCATCAGCACCACGAACATCAAGGCAGTCATAGTGGTAAAGTGTTTTTAAAAGATTCACATGATCGATGCGTAGATAGTACTGCCTACGTATGTGTTATTTTTCTTATTCATGTTCTTCATGTCGATTAATTTCGATTAGGATATGTTCACGGGAGGGACCGAGACAACATCATCAGCCGCCGAGTGGATCATGTCGGAGCTCATGCGGAGCCCGGAGGTAATGGCGAAGGCGCAGGCCGAGGTGCGGCGAACATTCGGCAACAAGAACCCACGAGACCACGAGAGCCTCATAGAGGGGCTGTGCTACACGAGGATGGTGGTGAAGGAGGGCTTGAGGCTGCACCCGGTGTTGCCGCTCGTCCTCCCACGTGTCTGCCGGGAGACCTGCGACGTCGGCGGATTCGAGGTCACGGAGGGCACCAGGGTCTTGGTTAACGTGTGGGCGATAGGGAGGAGCGCCGAGCATTGGCAGGACGCCGAGGTGTTTAGGCCGGAGAGGTTCGCGGATAGCACGGCGACAGACTACACCGGCACGCGGTACGAGTACTTGCCGTTCGGCAGCGGGAGGAGGATGTGCCCCGGCGGCAACTTTGCGATGGCCACGCTGGAGCTCACTGTGGCACGGCTTCTCTACTACTTCGACTGGAGCCTCCCCAACGGGATTCGACCGGAGGAGCTCGACATGGACATGATCGTCGGCGCAACGGCAAGAAGAAGGAACCAACTGCACCTAATTGCAGTGCCCTATAATGTCCCAATCGATCTTTAAAGCCGATGTTTGTGACAAGTTAACTTTCGTTCTTCTGCCATGTGGGATGAATGTCTATATATGTCTTATTTTTATGCAATGTAATGGACAAATAAATAATTTCGGCAGATAACATTGTATATATAGAGTAAAATTCAGTTGTGGTCACTTAATTGCGCATTTTGGTCATCCAACAAATAAAATAACGATCCAACCCGCAAGACTTTGTATGACCCATATAGATAAACCAAAACAAAGGAAGAGGATTTGGAGCTCCTGAGCGCTCCACCCCTTATATATGAACATTACTGGGTGCAGGGGCGGACCTACATAGTGCTAAGTGGGTGCCTAGGCCCCACTCAATTTTTAAAATTTCAATAGAAATTGCTTGTATTCTAATTTTTTTTAAGTTCTTCAAATTTGCATAATAAATGCCCCGACTCCAATGATTTGCCCCCACTCCACACTAAAATATCTCTAGCTACTCTCTTGCTAAAATATTTAATCTCTTTACCAAGCTCAGTGAGTCTAACACTTATTTTGGTAATTTGCCTATCGAGAAAGGCTTTCGACCCGCTTTATATATAAAGCAGCACGACCAAAAAGACACGACTCAAGAAAAAAAAAACGCCAAACCGATACAAAGTGATGAAGAAATCGTCTTACAAAGATGTTCTAATAAAATCCTCTTACAAAGCAGATCAAATATAAAAGAAGAGTACAAGAGTGCTCACACCCCAACAAGATGAGCTGAGGCTATTGACTAGAAGAAAACCCGTGCCTCCATGAGAAACCACTGAACATGCATGTAACACACACACACCAAGCTATTGTCGGAGAGGACACTCTTTGCTCTCGCTCCGAGCCATGAATCGCCAATTCTGCCAGCAGATGATGAGGAATGAGAGCTAGCGATGCCACTGACGTCGCATGTAAAAGATAGGAAGCCTCCGGGACTGCCCCATGCCAAAGTCGAAGGTGCATCGAGAAGGATCTGAGCTTGCCCAGCGATGTCAACACGCCTAGGGTGACGATGGAACACACCTCGCCGTCGTGACCGAAGGAGGGTCAAGGGTTTTCACCCAGTAGCCCTGGCGCGGAGAGGGGGACCATGGAAGTGATCTCTGAGGTTGAGTGACCATGAATGAAGGCAATACTCGCTACTATTAACAAGAAAAATGAAGAAGTCAATTTTGGTTGCTAAACTTTTAAAACACGGTAAATTTGGTCTCTGGTCCTAATAAAAAGTGGTATAACCGGTGAGTGGCGGTGGTTTTACACATGCTGCAACCAATTAGAATAGAAGATAGACAATCATAAGAAAAATATCAAAGCTTAAACAAATATGAAAAATAAGAAGGAGATTTAAAATTCTGCATGGATAAACATCTAACAAAATATTTTTCCTAAATAAAGTAAAATGATATGAAAAAACAAAGGTATGTTATTAGAAAGATGGAACTTGAGAAAATTAATTTTTGGGTGTTGAATACCCATGAACTAACACCACATTTCTTAGTTAGTTTTGCATATTTTATCTCCAATATACGTACTTATGATAATTTTTTGTTTCCTACCTTTTGGTAGTTTAAGTTTGAAAATTACATGGTTTTCAATGCTTATCACATAATATTTCTGAAATTTTGAAAATTTCCAAATTTCAAAGAAGATTCCAGGTTTTCATTGATAGGTTTTTCTTGAATGTTTCCACTATTAATAATGTTATCTATTGAATTTTTTTCTTAACCCTTTTTTATCCGTCTGTTGGCTGGGCTACTATGTGTGAATCTACTGCCTTGCCATCTCACATACCACTTTCAGTGATAATCAGGGTGAAAATTTAGTAATTTCAAAAGTTTTACATCCTCCATATCATGTATTTTTGTTAAGTAGCCAACTATCAATCACCCAATAGTGATTATGTGGATCTCTATCCAGGAGACGGGTCAACTGTTCAATGGTGGTCGCGACTTCTGAAGCGTGTGCATGTGGTACACGCTTTGGGTTTGCTAAACCGAATGTGTTCTCCAGGTACGTCATGCAGGCGATGTGGTGATGACCCTGGTGACCTCAGTTCTAGATGGAGGGGGCGTGGCGGCATCCTTCATTGTCGAGTTTGTAGGTGTGGTAGTGGTCGTTTCGGGTTGTTTGGTGTATGTTCTTGTCAGACCTTTATTAACTTAATAAGGGTGGTTGTGTGCATCAAATTATATGCACCTCGTCACGCACCGCTGCGCAACACGTCGTTACTGCTATGGGATGCGTTGGACCACCGGGCAGACCTCCGCCAGGTCGAGGAAGGCCAGTGAGCCATACAACCATGAGACCACAACACGAGCTCCACACAAGAATTTGCACCAGCAGATGAGGAGAAGAAGGTTTGTCGTCGCCAACCACGTGTGGGCTTTTATAGAAAATACACGAGTATTCTACAACAGCATGATGTCAAGGGCACGTGCATATGTGAAGAACCAACCCGTGGTTGGATGGTTAGGAATTAGAGGTGGGGTGGCGCCCAACCCATCAGGGATCGAACCTCAAATTTAACGCTTTGATAACTCATAAAGGCGAAATATTGCTTTATTGGAAGGCGGCGTTTGCATGGAGAGCGAGAAGTCTGTGGTACTTCGTCAATTTCAATCTCAAGACCGGCCAACTCTCATGGGGTGAGTGTGAAACACTAAGTCCGTATCCCACATTAGCAGGTTTAGGATTTCTAAGTGAAGACCATGCCTGTGGTTTCTGAACATTCGTGAAAACAATGCCAGGCTAGACCAATGCCAGCAGATTAGACTACTAGGGTGCCAATTCAGCACCCATTATTGTTACTGAAACATGGACTGTGATATTGGAGCATGGTGCTCATGCTGAGCGCCAGATATTTGTTTACCAAAAAATTATTCTGCTGCGTTAGGAGGAAGAGCTACATCGACGTGCGGGGCTCGGCGGATCATTTGAGAGGGCTAGGTGGGAGATGCTTGGGACCTGAACTTTGTCCTCCATGGCGCTGGTTGGGGATGCGCATTTGTCCAGAAGCGAAGACGCGTCTTAATCATGGTAGACAGCAGTGAGCAATCCTATTACTAAATGCACCCAAACGGGAGGATATATACACACAAACGCAAATGATCGGGCCGTCCGTCGCAATCATGCACCGCGGCATGTGCGCATGCAACTCCCAACAAACATAGGGATAGTCCCGACATGCGTACACTGGAAAACCCATTGATCAATTGCCTTGCATAGTAGGAGTGTCACGACGAACATGGCCCCCACCTCATTGCCTACCCGTCGGAGCGCCAGCTTTCTCGCTCGGGTGGAAACAGAAGCAAGCGGCCCATCGGCCCAGTCCGACGCCGGGGATTGGATGATTTGCCCCACTTTACAAGGGGTTCGCTCTCGCCTCACTCTCAATCGCCATCATGTCGTTCAAAAAAAAAAAAACTCAATCTCCATCATCGTCGGTCAGTCGCTCTTGTCTCTCCCTAGGGTTCGCTACGCCGGCGGTGAAGAGCAGCCGCTGCTCCATCAGGGCGCGAGCAGCGTAGCCATGGAACGGCAAAGCCAGCCGTTGCCCCGTCCATGGCATGACGATGCCTATCCATCGAGGCGGCGGAGCCAGCCGCGGCCGCGTACAGGGTGCGACACCCCCGGTGCCGTCGAGACCGTTGAGCCGCGGACCAAGCATCGTCGATGCCGCCGATTCTTCTCGGAGGGTTCCTCTGCTGCTTGCCTCGCGTTGCATTGGTTTGCTGCTTGCTTTGCCTTGTTGTGTCTTCAGTTTCAGTTGTGCAGAAACTGTAATTTTAGTTATGCAGACAGCAGAGAAGCAGCAACTACAGAGAAACAGCACCAACGGAGAAGCAACAACAGTAGAGAAATGCCAGATTGAGCTTGTAACTGATGTGAACTGGTTGTACACTTCAGTGAATAGTGTGAGTGAATGTTGTATCCAGATTGTAATCATGTAATTTGAGAGTGGAGTTGAGTGAATTTGAGTGTGATTATTGTTACAAAATATTGAATGTGAATCACTGACGTTCTTTGTACCGTAGCTACTGTACTGCTGGGATCTAAGACTGTTAATTTGAGAGCATAATACTGGTGCTGTTAATTAAAGAGGATAGCACGTGTTGACAATTTGAGAGCATGTCCTTCCAGGAATACAAAGTCATAATGCTGAACTGAACTGAATGGCCAAAAGGGATTGAGCAACTGTAACCTAGAACTGAACTGAATGCCCAAATCTGCCAAAACCATGCTTGCTTGTGCTCTAATTCAAGTACAGAGCACATGATTGCCCAAAAACAGTAGTGCTTCACCACGACCCAGTAAATATATCATCTGTGATTGGTCCGTGGAAATTAAAATATAAGTAAGTTGTTATTGAAATACAAAGTCATATTCGGACTAATAGTACTCGAAAAAGATTTCTATAAGAGAATAAGCAAAGAGTAGCGGTAATTGGGATAAGAATAAAATCAAGTAAAATCAGTGTACTTGAGATAAGAAAAATACTTGTTAGAATTGGAATCATGGTGCACTGTATCAGCCTCTTCTCTTTCTGTTGCATCTTCCATTAGAAGAAGGAATGCTTGATCAGAGTTCAGCAGGTTGCTTTTTTCATCAGAAAAAGGGATGCCTGATCCGAGTTCAGCAGGCTACTTCTTCGATGAGAAAAAGGGAAATTTGATCAAGTTCTAAAGCAATCTGATGGTGAAAGTTTAATCAATTCCAGTGTTTTATTCACACAGGCTACTTCTTCCATCACAAAGGACTAGGAGCAGAGCAGTCGTCCCTGCTGAGCGCCGGGGATCTCCTTCCGATCAATTTTGGCGCCGTTTCTGTGGCCTCTCGCGCCTTTTCCCCTTGCTTCCTTCGCCTCTCTCTCTAGCTAGCGTTGGACTGGGCCGATGGGCCGCTTATTTTTGTTTCCACCCGAGCGAGAAAGCTAGCGAAGGCTGTAATTCGTGCGAGTATCGTTGGATGCCTGATGAACGGTGCAGCGTGAACGACGTCCCTCGGCAGTAGAACTTCCTACGTCAGAGGATCTCGTTCCGGATCCGCACAACCCGCAACATTAGTATAGAAAAAGAATAGCTTGATTGTTCTATGACTGCTTGCTTTCTCTGTCCATGTCTTGTTTTCTCCTATAACTGGCATGCTTGTTACACGGGTCTGAATTTCTAAGTTTGAGGAGGATTTCAGTGTTTCTAAAGAAAGGGACAAGGATCAATGCTATAAGATTGCTGAAAGACTCAGGGACATGTATCACGAATCGGGTGCAGTATGCTTTCTACTAGCCTTTTCCTTATTGACTAAACCTTAGTAAATGACTATTTCCAGTTTTCTCATGTAACCTGAACTGCTGCTTGTTTAGATTTCAGCATTTCCCCGCAATTTTGATTTTCAGCATGCTGCGGCACACATGGTCTGCCTCCGTGTCGTCCTACCTGCTTCAGGGCCCTCTACTTCTTCCCCCAAGATTGCCATTATGATTAACAAATCTGACGAGAGCAATTTAATTGGTGACACATCATATGTTTTTCTGCAACTGCATGTGAATTCTCATCTTGCGCCTACCTCTTTTGCTTACCAGGCATGGTGGGAGTTTACACAATGTTACAAAAAGAGTTGATGGTGACACGGTCCTAAGGTTTATTTTTCTAATATATGATGCCTTCACATGATGCTTTTATATGCTTAAGTCACAATTTTCTCAGTAATGGAAGTAACAGATAAATGGTAAAATATATGTACTGAAATTGCAAAATTTCATTAACTTATTTGTCGAAGTATCCTGCAGAATCATTTCTCTTATGGGAATTAGCCTATTGTATTGATCTAAAAAGGTCCACTTCAACCTATGTAACAATTATGCAGTGCAGATGGAGAGCTTTAGGCAAAAAAAAACTAAAAAAAAACTAGCATGTAATCTATGGAGAACAATTTTGACTTCAACTCCAACTGTAAGATTCCTGAAGTTTTTCTTTGAAAGTTTGTAAGTTTTCTTGATATGTATGTACACTCACATATATAGCAACAAAAAATATGCCTGAGGAGTATGAGTATGTACTAACATTTCTCTGCTATTTACGGAACAACTTGGAATATCTTATTGGTAGTTTATATACAAAGTCATTTTGATAATTATCATGCTATAAACCTACATAGTTTTCTATATTAATCATGACATGCTAAAATATAAAAGCTATAGCTCCCATAAATTGATAAAGTACAGATTTGGGCTTTACATATTTATAGAATCGAAATATGTATATGGCAACCGTAATCGTTTCTACAAAACTGCCACACCACTCGATGTCCCTTGGATCGGCATCGCAGCACGATCCACTTTTTTCGGTTCTTCCACTCCTTCTCTACGCTTGTCCTCTCCTTCAGGCGATGTCGCGTCGCAGCTCACATATAGTGGTCGCCGCCCCGCCGCCGCCGCCCGTCCGACGACAAGCCATGGTGTCGCTGCTGTTGCACAAGGTGTCGGGCTCCGTGCCGCGCCGCACGACCCGGACTCCTCCTCATCATCCTACCCCGTGGCGCCTTCAGGGACCTCTATGACGACGTGTGGAGGCGAAGGTGGAGATCGTGATGCGGGAGGAGGAGCTCGGGGAGAGGTGGAGGCGGCCGTGGGGCAGCTCCAGGCCTCCAGGCTCGTAGTTGGGATCCAAGACAAGAGCTTCCTCTATGTGTAAGTATATTCAGTGCCGTCATTGTGCTTGAATTCACCAAGTCAAACGAACTCGCATGCTGTCGGACTCTGAATTTTGCTTGTGTTTCTGTCAGGTCGTTGAGCCCATACGCGAGCATGAGCCACCTCGGGTGCCGAGTGCTCGTCGTTCGGCTGCACGTCATGGCACGGCACGGGGCGGTGGAGCCCAAGCTCACATAGGTTAATACCATACAAGTGCAGCAAGTACTCCGGAGCGCGGACAAAATGCTGAATTTTCTGACACATTGAGGATCTTTCTCTGATCCTCTGAATGATCGTAAGTGATATGATAGCTTTGCTGCATCCCGCCACCCATGATCCTGATCCCTATTTTCACGGTGCTGCTGGGCGTGATCTGGAGGAGGTCATCAAGGATGGAATTAATGGGCGACAACATCCGCCAGCCCTCCTCTGCTTTGCTAGGCTTGTACACACATTTTTCTTCTTTTATCATAGCTTAGTATGAGAATGGACACACCAAGTTGTGTGGTGCAGGATGCTTGTTGCGCTTTTTTTTTGCCAAATGCACACTCATAATTTGTTATGATGCACACACGGTATTTTTCATGTAAATAGTATGATAATCTATTGTTGGCTATTCAATGCTGCTTACGACAACCTTTTAATCTGAAGATGTGTGGTCAACTTTTTAGTGCCACCTTGTTCACTGTAGTCACTTAATCAGCTGATTGGACTTGAGTCCTTCTGGCTATCCCAAGGCTTTTTATGGAGTGTATGTAGCCTACTTGTGCTTACAATTTTAAACAGAGGGTGATGGTTTTTATCGATCGAGAGAGTAGAGGTTGATCAGTGAGATGTCATATATCTAAATGCACGTTGTCGTTCTGCACCACCAACACCATGTTGTGCAACTTGATAATTTACGCACAGGGCACACTATACCACGACACCACATTCACTACAGACGTGTGTTGGGAAAAGTACAACATACCATCAGACTGTTGGTCGGGAAAACTTGTATCAGACTGTCGGTCGGCAATACAAACATGTAGCATCTAATTGTCGGTCGAGAATACTTTACTATCCCACGTCACATTATCGGTCGGGAACGCTTCACTTCCCCTTGGATTGTTGGTCGGCAATGAACGCCGACCGATTGTCTGCGGGTACTGGGCCGGCCAGGTAGCTGCGCGCGGGGGGATGAAAACTTGGCGCGGAAACAGCCCACTACGCGAAAAATCCCTCCTTTTCTCGTCCTGCCTCCACCCCGTTCCACAGACTGCCCCCAAATCTCGTTCTGCCTCCAAACCTAAATCCTCCACCACCGCCGCCGCGGCCGCCGCTCGAGCCCTCTCTCGCCGCTCGTGCTCTCTCCCCGTCCGGCTACGTGCTCTCCTGGCGGCGAGTCTGTAGCCCCCTCTCCCGCTCGTTCTCCAGTGTCTCCACCGCCGACCCCACACCATCCTGCCACGGCCACGCGCTCCACTGCTGTTCCCCGGCTAGTGCTCTCTCCGGCCAGCCACCACGCGTAAGCTTCCAGCGAGGCTGACGCCACCCTGCCTGGCCCGTACTCCCCATTCTCCACCGTCGTATCCACCATTTTCATCGAAGTACAGAAGAGATCTTGGCGCCGGCGAGAGGGGGCTCGGGATAGGGCTAGTGAGGGGCTTTGGATATAGAGGAGAAAAGATGCCCTCGGTTCCTCCCCTTTCGGCCTTCCCCGGCCGGATCTGCTCCCATTCATCCACCCTGCCTGAATCCCCGAGCTCCTCCCTCAGGTAGTTCCTCTGCTCACCTCTCTTCCCCTGCTTGTGCTGCTGCCTACTTGCTGCTTGCTACTACTGCGTGACCGTGTGCCTGCTTGCTGCTTGCTACTGCTCCTGTGGTGCTTGCTGCTTGTGTGGTTGTGGTGTGCTAGCTGATTTTCTGCTGCGTGTGCTTGCTGTGGTGTGCGGTGTGCTGCTAGCCAAGGTTGTGCTGCTGAATGTTGATGTTCTACTGCCTACTGATTGGTGATTAATCCAATTTCTTCCTTGGAAATAGCATTAGGCAATATACATGTCAATAGGTTCTCCCCTTGAAAACTGAAACTTTGCTACGAATTGTAATTCTGTTAAACCTTGTAAGCAATGAACTGTACATTATCTGAGACAACTTTATATGAAGAGAATAACAAAAATATTTTGTATACCACCAACAGGTAAGAAGTGGCATTGAGCTAAACATACTTAATAAGAGGAGAATATAGACACTGATTTATCTCTAGACATGGTTCAATCTTGCTGTTACACTCAAATGTTTGTAAACAAAACTTTTTCTTCGGGACAGGTGAAAAATAATGTGTTCTTTTCAGAAGAGTACAGATGAAATTGTGTTGCTGTAAACAAATAAGGCGGACCATCTAATACAACATTGTTTCAGAATATGTGGTTTTGGAATGATTATTCCATTTTTTATTATGAGACCTGGGTAACAAGATAAAAGTTTCTTAGATGGTATACTATTCTGTTGATTCTTTTCCCCTCATCATTTACATTTTACGATGCTATTTACTGCTTAGCAAATGCTTTTGCCGCTACTGTTCTTAATCATTTGAGTTCTTAGTCCTTTCATTTATGTAGGAATGTCTGAAGAGAGTTATCCCCTATGGGCACATGGATATTGCATAATCAGTCTTTTCAAGGGAATAATTTGCCTAAAGAAGGTGAAGCAATCAGCTAAGCAATGAAACTGGAGTCAAGTAAAGAGAAATATTCCAGTGGCAATCAAGAGGTGAATCGTAAACATTCTGAAGGAGACAAGTCATCCACCCATCCAACAAAAAGTGTAGACAGTTTAAAGCTAACAGCACTTGATCTGGGCAATAACAGCGCATCAGTTTCATCTAGTTCTGACATAAGAAGGTAACGCACTTCTATGTTCCACTGTACATCTATTTTTACATGTATGTCTCAATCACTATGTTTCTAGTCTTCACTGTGTAGGTATATGTCTCTTGCAAGTGTGCTATTCATTGCAGTGGCATACTCGTGTATGCTTCTACTATGCGCACCTTTTTTTTTGAGGGAAAAAAATTGCCTATATTGCTTGTCTATGCGCACCTTGCTTTGACTGACTTTATTGCTTGTCTATCTAAGGCCTATATATAATTGTCGGCGTATATTATCAAATAGTGTTAGGCACATTTGCTTACCTATTTAAGACAACATGGATTCTTTTTTATTACTGCTCTGTTTTATAAAAACTGGCCGTTTGTTTTCTATTTTTATCTTGGCACATATGTTGTCTCCTTGGTGCTTTTGTTTTCTTCGAAGAATTCTTTCTAATTGGTTTTCTTCATCAGTTAAATTAGTTTCTCTATAGGAAAAAGGTGTAGCGTGTGAAGAATGTTCGTCTTCAGATCCGTTACTCGCTTCTTGTTTTGCCCTCTGTATCCTATCTATTTCTGTAAGGTCGCCATGTGGTATGAATTATGTACAATTTTTTTGGGCAATGAAACATCTTATTATATCCCTCTAGTTTCATATTAGCTATAGATCACAATGCAATATATTTATTCCTCCTTGCTACATGGTTCAATTTTTTTTTTGTTATGTATGGTTTAGTTAACAGGCTAACCTTGTTTGTTCTTTTTCTGAGAGCCTCACGTGTGAGCTTGATACAGTCCAGAAAAGCATTAGCTTCTGCAGAGTAGAGGCTAACATGCTAAGATTATTCCTACCTCAGTCTCCTAGACAACAGCCCACAGAAGTATCATTTTAGCTTCCGTGGAGCGCAAGGAACGATCAAAGCCCACAGAAGTATCGGTTTAGCTTCCGCGGACCAGAGGAACGACCACAGCCCACAGAACTATCGCTTTTTCCTCTTCCTTCTTTGTTGCACGGTGGACACTCGATTTCTCGTGGGATTTTGGCCATCACGATCCTTCTTTAGCTGCTGGATGAGATGCTGTCATGACATTTTGAATCTCTCGCTTGCCCAGCTCACAGAAGTACCACTTTCTCCCTTTTCTCCTTTGCACCCACAGTGGACTCTGAATTTCTTGTGGGATTTGTGGCATCACGATCCTTCTTTAGGTCCTCTATCAGATGTTTTCATGGCATGCCAAAGGTTCATGGTGGATAAGATGCTGTCGTGACATGTTGAATCTCTCGCTTGCCTACCCGATAGATGTATCGCTTTCTGCTTTTCCTCCTTTGCACCCACGGTGGAATCTGAATTTTTTGTGGGATTTGTGGCATCACGATCCTTCTTTAGGCCTTGTTCGGTTAGACAGAGTTTGGAGAGTTTTGAAAGGGATTGGAGGGGATTAAATCCCTTGCAAGTCAAAATCCACCTCAAACCTCCCCAATCTCCTCCAATCCCTGTGGCGAGGGGATTAAACGAATAGGGCCTTAGGCGATCTATCGGATGTTGCCATGGCATGCTGAAGGTTCATGGTGGATTTGGATCCTGCCAAAGTAGTACAGGCTTTTTTCTTTCTTTCTTTTTTGTGGGGGGCCAAAGTAGTACAAGCTAACGACCACATCCCACAGAAATATTGCTATCTCCTCTTCCTCCTTTGCACGCACAACGAACACTAAATTTCTTTCGTACTCGATGAGATCCACGCTGGGTTGCCGGATGGCTGCCATATCCGCGGCGCCATCGTGCTACCAAGACGCGGAGCGCGGCAGATGCATGCAGGCATGGGCATATTACTATATAAGATTGACAATATGTCCCACTCCAATACGATCAAGACTCTTCAACCTGATTTTCCCACCAAAATCAATCAGGCCATGAATCAATCTGGCAACTAACTATTAAATTGTACGCTTTCAAAAGGAAAGAAAAGTATCAAGTTGTACACATGCACGTGACCTCCTTTTCTTTAGCTGGAACGTAACCAACTTGTATATGTATATTTAGCAAAAAACAATTGCATGGGATGTATATTTAGCCTGGTTGACTGTTTCTAGCAACGCTGGAAAAAAACTGCTTTTAGCACATGGGTATGTCGTGTGTTTATGATGATAAAGCAGCCAATATTAATTTGTAAATGTCATGAGCGATAATTTCATGTTTTTAACTTTTGGACGGCAATACAAATTGCACCTCGCTCACGCTGGTGCTATTACGTGTGCCAACCGGACTACTGCTTTTTTTTCCTTAATCGTGTTTGGCTCCCGTCGGACTACACACTTTTTTCCCTATGATTGTAATCGTGTTTGGCTCCAGCGTAAACATATATCTGTTTGTACGTGACAGATTGTACCCAATAGATGTTCTACATAACTGTTCATCTCTTTAGCTCAGCCGTTATAATTAAAATCAATGGATACTATTTTTTTTAGCATTTGTGGATTAAGGTGATGGCTTGTTCTTCTTCTATTTTAATTATATAATCGATACCTACACCTCTACATTTCCAATTGCAGTCTGGAGATTCAAATTTAGATATGAAAACTATATGGGGTTTTCAATTCTTCGGGAATGTTACTACATATATTTTTACATGTTTCTCTCTGAGGCTAATTTCAATTTCACACCATCCTGGGTGGTACTGTGCGTGTAGTACATGCTCTGCTTCATCTTCTTTTTGCTCAAACCTCCATCTGTCAAGTTCTACCGCGAAAAAAAACAGCTACATAGATATCACCGGTAGGGGCCTGACAAAATGTTACATATCTCAGTTTTGTCATTTAAACCCATTTGATGTCTCTATCTTCATAACTCTGTCTTGCTCTACCTTCAGATAGCCATAAACATTCAGTTCAGAGCAGGATATTGTTTGCTGCTATAATCATACCTACAACACAGTTCTACATTTCTAATTGCAGTCTGGAGATTCATATTCAGATATGAAAATATATGCTTTTGTTTGCAGCCCAATGCGGAAAGATACCAAGGGTGCCTCCTTCCCCGCTAGTGCTAATGAATTCTCTTCAGTTGAAGGCAGCTTAGAGAAAATATCATGCTCTCCAGCTATGGTGTGGAATATTAACTTGGGATTTTGACTTGCAGATGTTCAAGCTGGAGGATGTGGCGATGGGAATATGGATCAATGAGATGAAGAAGGAAGGCTTTGATGTCAAGTACGAGAATGATGGAAGGATCTTGGTGGGTATCTAGTTGCTCACTACCAGGAGCCAATGTAGATGATGTGCCTCTAGGGCAAATTCCAGAAAACAAAGCGACATATTTTTTGCTCTCAAACAATGAACCATAATGTTTGCTCTAGTTAATTAATTAAATTAGTTTATGGGAAATTTGGATGTGAAAAGTAATGAATGTGTGTTATTATTGTTTGCTTTCTGGTTAACGACATGCACGTTACTGTAATGAATTTTCTAAGTTGATTGATATTCCGTTGATAACATGAAATCTAGTTATATGGGAGGGCTAATGCTAGGCCCACCAGACTGTTAGCTGGGAAAGAATGCCCTGTGTGATAGTTGGTTGGGACAGGCCCATAGCAGCCCCAACGGATTGTCGGTCGGGAAAGAATATTGTGTCAGATAGTCGGTTGGGAAAGGCCCATCACAACCCCAACGGATTGTTGGTTGGGAAAGAATACCGTGTCAGATAGTTGGTCGGGAAAGGCCCATGGCAGCCCCAACGGATTGTTGGTTGGGAAAGAATACTGTGTTAGATAGTCGGTCGGGAAAGGCCCATGGCAGCCCCAACGGACTGTTGGTCAGGAAAGGCCCATAGCAGGCCCAACAGAATGCTGGTCGGGAAAGATACATCATAGCTGACAACCAGTCGGTCGGGAAAGGGTTTCCCCGTCTGGACTTTCCCCAACAGACAGGGTCGGTCGGTAATAGGCTTTCCCGACCGACTGTCTATCGGCGTAACATGTATTCCTGACCAACCTGGCTGTCGGGGATGTAGTGTTGTGGTGTAGTGGCAGTGACCAGAGGCGGACATCGCT
The DNA here is from genome assembly GCF_018294505.1 of Triticum aestivum. Taxonomy (NCBI): domain Eukaryota; kingdom Viridiplantae; phylum Streptophyta; class Magnoliopsida; order Poales; family Poaceae; genus Triticum; species Triticum aestivum. The sequence continues at coordinate 682,612,006 of NC_057797.1, forward strand.
ATGTCACTAACTTATGTGTAAATAACATAATAATTTACGCTCCGCAGACTTGATAACTTACATACAAACATCATGATAACTTTAACAACGGAGGGTGGAGGGAGTTATTGAAAACTGAAGGAAATATACCCTAGATGCAATAATAAAGTTGTTATTTTATATTTTCTTATACCATGATAAATGTTTATTATTCATGCTAGAATTGTATTGACCGGAAACTTGATACATGTGTGGATACATAGACAAAACACCGTGTCTCTAGTGAGCCTCTACTAGACTAGCCCTTTAATCAAATATGGTTAAATTTCCTAACCATAGACATGTGTTGTCATTTGATGAACGGGATCACATTATTAGGAGAATGATGTGATGGACAAGACTCATTCGTTAGCTTAGCATATTGATCGTTCAGTTTTATTGCTATTGCTTTTTTCATGTCATATACATATTCCTTTGACTATGAGATTATGCAACTCCCGGATACCGGAGGAATACCTTGTGTGCTATCAAACATCACAACGCAACTGGGTGATTATAAAGATGCTCTACAGGTATCTCCGAAGGTGTTTGTTGGGTTGGCATAGATCGAGATTAGGATTTGTCACTCCGAGTGTCGGAGAGGTATCTCTGGGCCCTATCGATAATACACATCATGATAAGCCTTGCAAACATGTGACTAATGAGTTAGTTACGGGATGATGTATTACGGAACGAGTAAAGAGACCTGCCGGTAACGAGATTGAACTAGGTATGATGATACCGGTAATTGAATCTCGGGCAATTAACATACTGATGAAAAAGGGAATAACGTATGTTGTCATTAAGGTACGACCGATAAAGATCTTCGTAGAATATGTAGGAACCAATATGAGCATCCAGGTTCCGTCGTTGGTTATCGACTGGAGAGGTGTCTCGGTCATGTCTACATAGTTCTCGAACCCGTAGGGTCCGCACGCTTAACGTTCAATGACGATTTTGTATTATATGAGTTATGTGATTTGGTGACCGAATGTTGCTGGAAGTCCCGGATGAGATCACAGACATGACGAGGAGTCTCGAAATGGTTGAGAGGTAAAGATTGATATGTATAACGATGATATTCAGACACCGAAAGTGTTTCGGGGGTACCGGGTGCATTTCGGGTCACCGAAAGGGGTTCCAGGCATCCCCCCAGCAACTACATGGGCCTTAATGGTCCAAGAGGAGGACAGACCAGCCCCTAAGGGGCTGGTGCGCCTCATGTAGGCTAAAATAAGAGGGAAGGAAAGAGGAGAAGGGAGAAAGGAAGGGGAGGGATTCGGCCTCCCCCTTCCTTCCCTCCTCCTCCCTCCTCCTTCCTCCCCCCTCCGGACGGATATGGAAGGGGGGGGGGGGCGAATTGGGAGGCGCCCAAGTAGGATTCCTCGTACTTGGGGCGGCCCCTTGGCTGCCTATCCTCGCCTCCAACCTATATATATGAAGGGGTGCACCGCTAGAACACACAATATTGATTCTTAGCCATGTGCGGCGCCCCCTCCATATTTTACGCCTCCGGTCATATTGTTGTAGTGCTTAGGCGAAGCCCTACGTGGATCACTTCACCATCACCGTCATCATGTCGTCGTGTTAACAAAACTCTCTCTCGACACTTTGCTGGATCAAGAGTTCAAGGGATGTCATGTCTGTGATCTTGCGACTTGCTAACTTGGGTGCAAATACCATGGTAACTTTGTCCAAAGAGGAAAAAATTGTTGAAAAATATACCCCGATAACTTACGTGAAAATAGAACGGTAATATACAAATCGTATACCTGATAACTTACATACAAACACCGTGGTAATTTTGACTAAAGGGCGGAAAAGTTGTCGTAAAACATATCCACGATAACTTAAGTTAAAATAGCACGTTTATATATGAACCAAAAAACCCGATAACTTACGTACAAAGACCATGATAAGTTTGATTCGGGTGGACGAAGTTGTTGAAAATATACCTGGGGAACTTATGTGTATATAGCACGGTAATAGTCTTGATTTGGGAAAAAGTAGTAAAATGTGGTCGAAAAATACACTGGTAACTTTTGTATGTAAATAACATAGTATATTACGCATCACAACCTTGATAATTTAGGTCCAAACACCGCAGTAAATTTGATCTGGAGAAATTTTTTGTTGAAAAGATACCCCGATAACTTCTGTATAAATAGCATAGTAATATACCCATCGCATACCCGATAACTTGCGTACACATACCATGGTAATATTTGAGTCGGTGAGGAAATTATTGAAAACATACCCCCGTAAATTTTGTGTAAATAATATGGTTACATACACATCACATACCTACGTACAAACACCACGGTAACTTTGATCAAGCGAAAAAAAATTGTTAAAATCGTACCGCCTGGTAACTTATATGAAAACATCATGGTAATATACGAACCATGGCTGATAACTCATGTACAAGCACCGATATAACATTGACCAAAGAACATGGTAATATACGAACCGCAGACCTAAAAACAACATGGTAGTATAGGAACCGCAGGCCCGAAAACTTATACGAATACAACATGGTAATATTAAACTGCAGGGTCGATGAATCATTTTTATGCCTTCGATAACTAAAGTGGAAATAGCACGGTAACTTGCATATAATGGGCATGGTAACTTATGTAACCTTGGTGTGGTAAATTTTGGCTGAAAAAAGTCACTGGAACATGCCAACATGGAATCTAGTTTTGAACGTCTCATCGCGACGATTTTTTATGGAAAAACGATTTTTACATCAGACCGATGGTTTGAGCTACAAAACATTTTAAATTTTTGGAATAAAAAGAATCTAGAATGGCATCAGTTTTTTTGTCCTCTAGTGTAAAAATATAATTAGAATGAGAAATGCACGTGAAAGGAGGAATAATGTTAATGTATGCGTATATTTAAAGTGAAGGAAGTAGAAATGTAGCAGTTTTGCTTATATGGCACACATGTGCCAAATATCACAGTCCTTATAGAATATATATTTACATCTGAATATGTTGTTACGGAGCGAGCGGCGGTGGTTGTCATACCCCACCATGTAACTTACTACTGTTGGTGAAACTCTCTTGTGCAGAAACGCCGATCTTGTAATCTTTATCCTACTTATAGGCCGTATTGCGAGCAATGCACTCGTGTTTTACTGACAGGTCTTTGAGGGAAGTTCCAAACATGGAGGTAACATGAAATTTATCATTGAAAGTTGTGTTTTAAACTTGCAAAAGAATTGCTAAGCCTATTCAATCATTTCTATTTTACCCTAGATTTCACTCCATACCATAATTAAGATACAAATGGGTGTTATTGATGTCGAGGATGTTAGGAATAAGCCACGACATGATGGTGACCAGCGTGTGTGTGCGTGTCGGTCGAGTCCGAATCAAGCCGGTTTGTAGCCAGGTGTGTGATCGTGAGGCGTCAGGAGTTGTGGTCGCGGCGATCAGTTGAGCCAGCCGCAACGTATGCCCTGGAACGCGTCGTGTGCGCGGCCTGGGCGAGCGGGCCGCTAGGCGTGCGTGCGCAGTGGAGGCTCGCGTGGGCGCTTTGTCCAGCAGCTTCAGAATCGGCCATATCGGTGAGCTGCATGCATGCATGAGTTGTCAGCTGGATGAGGTTAGTTAGGTAGCTTGGTGCGTGGAGTTAGTGGCCGGTGTGGTGGCCGTGTGCGTGTGTGTGCACCTGGGTATAAAACCCCTTCCCTGTGTAGTGTGTACTGATGTAAAGTGGTGCGGTGAGTTGCCGAGCCGTGTGGGTATGTGCCCAGGTTGAGTAAAGTGAAGCCGTTCATGCGGCCGAGGCGCTGTTCGTGCGACGAAGTGTTTGTGCGTTGGAAACATGTGTGTCCCTTTCCTTCTTTCATCTACGTCTGAGCGAGTGTGAGAGTGAGATAGTCCGGATTTGTCCCAACAATTGACATCAGAGCCTTGTATAATCGCGGTGAGTCGGTGATGGAGGTCGTGGCCGCGCGGCGAGGAGGCCGCGGAGGTCGCGGCACGGGTGGCGTGGAGCGCCGTCGTGTAGCATGCACGCGACGCCATGGCGTCAGCCATTCGATTGCGACGGCATCGACGGCGTGTGTCACCGGCGGTGAAGGGACTCGGCGTGTGTCGCCGGAGAAGTGGTGTATGTCACCGGAGAGGAACAAGAAATCACGTTGGTGACCGGCGTCAGTGCGCCAGGTTGAGTCCGTGGAGGCGGCGACTGGCGTCAGTGCGCCATGTCGAGTCTGCGGTCATGGTGACTACGACGATGGGAGCAGCAGTGTCAACTCCGGTAACGGCGAGCAGGCAGCACGATATAGCAACGGGCGGAGGCATCCAAGACAATGGCAACGACGACAAGCTGCAACAACTTCGACGATGACGAGGTTGTGGCTTAGGAGGAGAAGAAGAGTTAGAAGCTTTTTTTAAATAACTTCGAATCTATTCATCAACTATCAAGGTAGTAAAAACACTAGAAGTAAAAAATACATCTAGGTTCATAGAGCACCTAGCAACGACTACTAGAACTAGAGCAACCCGAAGGCGCGCTGCCGTCTTCGCCCCTCCCTCATTGGAGCCGGACAAACCTTATTGTAGTAGACAATCGAGAAGTCGTTGTGCTAAGGCCCTATAGGACTAGCGCACCAGAACAACATCCGCCACCGATGAAGAGAAGCGTAGATCAGAAGGATCTAACCTGTAGACACACGAACACAGGCAAACAAAGACAAGATCCACGTGGATTCACTGAAGACAAACGCGGACCGAATCCCGTGAGAGTTAGAAGCTCATGGATTAAGAATCTGAGTCCAGTAGAAGAAAAGTTTCAGATTCAGTACTCCAGATACAACAATACGGTATATATAGTTAACTTCGTACTTTATATTATCAATTTTTTTTCCTCCAAGAGTACTCCGGATATCATCTACTCCCTCTTATATTAGTTTACGGAGGGAGTACACATCAAACAAGTAACATTAATATGTTGTTAAAAGCAAGGAAAAGTAACAAGTTCAGTTTCACAAAGTTTCCCTCCATTCTTGAATGTACCTATTTTTATTTGTTCCTTTTAATAAAATTCTGGTACGCATGACGGCAATAACATTACTTTTAAATTGTCGCTAGAGATGAGGGTAAATTTATTTCTGAAAATTTGTCAGAGTTGGATAGAAGTGAAACGCAGTGGCATGCGAAGTGGGTATTGTGAAATGAGTGCCATTATTTCACCCGTTGCAACCCACATGCATATGTGCTAGTTCTGAATAAATCCCGATTCCGATGAAAAAAAGAATGCCCGACGATTCCGTGATTCCGTGAGTAGGTGCGCTGGTCCGCTCCTGTGGTATTTCGGAGGTGCCTTCCTATGACACATGAGGAGAACGAAGTGGGAAAGGGAGTTGTGTTTTGCGTGAGAACAACGCGACCTAAGGCCAACTCCACCGCATGACCCTAAACGGACGTCCACTTTGTCTGGATTCGGTCCGTTTGGATAGGGCAATGGGGTCGTGTCCGGGCCTGTCTTGGGATGCGGTGGCCGTGCGTCTAGCGCGCGGCCGCATCCTTTGGCCCCATCCTGTCTGCCACGGCCAAAAATGCCCGTATATGCATATCAAAACAAGTTTGCATGTCCAAATATTAATTGTCTGAAAATAAAAATAGTTTTACAACCCAACCGAAATTGTCTCTAATAAAATAGTTTTACAACCAAATCGATATTGTCTTGAATGAACATGATGGACCAATACACCTATTGGTTGCCAATGTGACTCCACACGTGCTCAACCAAGTCATTTTGGAGATTCAAATGGGTGTGCCAATCACGCAATTCACAATGAAATTGGACAAACTGTTCAAACGTGGCCGGTTCTTGGTGCAGGGGCTCAACATTTTCACCTTGATAATCAAATCCTTGGTCGAAGATCCTGTCATCATACTCGTCCTCGACGAGCATGTTGTGCATGATCACACAATCAATCATCACCTTCCAAAGCTTCCCTTCATCCCATGCCAGTGCAGGGTTTCGAACGATACCCCATCGGGATTGAAGCACACCAGAAACACGTTCCACATCTTTTCTAGCACTCTCTTGCATTTAGGCAAATCTCTTTCTCTTCTCACCTTGGGGGTTCGAGATTGTCTTCACAAAAGTTGACCACTGAGGATATATACCATCAGCTAGACAGTATCCCTTGTTGTACTGGTGGCCGTTGATCTCAAAGTTGACAGGTGGGGAGTGGCCTTATGCAAGCCTTGTGAAGACTGGAGAATGCTGCAGCATGTTGATATCATTGTGAGAGCCTGCCATGCCGAAGAAAGAATGCCATTTCCAAAGATCCTGCGAAGCCACCACTTCTAATATGACAGTGCACGCTTTGACATGCCCCTTGTACTGGCCTTGCCAAGCAAATGGACAGTTCTTCTACTTCCAGTGCATACAATTGATGCTGCCAAGCATGCCTGGAAAGCCCCTAGCTGCGTTGGTCGCCAACAATCTCTCTGTATCAGCGGCAGTTGGCTGCCTCAAGTACTCAGGGCCAAACACTGCCACCACGGCCTTACAGAACTTGTACAATGACAACAGACATGTGGACTCACTCATACGCACATACTCATCCACCAGATCGCCTGGAATTCCATATGCAAGTATGCGGATGGCCGCGGTGTAGGGTAATGCGACAGAAAACAAAAATTTCGACTTACGCACCAGCCCAAGATCACTATGGAGACTGCATACAAGGTTTGATCTATTCGTTACCGACTCGTAGCACAGCGGAAGTAGAGTCGATGACGATCGGCGGTGTAGATCCCCACAGCTAGGATTTACAACCTCCCAACATCGAGGATGTATACCCTCATCTGCCCCTCGGACAGGCCTCCGGGAGGCGGTTGGACAGTCCCTCGGGCGATGTCGCGGACAGCCCTTCGGGAGGACCTTCAAAGCATGGACGATCACTCAGACAGCCCTTCGGAAGGACCTCCGAAACTCGGATGATCACACGGACAGCCCTTCGGGAGGCACTCTCAAACTAAGACCAAAACTACGATCTCTCTACAGAGTTGCACACATACGGTGTCATCTATCTGGCAGGGCTATGCCGTCCAGAACTAATTCCCACCGGAACCCAGACAACCTTTCGGCTCTATGAAACTATTTCACGGGGAGGGAGAGAGAAGCCAGATCATTGCAATGGCACTTGTATGTGAGGAATAGTGTATGTGGAGAGTTCCTCTCCTCCTCTATTTATAGGAAAACCCAAGGGGTAGGGGGCACATGAAAAAACCCAAAATGCCCACACTTTATGTCACACATAAAAGGGCATAAAGGGATGGCAAGTGGAGCCCCATGGAGGAGCTGCACCCTCCAACGTCCCATCTTCATGGGGGTCCCACAAAGGGGGTTCCTTGATCCCCAAGTCCTTCTAGAAGCCTTTTGGGAAAAGCCCCAAAAGGTGGCTTTCCATAAATATCTCAAAAAGTACTTTCACTATGCACGACAACATTTTTTAGCGTCCGTTCGAACTGAAAATATTTATGTGAGCTTAGAACATTTCCAGTCCCAATAAAATAATTTTCAACGCATTCCGAAACAATTCCGGATTAGTGATTCTCATCTGCGAAAAGCATCTGAAGTGGTTCCGGTAGCTCCGGAGCATTTCCAGCTTTTATCCCGGAAAATTCCAGAATGTTTCCAGAATGACTCTGGCACCCTGCAAGAATTATCAGGCATGTGCCGAAACCAATTTGACTTAATAGTATATCCCAAAACAACTTTTTGGTTTCACCGAAACTCATCCGATGACCTCTCTCTGCGGAACTTTTCCACTGTCTGAAACTTTTCCGGTGTCCGAAACTTTTTTGGTGATTTTCTCTCAGACTCCCTGTCTAGTATTCAGCAGATAGATGACCCTTAAGCATGTGACCCTATAGGTTCGATGAAGTATAGACATGACCCGGAACCCCTTCCGATCAATGATCAATATCGGAGCCGTGGACACCCATATTGACCCCTATACCCACACGAATAAATATTCGAGTGAACCTCCAATTGTCATGTGCTATTCCTGTTGCTTCGTGATATGTTAAAAATACCCGAGGTGAGACATGTTGGCATCCCCGTGGATCAACAACTTGTCCACTATGCCAGTTACCTCGTTACTGGCATTGTTCTCTTTTCTCGTTTCCGCGTTCTGGCATCACTGTGATCAAATCACACTATGTCTGACCAGATGATGATGGATACTGTAACACCGAGAGGACCAGAGATATCTCTCCATCGTCGGAGGAGCAAATCCCAATCTTGAGCTATCAAGTTACTTGACATACTTTTCCATGAACCCGTAAGCTGCCGTAATAGCCACCCATTTACAGATGACGTTTAACAAACCCCAAAGTTCATGAAGCAAGCATGAAGAAACTCGATACTCTCATGGTCTAAGTGAAGGAAATATGCCCTAGAGGCAATAATAAAGTTGTTATTTATATTTCCTTATATCACGATAAATGTTTATTATTCATGCTAGAATTGTATTAACCAGAAACTTAGTACATGTGTGAATACATAGACAAACAGAGTGTCACTAGTATGCCTCTACTTGACTAGCTCGTTGAATCAATGATGGTTATGTTTCCTAACCATAGACATGAGTTGTCATGTGATTAACGGGATCACATCATTAGAGAATGATGTGATTGACTTGACCCATCCGTTAGCTTAGCACGATGATCGTTTAGTTTACTGCTATTGCTTTCTCCATAACTTATACATGTTCCTATGAATATGAGATCATGCAACTCCCGAATACCGGAGGAACACTTAGTGTGCTATAAAACGTCACAACGTAACTGGGTGACTATAAAGATGCTCTACAGGTGTCCCCGATGGTGTTTGTTGAGTTGGCATAGATCGAGATTAGGATTTGTCGCTCCGAGTTTCAGAGAGGTATCTCTGGGCCCTCTCGGTAATGCACATCACTATAAGCCTTGCAAGCAATGTGACTAATGAGTTAGTTACGGGATGATGCATTACGGAACGAGTAAAGAGACTTGCCGATAACGATATTGAACTAGGTATTGAGATACCGATGATCAAATCTCGGACAAGTAACATACCGATGACAAAGGGAACAACGTATGTCGTTATGCGGGTTGACCGATAAAGATCTTTGTAGTATATGTGGGAGCCAATATGAACAACCAGATTTCACTATTGGTTATTGACTGGAGATGTGTCTCGGTTATGTCTACATAGTTCTCAAACCCGTAGGGTCCGCACACTTAACATTCGGTGATGATCGGTATTATGAGTTTATGTGTTTTGATGTACCTAAGGTAGTTCGGAGTCCCGGATATGATCACGGACATGACGACGAGTCTCTAAATGGTTGAGACATAAAGATTGATATATTGGACGACTATATTCGGACACCGGAAGTGTTCCGGGTGATTTCAAAGAAAACCGGAGTGCCGGAGGGTTACCGGAACCCCCCCCCCCACCGGGGAAAGATTGGGCCTACATGGGCCATTGGGAAGAGGGGAGGAAGCCCACAAGGGGCAGCCGTGCCCCCTCCCTATAGGGAGTCCAAATTGGACTAGGGAGGCCCCCCCTTTCCTTCTCCTCGTCCTCTCCTTTCCTTCTTTCCCCTTCTCCTCCTAGTTGGACTAGGAAAGGAGGAATCCTACTCCTACTAGGGGGAGGATTCCTCCTCCCTTGGCACGCCACTAGGGACGGCCGACCTCCCCCTTGCTCCTTGATATACGGGGGCAGGGGGCAACCTAGAACACACAAGTTGATCATTGATCTCTTAGCCGTGTGCGGTGCCCCCCTCCACCATAATCCACCTCGGTCATATTGTCGTAGTTCTTAGGCGAAGCCCTGCGCTGGTAGCTTCATCATGACCATCATCACGCCGTCGTGCTGACGAAGCTCTCCCTCGACACTCAGCTGGATCGAGAGTTCGTGGGACGTCACCGAGCCGAACGTGTGCAGATCACGGAGGTGCCGTACTTTCGGTACTAGGATCGGTCGGACCGTGAAGACGTACTACTACATCAACCGCGTTGTCATAATGCTTCCATTTACGGTCTACGAGGGTACGTGGACAACACTCTTTCCCTCTCGTTGCTATGTGTCACCATGATAGATCTTGCGTGTGTGTAGGAATTTTTTTGAAATTACTGCGTTCCCCAATAGTGGCATCCGAGCCAGGTCTATGCGTAGATGTTATATGCACGAGTAGAACACAAAGGAGTTGTGGGTGTGAGTATACACATATTGCTTGTCGTGACTAGTTGATTCTTGATTCAGCGATATTGTTGGATGAAGCGGCTCAGACCGACATTACGTGTACGCTTACATGAGACTGGTTCTATGATGTGCTTCGCACATAGGTGGCTGGTGGGTGTCAGTTTCTCCAACTCTAGTTGAATTGGATTCAATGAATATGGTTCTTTCTGAAGATCAAAAAGCAATCACTATACCGCGTTGTGGTTTTTGATGCGTAGGTAAGAACGGTTCTTGCTCAGCCCGTAGCAGCCACATAAAACTTGCAACTACAAAGTAGAGGACGTCTAACTTGTTTTTGCAGGTCATGTTGTGATGTGATATGGTCAAGACATGATGCTAAATTTTATTGTATGAAATGATCATGTTTTGTAACATAGTTATCGGCAACTGGCAGGAGCCATATGGTTGTCGCTTTATTGTATGAAATGCAATCGCCATGTAATTGCTTTACTTTATCACTAAGCGGCAGCGATAGTCGTAGAAGCAATAGTTGTCGAGATGACAATGATGCTTCGATGAAGATCAAGGTGTCTAGCCGGTGACGATGGTGATCATGACGGTGCTTTGGAGATGGAGATCAAAGGCACAAGATGATGATGGCCATATCATATCACTTATATTGATTGCATGTGATGTTTATCCTTTATGCATCTTATTTTGCTTAGTTTGGCAGTAGCATTATAAGATGATCTCTTACTAAATTTCAAGGTATAAGTGTTCTCCCTGAGTATGCACCGTTGCTAAAGTTCATCGTGCCGAGACACCACGTGATGATCGGGTGTGATAATCTCTATGTTCACATACAACGGGTGCAAGCCAGTTTTGCACATGCAGAATACTCGGGTTAAACTTGACGAGCCTAGCATATGCAGATATTGCCTCGGAACACTAAGACCGAAAGGTCGAGCGTGAATCATATAGTAGATATGATCAACATAGCGATGTTCACCATTGAAAACTACTCCATCTCACGTGATGATCAGACATGGTTTAGTTGATACGAATCACGTGACCACTTAGATGATTAGAGGGATGTCTATCTAAGTGGGAGTTCTTAAGTAATTTGATTAATTGAACTTTAATTTATCATGAACTTAGTACCTGATAGTATTTTGCATGTCTATGTTGTCGTAGATAGATGGCCCGTGTTGTTGTTCCGTTGAATTTTAATGCGTTCCTAGAGAAAGCTAAGTTGAAAGATGATGGTAGCAACTACACGGACTGGGTCCGTAACTTAAGGATTATCCTCATTGCTGCACAGAAGAATTACGTCCTGGAAGCACTGCTAGGTGACAAACCAACTGTAGGAGCAACGCCAGATGTTGTGAACACCTGGCAGAGCAAAGCTGATGACTACTCGATAGTTCAGTGTGCCATGCTTTACAGCTTAGAACCGGGACTTCAATGACGTTTTGAACGCAATGGAGCATATGAGATGCTCCAGGAGTTGAAGTTAATATTTCAAGCAAATGCTTGGATTGAGAGATATGAAGTCTCCAATAAGTTCTATAGCTGCAAAATGGAGGAGAATAGTTCTGTCAGTGAACATATACTCAGAATGTCTGGGTACCACAACCACTTGACTCAGCTGGGAGTTAATCTTCCTGATGATAGTGTCATTGACAGAGTTCTTCAATCACTGCCACCAAGCTACAAGAGCTTCGTGATGAACTATAATATGCAAGGGATGGATAAGACGATTCCTGAGCTCTTCGCAATGCTAAAGGCTACGGAGGTAGACATCAAGAAGGAGCATCAAGTGTTGATGGTCAACAAGACCACTAGTTTCAAGAAAAAGGGTAAATGGAAGAAGGGGAACTTCAAGAAGAACAGCAAGCCAGTTGCTGCTCAAGAGAAGAAACCCAAGTCTGGACCTAAGCCTGAAACTGAGTTCTTCTACTGCAAAGGGACTGGTCACTGGAAGTGGAACTGCCCCAAGTATTTGGTGGAGAAGAAGGATGGCAAAGTAAAAGGTATATTTGATATACATGTTATTGATGTGTACCTTACTAATGCTCGCAGTAGTGCCTATGTATTTGATACTGGTTCAATTGCTAACATTTGCAACTCGAAATAGGGACTACAGATTAAGCGAAGATTGGCTAAGCACGAGGTGACGATGCGCGTGGGAAATGGTTCCAAAGTCGATGTGATCGCCGTCTGCACGCTACCTCTACATCTACCTTCGGGATTAGTTTTATACCTAAATAATTGTTATTTGGTACCAGCGTTGAGCACGAACATTATATCCGGATCTTGTTTGATGCGAGACGGTTATTCATTTAAATTAGAGAATAATGGTTGTTCTATTTATATGAGTTATATTCGGGAATAATCTTAGTTTGACGTTTCATTTCTTCATAACCCAAAAGCAAACTAAGTTCACTATAATGTGCAAGGGAAATCAAGTCATCACAATTTTTGGACACGATTCGATCATGAAACAATTTGCATTTGATATTTAAATGACCATGTTCATTGCAAAGTTCATAAGTATGGCTAAGAAATTTTAAATTTTTAGCACTAACATTTAGCCTTTCTTGCAACCATTTAGTTTCTAAATGCTTATGCCTCTTGCAATATCTATCTTCCCTATTTGGTGTGTACTTGCAAACCCAATGCACTCCACAAAAATTGACATGTTTATAGGAGACATTTTCATCATAACTAGTGCAATCATCATTAGTACTATGGATATTCAAGGAGTTCATACTAACAACATTGCAATCATGCTCATCATCCAAAGATTTAGTGCCAAACATTTTAATGCATTCTTCTTCTAACACTTTGGCACAATTTTCCTTTCCATCATACTCACGAAAGATATTAAGAAGATGAAGCGTATGAGACAAACTCAATTCCATATTTTTTGTAGTTTTCTTTTATAAACTAAACTAGTGCTAAAACAAGAAACAAAAAGATTCGATTGCAAGATCTAAAGATATACCTTCAAGCTCTAACCACCCCGGCAATGGCGCCAGAAAAGAGCTTGATGTCTATTACACAACCTTCTTCTTGTAGACATTGTTGGGCCTCCAAGTGCAGATGTTTGTAGGACAGTAGCAAATTTCCCTCAAGTAGATGACCTAAGGTTTATCAATCCGTAGGAGGCGTAGGATGAAGATGGTCTCTCTCAAACAACCCTGCAACCAAATAACAGAGAGTCTCTTGTGTCCCCAACACACCCAATACAATGGTAAATTGTATAGGTGCACTAGTTCGGTGAAGAGATGGTGATACAAGTGGTACATGGATGGCAGATAAAGGTTTTTGTAATCTGAAAATATAAAAACAGCAAGGTAACTAATGATAAAAGTGAGCATAAACGGTATTGCAATGCGTTGAAACAAGGCCTAGGGTTCATACTTTCACTAGTGCAAGTTCCCTCAAGAATAATAACATAATTGGATCATATAACTATCCCTAAACATGCAAGAAAGAATCACTCCAAAGTCACTAATAGCGGTGAACAAACGAAGAGATTATGGTAGGGTACGAAACCACCCCAAAGTTATTCATTCGGATCTATCTATTCAAGAGTTCGTACTAGAATAACACCTTAAGACACAAATCAACCAAAACCCTAATGTCACCTAGATACTCCAATGTCACCTCAAGTATCAGTGGGTATGATTAGACGATATGCATCACACAATCTTAGATTCATCTATTCAACCAACACAAAGAACTTCAAAGAGTGCCCCAAAGTTTCTACCGGAGAGTCAAGACGAAAACATGTGCCAACCTGATACATCTCCAATGTATCTACTTTTCCAAACACTTTTGCCCTTGTTTTGGACTCTAACTTGCATGATTTGAATGGAACTAACCCGGACTGACGCTGTTTTCAGTAGAATTACCATGGTGTTATTTATGTGCAGGAGCAAACGTTCTCGGAATGACCTGAAACTTCACGGAGCCACTTTTCAGAAAATAAGAGAAATACCTGCAAAAGATGAAGGCCAGGGGGCCCACCACCTCTCCACGAGGGTGGGGGCGCGCTTGCCCCCCTAGGGCGCACCCCCTACCTTGTGGGCCCCCTGTTGCCTCTTCGACTCCAACTCCACCTCCATATATTGAGTTTCAGGGAGAAAAAAAATCAGAGAGAAGAATTCATCACGTTTTACGATACGGAGCCGCTGCCAAGCCCTAAAACCTCTCGGGAGGGCTGATCTGGAGTTCGTTCGGGGCGGGAATCCGTCGCCATCGTCATCATCAACCATCCTCCATCACCAATTTCATGATGCTCACCGCCGTGCGTGAGTAATTCCATCGTAGGCTTGCTGGACGGTGATGGGTTGGGTGGGATCTATCATGTAATCGAGTTAGTTTTGTTAGGGTTTGATCCCTAGTATCCACTATGTTCTGAGATTGATGTTGCTAGGACTTTGCTATGCTTAATGCTTGTCACTAGGGCCCGAGTGCCATGATTTCAGATCTGAACCTATTATGTTTTCATCAATATATGAGTGTTCTTGATCCTATCTTGCAAGTCTATAGTCACCTATTATGTGTTATGATCCGTTAACCCCGAAGTGACAATAATCGGAATACTTACCAGTGATGACCGTAGTTTGAGGAGCTCATGTATTCACTATGTGTTAATGCTTTGTTCCGGTACTCTATTAAAAGGGGGCCTTAATATCCCTTAGTTTCCATAAGGACCCCGCTGCCACGGGAGGGTAGGACAAAAGATGTCATGCAAGTTCTTTTCCATAAGCACGTATGACTATATTCGGAATACATGCCTACATTACATTGACGAACTGGAGCTAGTTCTGTGTCACCCTAGGTTATGACTGTTACATGATGAACCACATCCGGCATAATTCTCCATCACTGACCCATTTCCTACGAGCTTTCCACATATTGTTCTCCGCTTATTTACTTTCTCGTTGCTATTGCTATCATCACTACAAAACACCAAAAACATTGCTTTTACTACCATTACCTTTTGTTACCGTTACTACTACTATCATATTATTTTTCTACTAAATACTTTGCTGCAGATATTAAGTTTTCAGGTGTGGTTGAATTGACAACTCAGCTGCTAATACTTGAGAGTATTCTTTGGCTCCCCTTGTGTCGAATCAACAAATTTGAGTTGAATACTTTACCCTTGAAAACTGTTGCGATCCCCTATACTTGTGGGTTATCAAGACTATTTTCTGGCGCCGTTGTCGGGGAGCATAGCTCTATTCTTTGAGTCACTTGGGATATATATCTGCTTATCATTATGAAGAACTTGAGAGATCCAAAAACCAAGATCTATCCCTGAACTACAAGGGGAGGTAAGGAACTTCCATCTAGCTCTGCACTTGATTCACCTTCTGTAATGAGCAAGTTTGCGACACCTACACTTGCTTCTGCTATTCGTTCTGATATGTCGCATGTTATTGATGATGCCACTTCTGCTATGCATGATACTTATGATGAAACTACCTCTATGCCAGATACTACTATGCGACTTAGTGATTTTCTTGATAAACAACTTGCTAGGGCTAGAGAAATTGAAAATATTGAATCTGATGATACTGATGAAAGTGATGATGAAGAATCACTTATTATTCCTAAGGGTTATGTTTTTGATCAAGAAGCTTCTTTAGCTATTTTAGCTTGCGAAAATAGAAATGAACTCAAAAGATTATTAGCTAAATGGAGTAAGCAATCTCTAAATGCTAGAATGAAACCTGGCCCTGCTTTTGCTACTTCACCTATCTTTGTTACTGATAAGGATTATGAATTCTCTGTTGATCCTCATATAATTACTTTGGTTGAATCTGATCCTTTTCATGCTTATGAATCTGAAACTGTTGTGGCACATCTTACTAAATTAAATGATATAGCTACCCTGTTCACTAATGATGAGAGAACTCGTTACTTTTACATCCTTAAAATATTTCCGTTCTCATTAAAAGGTGATGCTAAGATATGGTTTAATTCTCTTGATCCTGGTTGTGTGTGTAGTCCCCAGGATATGATTTATTACTTCTCTGCTAAATATTTCCCTGCTCATAAGAAAGAAGCTGCTTTAAGGGATATATATAATTTTGTGCAAATTGAAGAAGAGAGTCTCCCACAAGCTTGGGGGAGGCTTCTCCAATTACTTAATGCTTTGCCTGATCATCCTCTTAATAAAAATGAAATACTTGATATCTTTTATAATGGACTAACCGATACCTCCAGAGATTACCTGGATAGTTGTGCTGGTTCTGTTTTCAGGGAAAGAACACCGAATGAAGATGAAATTCTATTGAATAATATGTTGACAAATGAAAATAATTGGACACATCCGGAGCCAATTCCTAAGCCTATTCCTAAACCTACTCCGAAGAAGAGGGGTATTCTATTTCTCAGTACTGAAGATATGCAAGAGGCAAAGAAATCTATGAAAGAAAAAGGTATTAAAGTTGAAGATGTAAAGAATTTACCTCCTATTGAAGAAATACACGGTCTTAATTTACCGCCTGTTGAAGAAACATATAATCTTAATCCATTACCTATTGAAGAAACTCATGGTCTTGATAACCCGACACAGGTAGTAAAGGTAAATTCTCTCTATGGATATGATAAAGCTGAAATCCCATTTACTAAGTTTGCTAGCCCATGCTTAGATGAGTTTGATAAATTTATGGCTAAGCAAGAAGACTTTAATGCTTATTTTGGTAGACAATTGAAATACAATTCAAAAATGCTTTAACACTTGGTGATTATATGGCTAATGTTAAAGGTGAACTTAAACTTATTAGTAAACATGCTTATATGGTTACCACTCAAGTAGAACAAGTACTTAAAGCTCAAAATGATTTGCTCAATGAATTGAATAGTAAAGATAATGATAATGTTGTTAGAGTTATGACTAGAGGTGGTAACATGACTTAGGAACCTTTGTTTCCTGAAGGCCACCCTAAGAGAATTGAGCAAGATTCTTAGAGAAATAATATAGATTCACCTAGTTCTTCTAAAAAGAAGAAAAAGAAAAATGATAGGACTTTGCATGCTTCTAGTGATCCTATTGTCGAAACACCTGAGAATCCAAATGATATTTCTATTTCTGATGCTGAAACACGATCTGGTAATGAACCTGAAACTAGTGGTAATGTTAATGATAATGTTCATAGTGATGCTCAACCTAGTAATGACAATGACATGGAAATTGAACCTGCTGTTGATCTTGACAACCCACAATCAAAGAATCAATGTTATGACAAGAAATACTTTGCTGCTAAGAAACATGGTAAAGAAAGAGAGCCTAGGGTTCAGAAACCCATGCCTTTTCCTCCCAAACCATCAAAGAAAAAGGATGATGAGGATTTTGAGCGCTTTGCTGAAATGATTAGACCTACCTTTTTGCGTATGCGATTAACTGATATGCTCAAAACCAATCCTTATGCTAAGTACATGAAAGATATAATTACAAATAAAATAAAGATACCAGAAGCTGAAATTTCCATGATGCTTGCTAATTATACTTTTATGGGTGGAATACCAAAGAAACTTGGAGATACAGGAGTACCCACTATACCATGCTCCATTAAAAGAAACTATGTTAAAACTGCTTTATGTGATCTTGGAGCCGGTGTTAGTGTTATGCCTCTCTCTTTATATCGTAGACTTGATTTGAATAAGTTGACACCTACTGAAATATCTTTGCAAATGGCTGATAAATCAACTCCATCTGTGCTTTGCAGATGATCTTTTTTTTCAGCGGTGGTGATCTGAATTCTATCCAAGAGCTTACTAGTATCATGACTCATTTTAACAGAGTGTCTGGGTTTTCAGTTAATGCCAAAAAAGTAAGATCTTCTTCAGTGGTATTTCCTTTTCTTTCTATACCTGTCGGTATTTGTGAGGATGTGTCTGTTGTAGTTGTAAACGTTACTATTTTAACGGACTTTGTTATTCTTGATATTCCCGAGGACGATAGTATGTCTATTATTCTTGGAAGACCCTTTTTGAATACTGCAGGGGCTGTTATTGATTGCACTAAAGGCAATGTCACTTTTCATGTTAATGGTAATGAGCATACGCTACACTTTCCGAGGAAACAACCTTAAGTTTATAGTATCAACTCTATTGGAAAAATTCCATCGATTTTATTTGGAGATTTTGAATTTCCTCTTCCTACTATCAAGAAGAATTATGATATTCTTATTATTGGGGATGTGCATATCCCCCACTACAAAAAATACACTTCCGTGATGATACGTGTTTGTCACGGTAGGTCGCTTTTTTTGTCATGCATGTACATCCATGACAAATTTATGACAGAGTCAAGATAGTCATACCTGTCCTGTCGTAGAAGTGTTCCATGACATTACCAAAATTATCATCACGGAAGTGTCCACTTCCATGACAATAAATCGCGCGTCACAGAAGTGCTTTCGTCAAGGGTGACCGACACGTGGCATCCACCGTAACGGAACGCCGTTAAACTATCGGGTCGCGTTTTGGATCCGATAACCCGTTATCAGCCATGACCAATGGGGATTTTCCACGTGTAAAATCATCATTGGCTAGAGGAAACACGTGTCGGCTCATCGTTGGGACAAATGTCATCCACTCACTGGACAGAAGGCGCCTATGGTACGTCAACACGTGGCACGACCCAACAGTGGCCCATTCCTGTGAAAAGGCCGGCCCATTTGACTTGGTCAAAAGCTGGCGGGCCGGCCCATGGAAAGCCTGTTAACGGCCTGTTCGCATATAGCCCATTTACAGCCCGCTAACCCAAGGCCCGTTACGCCCTATCCGAATTAGGCCCAGTAGCGTCATCTGGGCCGTCCAATATGATTCCAGCCCGTTTTCACTTCTGGCCCATGTATAGCCCATGACGTCTTTCGGCCCATATGAGGCCCTTTGTAACTCTTGGCCCATTAGCGGCCCGTGCTGAAACTGGCCCGTAATGAATAGTGTATCACTTTACACCCATTAACGGCCCATGGTGAAACTGACCTGTAATGAACAGTGTATCACTTTATACCCATTAATGGCCCATTATTCCGTTGGGCCGTCTCCAGCCCATGTTATCTTTCGGCCTTCTCAGGGCCCATTTATTCTTGGGCTAATTTCCAGCATTCGTTTACTTACGGCCCATTACTGTCATTTTCTGCTTGTGGGCCAAATTCAGCCCGTGGTTATAGTCGGCCCGTTTGTGGTCCGTTAATATGTTGGGCCGTTTTCATAGCATCATCAAATACGGCCTATTAACGATGGCCCGCTATGGTCGGCCCATGAACGGACAATTCCAACTCTAGCCTGTTTACGGCCAGAATGCGGTTTGTTTGGCCCATGTTTGGCCAATCGATCATACGGCCCGTATAAGGCACATTGATGATACGACCCGTACAAGGCCCATTGTTTCTACGGCCCATAGAAGGCCCACTGTTTCTATGGCCCCTAGAAGGCCCACTGTTTCTACGACCCGTAGAAGGCCCACTGTTTCTACGGGCCGTAGGAGGCCCAGTGTCACTATAGTAAATATTAGCCCATGGTTATTGTGGCCTAGTTTTAAAAAATAGGTTATTACAGCCACTAGCAAACCGCAGAAAAAGAACTGCATTGACTACAAGCAAACAAATAAACAAGACAACAAGGAAATAAATAAGCAAGCAACTTACACTAGGCTATCACGGCTATTACACATATTACATCCACTGGGCATCAAAGTTCGCCACCAGTGCAAATATAGGGAACACAACAGCACATAAACGCCGCAGCAAAATAAGTCCAGAACTGAAACCACTTCAGAAGAGATCAATAAACAATATCCTGGGTACCCATAATGCTGGCAAGATGCTTAGCAAGCTTATTAAGTTTCTCTTGTTTGGTGCTTAAGTCCTCCAGCGCTTGCTGTTGCACCAGAAAGTATGCATCTGAATTCTGCAGGGAACTCCTTAGTCCTTTAACTTCCTGTTGCATAACATCTGATCGATGTCTTTCAACTTGAAGTTGAGACTCAAGAAGCTGAACTGATTCAGGCAATGAGTTCGAAGAGCTGGTGCCAGCAGTGGTAGCCAGTAACTCGAACACTACATCAAGACATGACTTTGGGGTTGTCTCAGTGTCTTCAATATAGTTTTTATCAGCTTTCTTGGAGACCAATAGGGATGTCTCACTATCTTGAACCTTATCTGCATTACTTCCTTTACCATTGCATAACAGGGTACTCTTCTCCAATATTTTATCCGCGTTCTAAAAGAGAAACAAACAAACACATCTCAGGTTTACAATGTAGTATATGAAACTCATTTTGGTAAACCAGTTCAGTAGTAAGGTGGACAGGATAACAGCATGAAACAAACATATATCTATGTAGTATGGTCACTGTATGGTCTATATCATTCTAGTTTATGTTGCCAAATCAAGATAGATACAGTTCGAATCATATCTATTTAAGACAAAGCAGCATAGACATAATATAAGTGTGGGAAACTACATAGCAATAACAACACTTGTAATGTGCATGGCATGAGAACATAACTGTTTATTCAATTGAAACTGAAATCAACATAGAGCAAGTTGCAACAGCAAACAGCCAAACACGTTGAAGAAACAGGTTTAAAACATACCTGTGGCGCCATTGGAGTTTGAATTGCATCCTTCAAATTTGAAATTAGTTGGTATCAGTAAATACAGTGATGCAAGAGCAAAGTAGTATGAACCATAGCTACGGAACCTGACCTGAGAACAATTCTTCTTCTGCTTTAAGCGTCGACTTCGGGTTCGGAGTGGTGGTCCTCATGATTTGGGCACTGCAGTTGCCTTACTAACTGCTCGTGTTTGAGTGCTCTGTGGTGGAGACGGTGTTGTGTCAACGGGAACTGGGTGTCTATCTGCTGGGGTTGGGGTTAGAAGGGGTGTAGCTGGTTCTCTGTCCAACTGGGTAGGGGTACAATCTGCATGAGTGTGGGTTATGTGTGGTGGGGCTGGTTCTTGGGCAAGTACAACCGTGGTTCTATCTGCATCAACAGGTAGCACGATCTTTTCTAAAGACCATGTTTTTACTCCCACAGATACTGCCATCACTCCATCCAATTGAAATGGCTGATAAACAAGAAAAGTAATTGAATGTACAGACATTGTAAGATAGACAGGTGCAATGGATAATAGGGAAGGAAACATGGCATGAAATAATTCACATTTATGTTGTCTAAGCAAACAGAATAGCAGGACATAATTTCACATATATGATGGCCAATTAAACAAGATAGCATGACACAATTTCACATGTATGATGGCTAACTAAACAGGATAGAATGACATACTTCAAAATATGTTGACTATGTAAACAGGATGACATGATATAACTATACGATGTGTCTATTAAAGTGGTTGGCATGCCATAAATCACAAACATGCCGTCGATGGAAACATGATGGCATGATATAATTCATGGATAGAATGACATAATTTAAATATGATGACTATGTAAACAGGATGAGATGATAAACTATATTATGTCTTTAGAAAATGGGTTGGCATGCCATAATTCAGATACATGATGTCTATGTAAACATCATGGCATGATATAATTCAAATATATGATTTATATACTAAGGAAGTGAGCAGAGGGCAATCGCATATATGATGTGTCAACTAAGGAGATGTCATTCAATATTGTGTATATGATGTAAAAACTAAGCATTGCAGTACAACATATGCATTATATGAGTAATATAACCCTGCCAAGTTTGAGCATACACCTCAGGGGGATAATAGGACTGGTCATCTGCCTCTAAATCCTCCTCTGAAGAGCTATCTGTAACAAGCAAGATATCTGCTTCAGCAGGTAGCATTGTCTGCTCTGAAGACCTTGTTTTCACTCCAGATTTCTCCATCACCAATTCAAATGGCTGATGCACAGGAAGAGCAGTTGAATATACAAACATTGTCGACAAAAGCAATGCGAAATACAAAAAAAGGATGGCATGATATAATTTACATATATGACGCTTGCCTAAACAGCATGGCATTGCATAATTCACATACATAATGCCTTGCAACAAGATAACATTGCATAATTCACATATATAATGTCTTGCAACAAGATGGCATTGCATAATTCACATATATGGTAATTAGACACTAAACAGGTGGCATTCACACAAAGCATGTCTAAACTAAGCAAATGACATAGCAATGCAAGATACCATACACACGATATGAGCAACATAACCCTGCCAAGTTAGGGCATGCACCTCGGGGGGGGGAATATGACTGGTCATCTGTCTTTGAATCCTCCTTTGAGGAGCTATCGGTAACCAGCAAGACATGCGCTTCGTCAGATAGCATTGTCTGCGCTGAAGACCTTGTTTCCACTCTAGATTTTTCCATGACCGTGCCAAATGGCTGATGCACAGGAAGAGTAATTGAATGTACTAAAATTGTTGACAAATTTAACACGTAATAAAAAAATGATGGCATGATATAATTCACATATAAGATGACTGGCTAACCAGGGTGGCATTGCAAGATTCACATATATGATGCCTGGCTAGACAAGATGGCATTGCATGATTCACATATACGATAAAGAAACTAAACAGATGGCATTGACACAAAGCATGTCTAAACTAAGCAGGTGACATCTTTAATGTATACAGTAAGCAATGCAAGGCACCATATGCATGATATTACCAACATCAGCATGCCAAGTTAGAGCGAAGACCTCATGGGGTAAATAGGAGTGGTCTTCTCCTTCTGAATCCCCCTCATAACAGTTATCTTCCTCTTGATTACGATCCGAAATGGGTGGAGGGGGGCTGCCTTTGCGCCCACCATGGAACGACGTCTGCATGAAATTTTATTTCCATGCAAGGCTCGTCTCTTTTGCTCTACATGATCAGTTCCATTGTGTACAATAACTGGCATGCATAGGAATAAAACATAGTGAGATTATGTAAGGAGTGCATGCACAAATCCAGAGTGATGGTAGCAAACTGTGGATAGACCCAAAACCAATGATAGCAGGCAGATAATAGCTTTAGTTAAAAAATACAGATAATGGCTCCTTTAATGTTTGTTTGCACCCAACATGAAACTCATAGTAGACACCGGAGACTAACCAGATAGTAGACAGATAGTATTGATTGCTGCCCCAATATGTACCCCACAACCATTTAAAAACTCAAGTTTCAGCATTAGTTTGGGCCTGACTTGGAGTCTAATAGGTGAACACGACGATAATGTAGCATGTCATCATATTAAGCAACGCATAATGTAAGCAGACACGGAAGAGTGCGACCTCTCTTGCGGACCCGTGTAGTCCTCAAGGTCATCTGCTCAGTTGATGATGGTAATGCAGTTATCGTGGCTGCCGGCAGCGGGGAAGAAGATCTGAGGCGGCGAAAGACAGTCTAGAGAGCGGATCCCTGCTGTGGTGAACCCTTCCGTCGTTGGAGCAGCTGAGCTAGGGTGGAACACAGCGCCGCAAGAGTAGGACAAACCACACAAGGTTTTCTTTGACACATATCTGTAACAGAAGTAATTGAGTAAGGGCTTGTTTGAATTTGAGGATTCTAACAATGCAGGGATAGGAAATAGACAGGAATAGGATAGGAATGCACGTGCAAAACAGAGAATTTAAAAACACAGGATTTCTGCCAATCTGGGTGTTTGATTCACAACAATTGGAAGATCACAAGATGCAAAAAAGCATGGTGAGATTAAGTCAAACCACAAGAAAATGTACGGTTATAATGCTATTATGCCACTATCTCTTAGTCTTGTGCTTGATGAATAGGAATATGAAAAGGAGGAGAAGTGGAAATTAGAATTCCTACGGTTTTTCTTTCAAGGAGACACTAAAGGAACAAATCCTACAATTTTCCTTTGCTCCATTCCTTTGCACCAAATTCATGAAAAGTAGTACCATAGGAAACTTCCCAATTCCAATGTTTTTCATTCACTTTTCCTTTCAAGCACTGGCGATTCTAGTAGGCAGGCTTGAGCAAGGAAAATCCTACACTAAAAAAATGTTTTTGTGCTACTTCTATTACTTTGGACCCAGGCCACTGCCATACTAGCTCAACTGCGAGGCCCATCGACAAATGCACAGCTCAAACGCGCAGAGATAAATAATGATGGCATTCAAGAGAGTCCATCACGGATAGCTAAGTTGCCTGGTACCTCACTGCTTGTCATATAGTAGGATAAAATAATCGTATTTCTAGTTACTACGAGTGCTCAGTGGACAATATATATAACATGTAGAGTAAAAAAGAGATGCAACAAGTGTACAACTTCTTTGGCGAAGCCATGTCCATCTCAGCATGATTGGATTAGCCGGTGAGGATGCTCCGGTTGACTTGGCTGTCGGAGGAGGGGAAGAAGATCTTAGGCGTCTGGAGATGGAGCCCGAGGTACTGCTCCGTTGTGATGGAGGGTTTTGTCGTTGGAGCAGCTCCGGTGAGTTGTACGACGCCGAGGCTGAAGCAGGACAAGAGAGAAAACGAACAATGTTAACCTGAGTGGAATTCTAATAGCATCTCCAATACATGACATAAAATACATAAACACAAAGTGCTAGATGTAAAATACATCAGCCGCTCATCTCTGAACTTAACTGTCGAAACTGAATTTAACTGTCGAAACTGAACTTAACTGTCGAAACTGAATTTTGCTGTCGAAACTGAATTTTGCTGTCGAAACTGAACGCACTAGCAAGGTGAGGCTACACGTCGGTCGACTGAATTTTTCATCTCTGGTCAGTCGATTTTGCAGCCGCTGGATACGAAATCAAGGGCCTGCGGTTCAGCTTCAACCTCCACCCCCTGAGCCGGCCAAACAGCAGCCCCCTGCCGCCCGTGGCTGGCGGTGCCGCCTCGCTCGCCCCGAAAACACTCCCCACACCGGTCCGCCGCCGCCCCGACCATCCCTCTAGGCCCCCTCGTGCCGAGCTTTTTCTCCGGCGATCCCCACGGCAACGCCCCGCCACCGCCGGCGACCACCGCCCCATCCTGAACCCTAAGATAGATAGTGGGGTACCTCTCCGGCGAGCCCCCCTCCCCGCTGCGGCTGGTTCTTCCTTCACCCCGGCGGCATCGGAGTGAAGTGTATCTAAATCGGAGCAGCATCGCAAGTAAGAGCAAGAGTGAGAGCAGCAACGCGAGCAAGAGCAATAGCAAGAGTAGACCAGGCAGGGGACCGAGAGCAAGAGCAGAGCAGCAGCGCGAGCGAGAGCTAAAGCAGCAGCAGGTCCTACTGATGTGGAGGTCGCCGCCGAGGAAGCGACGCCGTGGAGGAAGTGGCCGGTGATGCCGTCGTGGATGGAGCCGCGCTGTGTCGGCTCGGGACCGAGCGCCGGCAGCACCGTGAGATCGAATCAAGAAGAAAATGCAGCGATTAGTGTACAACCTCTTTGGTGGCGTCGATTAGGCCGCAGCTTCATCCGAGGAAACGATGATGATGATGCTCTTCCGGTGGTGTAGGTGAAGACGGTGGTGTGGGAATGGAGGTGGCACGAAAGACGAGGGGAACTTTGGGGCATCTCCTTGGAGGTGGAGGACGGTGTGGGTGAACCGGCGGGACGATGAGATCGACGATGGATCCTCATCCGGTACGGTGGATGAGGGACGTCGAGGTGTTGCTGTGGACGACATTGTCAGGGAAGAGGCTCCGGCTGGGTGGCGGACGGAGCAGGGTGTGGGGTTTCATCGCGGGTTTTTGCAGCCTCGGTGTATGAATGGGTGGGCGGATGGGATGGCAGTGGGGAACCATGGCTTAGAGACGCGCTTGCCCAAAATGTGGGGTAAGTTACGAAAGTACCCCCACCGATTTGAGGTGGTTCTTTCGGTTCAGGGGTACCACGGGCATTTCGCGTGTCGGGATTTCACAGGAGGTGGGAGTTTTCACGTGCGTTGTAATTTCGGAATAGCAGGGCGCGGGTTGAGATGGAGTGAGTTGTCGGAGCACAACGAGACAAAGATATATCTTAAATATTTCGGGTTCATTGCACCTCAACACGCACAACACACACACAAACACCATTTAGACTAGAGTAAGGTACACGTGCATTGCACGCATGAGATTTGGCAACCAAATTTTGAACAAATACCACATTATAGCATGCAAGATTTGAGTCATATATGCATGATGTAGATGTTCGTTTAATTCTTATAGTTCATTTCATTCAAAATAATCTAGTTTTTATAAGAAAGCTAATCTATTTTAAGATTCATGGAATTGTGCATTGTAAGACATAAAGTAAAAACAAATAATGGCAAATCATGTAGAAAAACATTTGGGCAATTCTGATACGGAAGATTCTAGAACAAATAAGAAGTGCTTGTGTTTTGATGTTTGTGCATTATGCTTAAGTTCAACCATGGAGTCTTCTAGCTTATACATTGGCGAAATATGGTGGAATCTAGATGATATCCAACGACCAGTAGTGCTCAAATTTGCCATCTTTGGACCATCGGATTCGCCTCATCCAACGACCATCTTTCAAAGTTAAAGTTACCCGCACACAATATAAAAAATATATAAAATATAATATATATATATATATATATATATATATATGTGGGGTATATATATATAGATATGTGATGCAAAAGCCGCACATCATCTCCAATTAGAATAGTGTGTCCATGCGCGGATGTGACGTGGCCAAATGATGTCTGCCATCGGTATCTCAAATTCAAATCAGTCTGACCTTGTTCAATGCGTATACATTACAACATGCTCGTTTCCAAACCACACCGCGCAGATCTCCGTTATATTCATGCATGCATGGGTTTCAAACATCAGGATCTCTTATTCAAATATTTGAATTCAACTTTACATTGATTGTGACCTCACCTATTCAGCTATTCTTTTACATCCACACAGTAGTCTTCTCTTTATAATTGTACCACTAACCTTCTCTCGTGCATGCATGCACACACACTACCAGTCGGCATTATCCATCGCACGCATGCAATCTTTTTCTTCAGGTCGGTCTCCCATGAAGGCACACACCAACACACATCCCCCTCTCCATCATATCGGGCATTATTTATCTCTCACACGTGCATGCACAATGATCGATTTTCCTCTATGTATGTGTGTATATAGCTAGGTCTTTCATAGTTTTCCACACAAACCGATCAATCGATATATCAAGTGAGGTCTCACCCTCTTTCCCACATCCACATCGATCAATCTATACCTCTCTATATAGGATTAACATATATAGCTAATACACACACATTAATTATGTATCCAACGCCCCCCTCTCATCATCCATGCCTTCCGCTTCATCTCTCAGACGCGTGCACAATGGCGAAGACAAGGGGTAGTAAGGGCCCTGCCCCCTCCCCCCTAACATCACTATATATCAAGGCTAATATGAATGTGATCATTAGACAATTGCTGCTAAAAATGGTTTAAGTTCATGAATTGACCCTCCTCGTAAAGGATTAGCAATGCTTGGCCCCCTAGCTCATTTATTTTTCATGACTCCGCCATTGCGCGCATCAGCGCACATGTTCGCCCTCTCTCTCTAAATATCGATCTCGTACTTGTGCATTCCTTCATAGTCTCCCTCCACTCGGCCCCTCGCACCATCTTCTATCCCCCCACCGGATTTTGCCACATGTACAATATAGCAGACTCCATGGTTGAACTTATGCATAATGCACAAACCTCAAAACAATAGTGGTTCTCTTTTGTTCTAGAATCTTCCATATGATAACTGACCAAAAAAATTTCTAGTTGAATTGCCATTATTTATTTTTGCTTTATGCTTTACAACGCACAATTCCATGAATCATAAAATATATTAAGGGCTTCTTTGATTCAAAGGATTCTCAAAGGAATTTTGGAGGATTCTAATCATTAGGAATTTTTCCTATCTTGGTTGTTTGATTCGTAACATTGTAAACCATAGGAATTTTTCCATATGATTCATTTGCACTAGATTTCATAGGAAACATCCCATCCACCCAAACCTCTTTGAAAGAATTCTGCGTTTTTTCTATGCACAATCAAATACTCGTACAATCCTGTAGGATTCAAGACGACATTCCACTATAATCCCATGTTTTTCCTATTCCCGCATTCTTAGCTTTTTTATAAAAACTAATGATTTTGAATGAGATGAACTATAAGAATTAAACGAAGGGCTACATCAGGCATATATGACTCAGAGCTTACATGCTATAGTGTGGTATTTATTCATAATTTGGTTGCAAAATCTGATGCGTGCAATGCACGTGTACCTTACTAGTACTTCGAGTATGTGCAAAACACGTAAATTAGAATACCAATGGCACGCTACACAGTGTCTCTCTTACAGTTCATGAAGCCACATGGCACATGTGTAGGCGTTGTGGCGACCTCCTTGCGTGGATTGATCACAGTGACGTGCTGCTGGTTCCAGAAGAATGAACTCGTCCTCCCTGAGCCATACTGGCGGTACATGCATGAAGCGAAGATGTGCAGGCACGCCATGCACGCACTCATTCCTCGCACGCACACGCGGGTACACGGGCGGACGCAATTTTGTACCAAGATCCACCCCATGTGATAATTTGACGTGTGTAAAGTCGTTCACTTCATTGATGGTCAATTAATACAGCACATGCAAATTGAGTGGACGTGAGGCGGAAGAAAGACATTATTACTCCACTGCGCGCATGCGAGTAGTTAAGTCGTGGGTTGCTAGTAGTACTTCCATTGGTCTCCTTCGTATTTTGTGCCAATTTTTGACAGTAACATAATATTTACGCATTTGAGCAGTGTAGTAGTACTTGAAATTTATGTTCCGCTAAACTCATCGGGAGCCGTTTCGGGCCTTGAAACCAAAACCATCAATTAATCTTTACCTTGTTCCCATCACATTCAAAAGCCTACTCACACCTACTAGTAGTACGTACCAAACCTGAACGTGTTCCCACTATGCAGGTATTAGTACTAGTGCTAGTACTTAGGTTATAAAAAGGGGAACTACCTAACCGAAAATCACTCTACCTTTCCTCCTCATAAGTGCTTCTTCTTCGTCCGTCATTGCCATGGCCGGTGAGCAGAGCTCTAGGTCGAGAACTACTCGTAACAAGGGAGCAGAAACCAAGGCTGTGGAAAAAAGAGAGGGCTCGCCCCATGCAGAGACCTCGAAAGATCTCTCACGGGCAGGCGATGGCTCCCAGGAGCGCCCTAGCCACGGAGGCGAACATGCCGAGCCGGCGGAGCTGGAGTCGTTATCCCTTGATGGCATGCCTAATCAGCTCAATAAGCAGAAGGAGTTCATCCAAGGTTTGATGGAGTTGCTGAAGGAGAGCCTCGACGACATGCCCGCTGAGCTCAGTCAGCAGGGGGAGTTGACCGCCGGCTTGGTGATGCTGCTGAAGAAGAGCATTGCCTCGGAGCTGGAGTCGTTATCCCTCGACGACATGCCTGATCAGCTCAGTCCTGTGACTTCGGGAGGACAATGCAAAGCTCTGCCACGAGATCGACCTATTGAAGGAGAAGAACGCCGGCTGGAAGAAGCTGCATGAGAATAGTAGTTCCTCGATGAAGATGCTGCAGGCCCTCACCAGGGAGCATAAGGAAGAGTTGGCGAAGCTCCGCATCGAGCACCCGGCTGCTGTCAAGGTACGTAATATGGCCGTGGAACAGATGATGAAGGCTCGCGTCAAGAAATGCCGTGTCATGGACACAATGATGAAGATGGCGGAGGAGACGCGCAAGGAGATGGAGGTCGTGGAGGCGATGAAGAAGCAATTATGACTCCACGGCGAATTAGATCATTTGGGGTGATAATCTTCCTTCTTCTTTTGCTCCTGTGTTTCATCTTTTGCTTCGGGTGTTTCGCCGCACGTGTCACTTTCTCTGCGAGGCATGAATAGAACAATGTTTTTTTGAGGGAATGAATAGAACAATACTAACAATGAGATTACTAGCAAATTAGATCATTTTTTATCACCATATGGCACTGGGCTGCCGTGTTTCGTGCTCCTCCGTCGCAGTACTACTCCAGTGGAAAACTTGAGTATACCGCACGGTTCTTTGCTCCTCCTCGACCAGGTCGTCGGCGCATTTATACGAGCAGTCAAATCACAAGGCCCCGCCTTCCAACAGTAATGAGCCGTCAAATCACAAAGGCCCTCGCCTCTCGTGAAACCGACCAAGGTAGACTGCCCCGCCCTCTAGCCTTTTAAAAAATGTATACTTTTGTACAACAGTAGTATCGATGGATTGCGCCATGGAGAAAAACTTGAAATTTAAAAAAGGTGGTACATATAGAGAGCGCTCGTCGCCAAATTATGCATATAGTACTATTAAAAAGGCTAGTCACAATAATGGTGTCCAGCACAACCCACCCCTCAAATAAAACTAAGAGGGTGCTTGGATACCTTTTAGTCCCATGACTAAAAGTAGTGGTACTAAAACATGCTAGCCTCACCCATGCTTGGATCCAAATACTAAAAAGGCTAAAATCAAGTTAATGAGCATTTATTATCCTCCAAACCCTCCAATCCAGAACTCGCCTGTGTTAAAGGAGAGGAGTTAAATGAGTAGAGAGAGGACTAATCCACATTTTAGTAGGGGTACCCCTGACTAAAAATTTTTAGTCTCAAGACTAGTTTTAGCCCCTCTTTAGTCAGGGGTGCTTGGAACTTTAGCCTCTTAAAGAGACTATTTTTAGTTAGACTAAAATAAGTCCCTTGGATCCAAGCACCCTCTAAGCATCCTGGAATTGTTTGACAAAACTAAGCACCCTGAAATTCTTTTGACAACTAAACTGATGGCTATATGATGTTGGCCATATATATTGTACGTATATAATGTGAAGAAACGAGTGTTAGTACTATACCAACTAAAAGATGAAATGTAAGAAATACTAGTATGTACGTACTGAAGAGTTAAAGTAACGAGAAGAAACATAACATAGTTCTGCTGGGGGCTCAGCACAACACACCCCTCAAATTAAATTAAGCACACCTGAAATTAAACTTTGCAACTATTCGGGTAGACACTGCATTAGAACCACCATGAGCAACGACACTGCCACCTTACTCGGAGTCCTCGTCCACGTCCTCGACTTCGTCCTTGTCCCTGTTCCTCTTGGCCGATACTTCTTTGCTTGAACCGCACACTTGGCTGTTGCTCTTCATCCAAACCTTGTAGATATTGAAGCAAAGGTAGCCATCCATTGCAGCATAGTGGATGTGGTCTATATCTAGTACATTCCGCTGCCGTGCATGACGATGAAACGTGTAATCAGGTTTCTCCAGTTTACCATACGAAGGATGAACCATGGCTCCTGCCAGGGTCAGCATTGAAGGCTGACGAGAGGACACCGGCCGATTCTTCTGGAGGTCAAAGGTGTTGCCTACAACGAGGCCTATCCGATGCAGGACTTCTTTGTCATTACCAAAGTCTACAGTAACGAATTTGACTAGGTTGCTCTCGAGGAAGTCCTTAAAATCCTGGCACTCAACGTCAGCATGGCATATGTGGTAGACCAAGCATAAGTCATGCACGCAAACCTGGATCATGGCGGGCTTCTTCCTCTCTTCGTCCTTTAGATCCTTCTCTCGTCCCAGGACTGTGGTGTACTCAACATCTAGCCCAGCGACCCACTCATCATCTGAGTCTTCGAACATGCGTCTGAAGCGAAAAAGGCATCCTTTCACCGTCGCGGAAGAACGGGTGTAGATGACGTCAAACTCATCACTGGTGATGATTCTAACCTTGTACTCACCGCCGATCGTGGAGATTTGGGACGCCATGGATTTGGGAGGAGGGTTAGGATTAGTGGAACTGCCTTAGTGTGAATGGAAGGGACGACTAGGAGCGAACCGCCGTAGTATTGAAGGACGTGCGAGGACGAGTAGGAGCGAACTGCCAGTGTGCGAATGGCAGGGTAGTGGCTTTCCATTCTGCCATGATACAGGCTTCCGAGAGCCCTTGGATCTGAGATCGAATGGTTGCATGGCGTGATTCTAGACCTATGGGTGAATATCCTATCCTGGAGGGTTATTCTGCAAATTTTCAGCAACTTAGCATGCGACTGTTTGATCTCAGATCCAAGGGCTGCCAGCAGCCCGTATCATGGTTGCGCCTACCATGACCATTGCGTCGCTCGCGCGGTCGCGCCCTTGGAGATTTAAGACGGTGCGTTAGTCTATCTGATGTTGGCATGTCATACATAGTCATCACTTAGTCACTCATACTACAACAAGGTTGGCTATAAGTGTATTTTTTTACTCCTCTCTATCTCTTTCTTCATACTCAAGGAAGAAACGGTGCTAAGCGCGTGTATTTATTGCATTTGCCAAGGAGTGACCTCTTCCAATGAAATGGTGTTGCTAAGTTTGCTTCATTTAATTAGCTATAGACTCAAAATTGTCTTTTCACCTAGGTACACACGCTTAGCACCGTTTCTTTCTTGGGTCACCAAACTAGTCTCTCTCTTCTTGATTAACTTGACACATTAGACTTTATGCTTATGTGGCAAGCTTAAGCACCTGTAGGAGCAAGTAAAAGTAAGTAGAATAGTGCGCTTTACATGGCATTTTTGCATATGTGGAGGAAAGAGAGGCAAGGAAAAAGTGGAGAAGTGGGCTCTCTTGCAAGAGCCAGCCTCTACTACATGGTGGAGTGCTACGTCTTGAGCTTGCCTTGGTTTTATCCGAAGAGGAAGGGATGATGCAGCAGAGTAGCGTAATTATTTCCCTCAGTTTTTGAGAACCAAGGTATCAATCCAGTAGGAGGCCACGCTCAAGTCCCTCGTACCTGCACAAAATGATAGCTACTCACAACCAACGCGATTAGGGGTTGTCAATCCCTTCACGGTCACTTACGAGAGTGAGATCTGATAGTTATAATATTTTTGGTATTTTTGGTATAAAGATGCAAAGTAAAAAGTAAAGGCAAAGTAAAAAAGCAAAGCAAGATTAAAGTGATGGAGATTGATATGATCAGAATAGACCCGGGGGCCATAGGTTTCACTAGTGGCTTCTCTCAAGAGCATAAGTATTCTACGGTGGGTGAACAAATTACTGTTGAGCAATTGACAGAATTGAGCATAGTTATGAGAATATCTAGGCATGATCATGTATATAGGCATCACGTCCGTGACAAGTAGACTGAAACGATTCTGCATCTACTACTATTACTCCACTCATCGACCGCTATCTAGCATGCATCTAGAGTATTAAGTTAAAAACAGAGTAACGCCTTAAGCAAGATGACATGATGTAGAGAGATAAATTCATGCAATATGAAATAAACTCCATCTTGTTATCCTCGATGGCAACAATACAATACGTGCCTTGCTGCCCCTTCTGTCACTGGGAAAAGACACCGCAAGATCGAACCCAAAGCTAAGCACTTCTCCCATGGAAAGAACTACCAATCTAGTTGGCCAAACCAAACGGATAATTCGAAGAGACTTGCAAAGATAACCAATCATACATAAAAGAATTCAGAGAAGATTCAAATATTATTCGTAGATAGACTTGATCATAAACCCATAATTCATCAGTCTCAACAAACACACCGCAAAAAGAAGATTACATCGAATAGATCTCCACAAGAGAGGGGGAGAACTTTGTATTGAGATCCAAAAAGTGAGAAGAAGCCATCTAGCTACTAACTATGGACCCGAAGGTCTGAGGTAAACTACTCACACTTCATCAGAGAGGCTATGATGATGTAGAAGCCCTCCGTGATGACGGCCCTCTCCGGCGGAGCTCCGGAACAGGCCCCAACATGGGATCTCTTGGATATAGAAAGTTGCGGCGGTGGAATTAGGTTTTTGGCTCCTCTTCTGATCATTTGGGGGTACGTAGGTATATATAGGAGGAAGAAGTACGTCGAAGGAGCACCGATGGGCCCACGAGGCAGGGGGGCGCGCCCTAGAGGGGGGCGCCCCCACCCTCGTGACCGCCTCTCTGATGCCTTGGCATAGGGTCCAAGTCTCTTGGATCACGTTCGGTGAGAAAATCACGTTCCCAAAGGTTTCATTCCGTTTGGACTCCGTTTGATATTCCGTTTCTTCAAAACACTGAAATAGGCAAAAAAACAACAATTCTGGGCTGGGCCTCCGGTTAATAGGTTAGTCCCAGAAATAATATAAAAGTGGAAAATAAAGCCCAATATAGTCCAAAACAGTAGATAATATAGCATGGAGCAATAAAAAATTATAGATACGTTGGAGACGTATCAGGCATCCCCAAGCTTAATTCCTGCTCATCCTCGAGTAGGTAAATGATAAAAAGAGAATTTTTTATGCGGAGTGCTATTTGGAATAATTTCAATGCAAATCTTCTTAATTGTGATATGAATATTCAGATTCGAAAGATTCAAGACAAAAGTTTATATTGACATAAAAATAACAATACTTCAAGCATACTAACAAAGCAATTATGTCTTCTCAAAATAACATGGTCAAAGAAAGTTATCCCTACAAAATCATATAGTCTGGCTATGCTCTATCCTCACCACACAGAATATTTAAATCATGCACAACCCCGATGACAATCCAAGCAATTGTTTCATACTCTAACTTTTTCAAAACTTTTTCAATCTTCACGCAATACATGAGCGTGAGCCATGGATATAGCACTATAGGTGGAATAGAATGGTGGTTGTGGAGAAGACAAAAAGGAGGGGAAGATAGTCTCACATCAACTAGGCGTATCAAGGGGCTATGGAGATGCCCAATAATAGATATCAATGTGAGTGAATAGGGATTGCCATGCAACGGATGCACTAGAGCTATAAGTATATGAAAGCTCAAAAAGAAACTAAGTGGGTGTGCATCCAACTTGCTTGCTCATGAAGACCTAGGGCAATTTGAGGAAGCCCATCATTGGAATATACAAGCCAAGTTCTATAATGAAAAATTCCCACTAGTATATGAAAGTGATAACATGAGAGACTCTCTACTATGAAGATCATGGTGCTACTTTGAAGCACAAGTGTGGTAAAAGGATAGTAACATTGTCCCTTCCCTCTTTTTCTCTCATTTTTTTATTTGGGCCTTTTCTCTTTTTTTTATATATGG
Organism: Triticum aestivum; assembly: GCF_018294505.1. NCBI lineage: Eukaryota > Viridiplantae > Streptophyta > Magnoliopsida > Poales > Poaceae > Triticum > Triticum aestivum. Next base: position 682,647,287 of record NC_057797.1, read on the forward strand.
CCTGTTTTTATTTGGGCTTCTTTGGCCTCTTTTTTTAATTTATTTTTCGTCCGGAGTCTTATCCCGACTTATGGGGGAATCATAGTCTCCATCATTCTTTCCACACTGGGACTATGCTCTAATAATGATGATCATCACACTTTTATTTTTCTTACAACTCAATACTTAGAACAAAATATGGCTCTATGTGAATGCCTTCGGTGGTGTACTGGGATATGCAATATGACAATGATGAATGTGTCATGATGAACTAGATGGTGGAAAGTTGCATGGCAATATATCTCGGAATGGCTATGGAAATGCCATGATAGGTAGGTATGGTGGCTGTTTTGAGGAAGGTATATGGTAGGTGTATGATACCGGCGAAAGGTGCGTGGTATTAGAGAGGCTAGCAAAGGTGGTAGGGTGAGAGTGCATATAATCCATGGACTCAACATTAGTCATAAAGAACTCATATACTTATTGCAAAAATCTAGAAGTTATCAAAGCAAAGTATTACACGCATGCTCCTAGGGGGATAGATTGGTAGGAAAAGACCATCGCTCGTCCCCGACCGCCACTCATAAGGAAGACAATCAATAAATAAATCATGCTCCGACTTCATCACATAACGGTTCACCATACGTGCATGCTACGGGAATCACAAACTTTAACACAAGTATTCTTTAAATTCACAACTACTCAACTAGCATGACTTTAATATTATCACCTCCATATCTCAAAACAATTATCATGCTTCAATCTTTTCTTAGTATTCAACACACTCAAAAGAAAGTTTCACAAATCTTGAATACCAAGCATATTATTATTAAGCAAATTACCATGCTATTAAGACTCTCAAAATAATTTAAGTGGAGCATGAGAGATCAATAGTTTCTTTAAAACAAATCCACCACCGTGCTCTAAAAGATCTAAGTGAAGCACATAGAGCAAAATTATAATGCTCAAAAGATATAAGTGAAGCACATAGAGCAAAACTACTTAGCTCAAAAGATATAAGTGAAGCACATAGATCAAAACTACATAGCTCAAAAGATATAAGTGAAGCACATAGAGTATTCTTTCAAATTTTAATTCATGTATGGCTCTCTCAAAAGGTGTGTGCAGAAAGGATGATTGTGGCATACTAAGACACACAGACAAAAATAATACAAGACGCTCCAAGCAAAACACCTATCATGTTGGTGAATAAAAATATAGCTCCAAGTAAATTACCGATGGAAGTGGACGAAAGAGGGGATGCCTTCCGGGGCATCCCCAAGCTTTGAATTCTTGGTGTCCTTGGATTATCTTGGGGGTGACATGGGCATCCCCAAGCTTGGGCTCTTTCCACTCCTTGTTCCATAATCCATCAAAAGAATTCACCCAAAACTTGAAAACTTCACAACACAAAACTTAAAGTAGAAAACTCGTGAGCTCCGTTAGCGAAAGAAAACAAAAGACCACTTCAAGGTACTGTAATGAACTCATTCTTAATTTAAATTGGTGTTAAACCTACTGTATTCCAACTTATCTATGGATTATAAACTATTTTACTAACCATAGATTCATCAAAATAAGCAAACAACACACGAAAAACAGAATCTGTCAAAAACAGAACATTCTGTAGTAATCTGTAGCTAGCTCAATATCTGGAACCCCAAAAATTCTAAAATAAATTGCTGGACATGAGAAATTTATCTATTAATCATCTTCAAAAATAATTAACTAAATATCACTCTTCAAATAAAAATTAAAGCAGTTCTCGTGAGCGCTAAAGTTTCTGTTTTTTACAGCAAGTTCAACAAGACTTTCCCCAAGTCTTCCCAACGGTTCTACTTGGCACAAACACTAATTAAGCACAAAAAACACAACCAAAACAGAGGCTAGATAATTTATTTATTACTAAGCAGGAGAAAAAATCAAGGAATAAAATTAAAATTGGGTTGCCTCCCAACAAGCGCTATCGTTTAACGCCCCTAGCTAGGCATAAAAGCGAGGATAGATCTAGGTTTTGCCATCTTTGGTAGGCAATCCATAAGTGGATCTCATGATAGTTTCATATGGCAATTTTATTTTCTTTCTTGGAAAGTGTTCAATGCCCTTTTTAATGGAAATTGAAATCTAATATTCCCTTCCTTCATATCAATAATCGCACCAACCATTCTAAGGAAAGGTCTACCAAGAATAATAGGGCAAGAAGGATTGAAATCTTTATCAAGCACAATGAAATCTACGGGAACATAATTCCTATTTGCAATAATAAGAACATCATTAACCCTTCCCATAGGTTTCTTAATAGTAGAATCCGCAAGATGCAAGTTTAGAGAGCAATCATCAAAATTACGGAAATCTAGCAAATCACACAAAGTCTTGGGAATACTAGAGACACTAGCACCCAAATCACACAAAGCATAAAACTCATGATCTTTAATTTTAATTTTAATAGTTGGCTCCCACTCATCATACAGTTTTCTAGGGATAGAAACTTTCAACTCAAGTTTTTCTTCATAAGATCGCATCAAGGCATCAACAATATGTTTGGTGAAGGCTTTATTTTGACTATAAGCATGTGGAGAATTTAGCACGGATTGCAACAAGGAAATACAATCAATTAAAGAGCAACTTTCATAATTAAATTCCTTGAAATCCAATATAGTGGGTTTAGCAACATCTAGATTTTTATTTCTTTCAATCCCACTTTCATCAATTTCATTATAAAGATCTAAATACTCCGAATTTTTAGAACGCCTTCTAGGTAAAGAAAGATCATATTCAGTTTCATCAAGATTCATATTGCAAAACAAAGATTTAATAGGAGACACATCAATAACTTTTAGATCTTCATCTTGATTTTCATAGGAATTGGAAGAACAGGCTTTAATAAAGGCATCTTTGGAAGCACGCATCCTAGCGGTTCTTTCCTTGCACTCATCAATGGAAATTCTCATGGCTTTGAGAGACTCATTGATATCATGCTTAGGAAGAATAGATCTAAGCTTTAAAGAATCAACCTCAAGAGAAATTCTATCAACGTTCCTAGCCAAATCATCAACTTTAAGCAATTTCTCTTCAAGCAAAGCATTAAAATTCTTTTGTGAATTCATAAACTCTTTAACACTATTCTCAAATTCAGAGGGCATCTTTTTATAATTTCCATAAGAGTCGTTGTAGGAATTCCCATAATTATTAGAAGGATTACTAGGATATGGCCTAGGATTAAAATTCCCTCTATAAGCGTTGTTGCCAAAATTATTCCTACCAACAAAATTCACATCCATAGATTCATTGTTATTCTCAATCAAAGTAGACAAAGGCATATCATTAGGATCAGAAGAAACACTCTTAGTAGCAAATAATTTCATAAGTTCATCCATCTTTCCACTCAAAACATTGATTTTTTCTATCGCATGCACTGTTTTATTAGATGATCTTTCAGTATGCCATTGAGAATAATTAACCATAATATTATCTAGGAGTTTAGTAGCATCTCCTAAGGTGATTTCCATAAAAGTGCCTCCTGCGGCCGAATCTAAAAGATTTCTAGAAGCAAAATTCAATCCGGCATAAAATTTTTGTATAATCATCCACAAATTCAAACCATGAGTAGGGCAATTACGTATCATTAATTTCATTCTCTCCCAAGCTTGTGCAACATGTTCATGATCAAGTTGCTTAAAATTCATAATATCATTTCTAAGAGAGATGATGTTAGCGGGAGGGAAATACTTAGAGATAAAAGCGTCTTTGCACTTGTTCCAAGAATCAATACTATTTTTAGGCAAAGACGAAAACCAAGATTTAGCACGATCTCTAAGCGAAAAAGGAAATAGCTTCAATTTAACGACATCATTATCGACATCTTTTTTCTTTTGCATATCACATAAATCAACGAAGCTATTCAGATGAGTAGCGGCATCTTCACTAGGAAGGTCGGCGAATTGATCTTTCATAACAAGATTCAACAAAGCAGTATTAATTTCACAAGATTCAACATCGGTAAGAGGAGCAACCGGAGTCCTAATAAAATCATTGTTGTTGGTATTGGTGAAGTCACACAATTTAGTATTATCTTGAGCCATCGTGACAAACAAGCAAACTAACACACGAGCAAACAAGAGCAAACGAGCAAAAGAGGCAAATAGAGAGGGAGAATAGAGAGAGAGAGAGGGCGAATAAAACGGCAAGGGTGAAGTGGGGGAGAGGAAAACGAGAGGCAATGGAAAATAATGTAATGCGAGAGATAGGGATTGTGATGGGTACTTGGTATGTTGACTTTTCGCGTAGACTCCCCGGCAACGGCGCCAGAAATGGCTTGTTGTCGGGAGTCAAATCTTGACTTGCGCGAACCTCCCCGGCAATGGCGCCAGAAATCCTTCTTGCTACGTCTTGAGCTTGCGTTGGTTTTCCCCGAAGAGGAAGGGATGATGCACTAGAGTAGCGTAAGTATTTCCCTCAGTTTTTGAGAACCAAGGTATCAATCTAGTAGGAGGCCACGCTCAAGTCCCTCGTACCTGCACAAAATGATAGCTACTCGTAACCAATGCGATTAGGGGTTGTCAATCCCTTCACGGTCACTTACGAGAGTGAGATCTGATAGATATAATATTTTTGGTATTTTTGGTATAAAGATGCAAAGTAAAAAGTAAAGGCAAAGTAAAAAGCAAAGCAAGATTAAAGTGATGGAGATTGATATGATGAGAATAGACCCGTGGGCCATAGGTTTCACTAGTGGCTTCTCTCAAGAGCATAAGTATTCTATGGTGGGTGAACAAATTACTGTTGAGAAATTGACAGAATTGAGCATAGCTATGAGAATATCTAGGCATGATCATGTATATAGGCACCACGTCCTTGACAAGTAGACCGAAATGATTCTGCATCTACTACTATTACTCCACTCATCGACCGCTATCCAGCATGCATCTAGAGTATTAAGTTAAAAACAGAGTAACGCCTTAAGCAAGATGACATGATGTAGAGAGATAAATTCATGCAATATGAAATAAACCCCATCTTGTTATCCTTGATGGCAATGATACAATATGTGCCTTGCTGCCCCTTCTGTCACTGGGAAAGGACACCGCAAGATCGAACCCAAAGCTAAGAACTTCTCCCATGGCAAGAACTACCAATCTAGTTGGCCAAACCAAACGGATAATTCAAAGAGACTTGCAAAGATAACCAATCATACATAAAAGAATTCAGAGAAGATTCAAATATTATTCACAGATAGACTTGATCATAAACCCACAATTCATCGGTCTCAACAAACACACCGCAAAAAGAAGATTACATCGAATAGATCTCCACAAGAGAGGGGGAGAACTTTGTATTGAGATCCAAAAAGAGAGAAGAAGCCATCTAGCTACTAACTATGGACGCGAAGGTCTGAGGTAAACTACTCACACTTCATCGGAGAGGCTATGATGATGTAGAAGCCCTCCATGATGACTGTCGTGGATCTAAGACTGACAGTAGAATGGGGGTAGGTATGAAGAGGCAAGATCCTAGCTATGGAGTAGTTGTACACATGAGTTTTATGAGTTCGGGCCCTTCTCGGAGGAAGTAACAGCCCTACGTCTCGGTGCCCTGAGGCGGTCGACTGGATTGTGTGTGTGTGTGTGTGTGTGAGTTTACAAAAGTGCGAACCCCTGTCCCAGAGGAGGGAGGTGGCTTATATAGAGTGCACCAGGACCCCAGCTCCCCTCCGTTACACAGGGTTCAATGATCATAAAGGAAAGGCGTTACTGGTAACGTCTACAGTAAAATGTCATAAATGCTCATAATGCTATGGTTTAAGTCCTAACCATTGTAGAGTGGAGGGTTCCTCATGTTCTGGTGGTCGAGTGTCTTCAAGGTGGTTGAGTGAGGGCATCTCCACGGTCGAGTGGATGATGATTTCTCTTTGACTGCTTCTGATTCTTTGTAAAGATGTCCTTGGGGAGGGTATGCTGGACAGGTCCATGACCCTACCCTAGGTACATAGCTTCATCATTAGCCCCTGAATGGATCAGGGTTTGAGTGAGGAAGGGGTTGAGTACACTTCCGACCCACTCCTCGTGCTATGAATATGCCTTGTCCTAAAACAATGAGTTGAGGAGACAACGTCGACTCCTTTCTCAATCGCCTTGGTCCATTCTTGGTTGTTCTCGAGTGAACTTTCATGGTAGAATTCTGAATGATGATGTAGAGGGTGTTTGTCTTCAGTCTGCCAGGTTGTTCTGCTCTCCGCGGATCTCGCGGGATTCAAATTTTGGGAAGTGCGCCAGACGGGAGGAATCGAGGTTATTGGGACGGTTTAGGCAAGTCTCCTCGATCCCCGCGCCACCTTTTTTGCCACATACTGCGCGCGCGACTGTTGCGGGATTTGTTTAGATCGCTTGGGTCCACCAGTCAGCCACTCGGTGGAAGGCCTTATAAAAGGTCTCGGGCCAGGCCTCTGCTCCGCACACTCCCATTCTCTCTTCTCTTTCTCCCAATCCCTCCGCCACTCTCACTTCCGCCTCGTCGCCGGACCTCCGCTCGAGCTCGATCCGCCACCATGGGGAAGGATAAGAAGGCGGCGCTGGAACGCGCGAAGAAGGCGACCATGAAGGCGAAGGGCAAGCGGACCAGCCAGGGCGGATCCTCATCGAGGTCCGGCCTGCCGGCGGGCTAGATCCAGGGCGCCTGGATCCGCTCGGCAATCACGCAGGACGACCTCGATGACCTGGTGGAGGGGGGATTGATCCCTCACAAGTCGGCTCGGCTCCTGGGGGACGAAACCGAGCCGCAGCCTAGAGAGGGTGAGTGTGTCCTCCTCGCAACCCACATAGATCGCGCATTCTCACCGCCTCCCCACCCTTTCTTCCGGGGTTTTTTGAACTTCTTTGGGGCTCAGCTCCACCATTTCACTCCGAACACCATAGTCTATCTGGCCGCTTTCATGTCCATGTGCGAAAACTTCTTGGGCTGCCGACCACACTGGGGGCTTTTCAAACACATCTTCACTTGTCATTCCCAGTCGGTCAAAAAGGCCAAGTCGAGTGACGAGAGGACGCGGGTGATCCAGATGTGCGGTGGCCTGGGGATCCAGATGAGGAGCAAGAGTACTTTCCCAGCGATGATCCTTCCTGACTCGGTCCGGGGCTGGCAGTCAACTTGGTTTTACTGCAAGGATCAGCCAACCCCTGGCCAGTCGACTGGACTTCCTCCTTTTTCCTTGGCTCGAGTGGAGAAGCCTGCTCCCCTGAAGGTAGTTCTAGAAGAGAAGGCGCAGGTCAAGGAGCTGGTTGAATGGGTCATCCAGCTTGTCCGCGACGAAGTAACCGGGATGGATCTGCTGGAGGTCTTTCTTGGTCGACGCATCCAACCTCTTCAGGCGCGCGATCATCAAAAGTGGATGTACTCTGGGCTCGAGGATACCACTCGGATCCACCCGGAGGAGGTTAGCGAGGATATCTTGGAGAACTGGTTGAGGGGAATCACTGGCAACAAAGACAACCCTCGGGGATCCAGGAGGGTGATTCCATTCGACAACTCGCACCAGCCAGAGCAGGTATATTTCTATTTTATCAAGTATCTTTCCGATTCACCACGTGATGTCCCGTTTATGGTCGACTGAATGTCTTTTGATTGTTATCCTTTCAGGCCCTCATTGAAATGTACTCGATGCCCAACGGAGTGCAGGACCCAGGCGTTGAAGAAGAAGGGAGCGGGGGCGAGAGCGGCGAGGAGCATTCGGAAGCCGAGGAGGACGAGGAGAGCGATGAATCGACCGATGAGGAAGAAGTCAACTCGCCTCCTCGCAGGGAGAGGAGGTCCAAGCACACTCATGACCCAGCACGCACTCTGGACTTGGTGGCTGCGCCGATCGGGCAATCCTCGAAGCGCCCCAGGACGTCTTCCCCGACACCGACTGAGAAGCCTCCAAAGCAATCCAAGGTCGCGCCGCTTCCAGCGCCGAAAGTGCGGAAAGCCATCTCTTCCAAACCGCCCAAAGCTTTGCCTCGGGTCAAAGTGAGCGTTCCTACCATCTCCGGGTAACCATTTGACTTGTCCTTTATGTGGATTAGATTAACTGGGTGTAACCGATTGAATGCGGGCCTTTGCAGTGCTGCTACGTCAGGGACCTCTTCATACCAGTACCGGGACGAGGAAATGGAGGATGCGGTAACCTCTAACCCAGGTATGAACTCTTGCGATTTTGATTCTTGATCCTTTTAGGGTCGGGTGGTTCACTTGGGGTCGAATGTTTTGTCTTGCAGCTCCACCCAACATCATTGACCTTCCGGACGACGACGAAGATGTGGCTCCTAAGCCTAGGAAGAGCAAGAAGGTAACAACTGTTGGAAATATGCCCTAGAGGCAATAATTAATTAGTTATTATTATATTTCCTTGTTCATGATAATCGTTTATTATCCATGCTATAATTGTATTGATAGGAAACTCAGATACATGTGTGGATACATAGACAACACCATGTCCCTAGTAAGCCTCTAGTTGACTAGCTCGTTGATCAATAGATGGTTACAGTTTCCTGGCCATGGACATTGGATGTCATTGATAACGGGATCACATCATTAGGAGAATGATGTGATGGGCAAGACCCAATCCTAAGCCTAGCACAAGATCATGTAGTTCGTATGCTAAAGCTTTTCTAATGTCAAGTATCATTTCCTTAGACCATGAGATTGTGCAACTCCCGGATACCGTAGGAGTGCTTTGGGTGTGCCAAACGTCACAACGTAACTGGGTGGCTATAAAGGTACACTACAGGTATCTCCGAAAGTGTCTGTTGGGTTGGCACGAATCGAGACTGGGATTTGTCATTCCGTGTAAACGGAGAGGTATCTCTAGGCCCACTCGGTAGGACATCATCATAATGTGCACAATGTGATCAAGGAGTTGATCACGGGATGATGTGTTACGAAACGAGTAAAGAGACTTGCCGGTAACGAGATTGAACAAGGTATCGGGATACCGACGATCGAATCTCGGGCAAGTATCATACCGCTAGACAAAGGGAATTGTATACGGGATTGATTAAGTCCTTGACATCGTGGTTCATCCGATGAGATCATCGTGGAACATGTGGGATCCAACATGGGTATCCAGATCCCGCTGTTGGTTATTGACCGGAGAGTCATCTCGGTCATGTCTGCATGTCTCCCGAACCCGTAGGGTCTACACACTTAAGGTTCGGTGACGCTAGGGTTATAGAGATATTAGTATGCGGTAACCCGAAAGTTGTTCGGAGTCCTGGATGAGATCCTGGACGTCACGAGGAGTTCCGGAATGGTCCGAAGGTAAAGAATTATATATAGGAAGTGCTATTTCGGCCATCGGGACAAGTTTTGGGGTCACCGGTATTGTACCGGGACCACCGGAAGGGTCCCGGGGGTCCACCGGGTGGGGCCACCTACCCCGGGGGGCACATGGGCTGTAGGGGTATGCACCTTGGCCTGTATGGGCCAAGGGAACCAGCCCCAAGAGGCACATGCGCCAAGAATCAAGGGAGAGGAAGAGTCCTAAAGGGGGAAGGCACCTCCGAGGTGCCTTGGGGAGGAGGGACTCCTCCCTGGCTGCACCCTTCCTTGGAGGAAGGGCCAAGGCTGCGCCCCCCCTCTCCCTTGGCCCTATATATAGTGGGGGGAAGGGAGGGCAACCTAACCTAAGCCCTGGTGCCTCCCTCTCCCTCCCATGACACATCTCCCTCCTCCCGCAGCGCTTGGCAAAGCCCTGTTGGAATCCCGCTACTTCCACCACCACGCTGTCGTGCTGCTGGATCTCCATCAACCTCTCCTCCCCCTTGCTGGATCAAGAAGGAGGAGACATCGCTGCTCCGTACGTGTGTTGAACGCGGAGGTGCCGTCCGTTCGGCGCTATGATCATCGGTGATTTTGATCACGACGAGTACGACTCCATCAACCCCGTTCTCTTGAACACTTCCGCGCGCGACCTACAAGGGTATGTAGATCCACTCCTCCCTCGTTGCTAGATGACTCCATAGATAGATCTTGGTGACACGTAGGAAAATTTTGAATTTATGCTACGTTCCCCAACAGTGGCATCATGAGCTAGGTCTATGCGTAGTTTCTATGCACGAGTAGAACACAAAGTAGTTGTGGGTGTTGATTTTGTTCAATATGCTTGCTGTTACTAGTCTTATCTTGATTCGGCGGCATCGTGGGATGAAGTGGCCTGGACCGACCTTACACGTACTCTTACGTGAGACTGGTTCCACCGACTGACATGCACTAGTTGCATAAGGTGGCTGGCGGGTGTCTGTCTCTCCCACTTTAGTCGGATCGGACTCGATGAAAAGGGTCCTTATGAAGGGTAAATAGCAATTGGCATATCACGTTGTGGTCTTTGCGTAGGTAAGAAACGTTCTTGCTAGAAACCCATAGCAGCCACGTAAAACATGCAAACAACAATTAGAGGATGTCTAACTTGTTTTTGCAAGGTATGCTATGTGATGTGATATGGCCAAAGGATGTGATGAATGATATATGTGATGTATGAGATGATCATGTTCTTGTAATAGGAATCACGACTTGCATGTCGATGAGTATGACAACCGGCAGGAGCCATAGGAGTTGTCTTAATTTATTTATGACCTGCGTGTTAACATAAACATCATGTAATTACTTTACTTTATTGCTAACCGTTAGCTGTAGTAGTAGAAGTAATAGTTGGCGAGGCAACTTCATGGAGACACGATGATGGAGATCATGATGATGGAGATCATGGTGTCATGCCGGTGACGATGATGATCATGGAGCCCCGAAGATGAAGATCAAAAGGAGCAATATGATATTGGCCATATCATGTCACTATTTGATTGCATGTGATGTTTATCATGTTTATACATCTTATTTGCTTAGAACGACGGTAGTAAATAAGATGATCCCTCACTAAAATTTCAAGAAGGTGTTCCCCCTAACTGTGCACCGTTGCTAAAGTTCGTCGTTTCGAAGCACCACGTGATGATCGGGTGTGATAGATTCTTACGTTCGAATACAACGGGTGTTGACGAGCCTAGCATGTACAGACAAGGCCTCGGAACACATGCGAAACACTTAGGTTAACTTGACGAGCCTAGCATGTACAGACATGGCCTCGGAACACAAGAGACCGAAAGGTCGAGCATGAGTCGTATGGTAGATACGATCAACATGAAGATGTTCACCGATGATGACTAGTCTGTCTCACGTGATGATCGGACATGGCCTAGTTGACTCGGATCATGTAATTACTTAGATGACTAGAGGGATGTCTATCTGAGTGGGAGTTCATAAGATGAAATTAATTATCCTGAACATAGTCAAAAGGTCTTCGCAAATTATGCCGTAGCTCGCGCTTCAGTTCTACTGTTTAGATATGTTCCTAGAGAAAATTTAGTTGAAAGATGATAGTAGCAATTATGCGGACTAGGTCCGTAAACTGAGGATTGTCCTCATTGCTTCATAGAAGGCTTATGTCCTTAATGCACCGCTCAGTGTGCTGAACCTCGAACGTTGTCTATGGATGTTGCGAACATCTAACATACACATTTTGATAACTACGTGATAGTTCAGTTAAACGGCTTAGAGTTGAGGCACCGAAGATGTTTTGAACCGTCGCGAAACATATGAGATGTTTCGAGGGCTGAAATTGGGATTTCAGGCTCGTGCCCACGTCAAGAGGTATAAGACCTCCGACGATTTTCTTAGCCTGCAAACTAAGGAAGAAAAGCTCAATTGTTGAACTTGTGCTCAGATTGTCTGAGTACAACAATCGCTTGAATCGAGTGGGAGTTGATCTTCCAGATGAAATAGTGATGGTTCTCCGAAGTCATTACCACCAAGCTGCTTGAGCTTCGTGATGAACTATAATATAGCAGGGACATATATGATGATCCTTGAGATATTCGCGATGTTTGACACCACAAAAGTAGAGATCAAGAAGGAGCATCAATTGTTGATGGTTGGTGAAACCACTAGTTTAAAGAAGGGCAAGGGCAAAAAGGGATGCTTCATGAAACGGCAAATCAGCTGCTGCTCTAGTGAAGAAACCCAAGGTTGACCCAAACCCAAGACTAAGTGCTTCTGTAATAAGGGGAATAGCCACTGGAGCAGAATTACCCTAGATACTTCGTAGATAAGAAGGCTGGCAAGGTCGATAGAAGTATATTGGATATACATTGTGCTAATGTGTACTTTACTAGTACTCCTAGTAGCACCAGGTATTAGATATCGGTTCGGTTGCTAAGTGTTAGTAACTCGAAATAAAAGCTACGGAATAAACGGAGACTAGCTAAAGGTGAGTTGACGATATGTGTTGGAAGTGTTTCCAATGTTGATATGATCAAGCATCGCACGCTCCCTCTACCATCGAGATTGGTGTTTGCGTTGAGCATAGACATGATTGGATTATGTCTATCGCAATACGGTTATTCATTTAAGGAGAATAATGGTTACTCTGTTTATTTGAATAATATCTTCAATGGTCTTGCACCTGAAATGAATGGTTTATTGAATCTCGATCGTAGTGATACACATGTTCATGCCAAAAGATAGTAATGATAGTACCACCTACTTGTGGCACTGCCACGTAAGTCATATCGGTATAAAACGCATGAAGAAGCTCCATGTTGATGGATCTTTGGACTCACTCATTTTTGAAAAGTTTGAGACACGCGAACCATGTCTATTGGTGTATATGCCTGAAGAAACTCCATGCAAATGGACCGTTTGGACTCACTTGATTTTGAATCACTTGAGACATGCAAATCATACCACATGGGCAAGATGACTGAAAGCCTCGTTTTCAGTAAAATGGAACTAGAAAGCAACTTGTTGGAAGTAATACATTTTGATGTGTGCAGTCCAATGAGTGCTGAGGCGTGTAGTGGATATTGTTATGTTCTTACTTCACAGATGATTTGAGTAGATGTTGAATATATTTACTTGATGAATCACGAGTCTGAATTATTGAAAGGTTCAAGTAATTTCAGGGTGAAGTTGAAAGATCGTCGTGACAAAAGGATAAAAGATCTATGATATGATCATAGAGATGAATATCTGAATTACGAGTTTGGCACAGAATTAAGACATTGTGGAAATTGTTTCACAACCAATACAGCCAGGAACACCATGGTGTGATGGTGTGTCCGTACATCATAACTGCACCCTATCGGATATGATGCATACCATGATGTCTCTTATCGAATTACCACGATAGTTTATGGGTTAGGCATTAGAGACAACCACATTCACTTTAAATAGGGCACCACGTAATTCCGATGAGATGACACCGTATGAACTATGGTTTAGAGAAACCTAAGCTGTCATTTCTTAAAAGTTTGGGGCTACGACGCTTATGTGAAAAAGTTTTAGGCTGATAAGCTCGAACCCAAAGCGGATAAATGCATCTTCATAGGACACCCAAAACAGTTGGGTATACCTCCTGTCTCAGATTCGAAAGCAATAAGGGATTGTTTCTAGAATCGGGTCCTTTCTCGAGGAAAAGTTTCTCTTGAAAGAATTGAGTGGGAGGATGGTGGAGACTTGATGAGGTTATTGAACCGTCTCTTCAACTAGTGTGTGGTAGAGCACAGGGAGTTGTTCCTGTGGCACCTACACCAATTGAAGTGGAAGCTTATGATAGTGATCATGAAACTTCAGATCAAGTCACTACCAAACCTCGTGGGATGACAAGGATGCGTACTACTTCAGAGTGGTACGTAATCCTGTCTTGGAAGTAATGTTGCTAGACAACAATGAACCTACGAGCTATGGAGAAGCGATGGTGGGCCTGGATTCCAAAATGGCTCGAGGCCATATAATCCGAGAGAGGATCCATATATGAAAACAAAGTGTAGACTTTGGGAGAACTACTTGATGGTCGTAAGGCTGTTAGGTACATATGGATTTTGAAAGGAAGACGGACAATGATGGTAAGTATCACCATTAAGAAAGCTCAACTTGTCGTTAAGATGTTTTCCGACAAGTTCAAGGAGTTGACTGCGATGAGACTTTCTCACTCGTAGCGATGCTAAGAGTCTGTTGGAATTATATTAGCAATTACTGCATTATTTGTGAAATCTTGCAGATAGGGTGCCAAAAACCATTATTTCCTCGACGATTTTTGAGGAAAGGTTGTATGTGATACAACCGGAAGGTTTTGTTAATCCTGAAAGATGCTAATAAGTATGCAAAGCTCCAGCAATCCTTCTAAGGACTGGAGTAAGCATCTCGGAGTTGGAATGTGTGCTTTGATAAGATGATCAAAGTTTTGGGTGTATACAAAGTTTATGAGAAACTTGTATTTCCAAAGAAGTGAGTGGGAGCACTATAGAATTTCTGATAAATATATGTTGACATATTGTTGATCAGAAATGACGTAGAATTTCTGGAAAGCATATAGGGTTATTTGGAAAGTATTTTTCAATGGAAAGCCTAGATTAAGCTACTTGAACATTGAGCATCAAGATCTATAAGGATAGATCAAAATTCTTAATGGTACTTTCAAATGAGCACATACCTTGACATGATCTTGAAGGTGTTCAAGATGGACCAGTCAAAGAAGGAGTTCTTGCCTGAGTTGTAAGGTATGAAGTTAAGACTTAAAGCTTGACCACAACAGAATAGAGAGAAAGGACGAAGGTCGTCCCCTATGCTTAAGACATAGGCCCTACAGTATGCTATGCTGTGTACCGCACCTGAAATGTGCCTTGCCATGAGTCAGTCAAGGGGTACAAGAGTGATCCAAGAATGGATCACAAGACAGCGGTCAAAGTTATCCTTAGTAACTAGTGGACTAAGGAATTTTCTCGATTATGGAGGTGGTAAAAGAGTTCGTCGTAAAGGGTTACACCGATGAAAACTTTGACACTAATCCAGATTATTCTGAGTAGTAAACTGGATTCGTATAGTAGAACAGTTATTTGGAATAGCTCCAAATGTAGCATAGTAGTTGCATCTACAAGATGACATAAGAAATTTGCGAAGTACATACGGATCTGAAAGATTCAGACCCGTTGACTATAACATCTCTCACAAGCATAACATGATCAAACCCAGAACTCATCGAGTGTTAATCGCATGATAATGTGAACTAGATTATTGACTCTAGTTAACTCTTTGGGTGTTAGTCACATGGGGATGTGACCTTGAGTGTTAATCACATATAGATGTCAACTGGATTATTGACTATAGTGCAAGTGGGAGACTGTTGGAAATGTGCCCTAGATGCAATAATAAATTAGTTATTATTATATTTCCTTGTTCATGATAATCGTTTATTATCCATGCTATAATTGCATTGATAGGAAACTCAGATACATGTGTGGATACATAGACAACACCATGTCCCTAGTAAGCCTCTAGTTGACTAGCTCGTTGATCAATAGATGGTTACGGTTTCCTGGCCATGGACATTGGATGTCGTTGATAACGGGATCACATCATTAGGAGAATGATGTGATGGACAAGACCCAATCCTAAGCCTAGCACAAGATCATGTAGTTCGTATGCTAAAGCTTTTCTAATGTCAAGTATCATTTCCTTAGACCATGAGATTGTGCAACTCCCGGATACCGTAGGAGTGCTTTGGGTGTGCCAAACGTCACAACGTAACTGGGTGGCTATAAAGGTACACTACAGGTATCTCCGAAAGTGTCTGTTGGGTTGGCACGAATCGAGACTGGGATTTGTCACTGCGTGTAAACGGAGAGGTATCTCTGGGCCCACTCGGTAGGACATCATCATAATGTGCACAATGTGATCAAGGAGTTGATCACGGGATGATGTGTTACGAAACGAGTAAAGAGACTTGTCGGTAATGATATTGAACAAGGTATCGGGATACCGACGATCGAATCTCGGGCAAGTATCGTACCGCTAGACAAAGGGAATTGTATACGTGATTGATTAAGTCCTTGACATCGTGGTTCATCCGATGAGATCATCGTGGAACATGTGGGAGCCAACATGGGTATCCAGATCCCGCTGTTGGTTATTGACCGGAGAGTCATCTCGGTCATGTCTGCATGTCTCCCGAACCCGTAGGGTCTACACACTTAAGGTTCGGTGACGCTAGGGTTATAGAGATATTAGTATGTGGTAACCCGAAAGTTGTTCGGAGTCCCGGATGAGATCCTGGACGTCATGAGGAGTTCCAGAATGGTCCAGAGGTAAAGAATTATATATAGGAAGTGCTATTTCGGCCATCGGGACAAGTTTTGGGGTCACCGGTATTGTACCGGGACCACCGGAAGGGTCCCGAGGGTCCACCGGGTGGGGCCACCTACCCCGGGGGGGCACATGGGCTGTAGGGGTATGCGCCTTGGCCTGTATGGGCCAAGGGCACCAGCCCCAAGAGGCCCATACGCCAAGAATCAAGGGAGAGGAAGAGTCCTAAAGGGGGAAGGCACCTCCGAGGTGCCTTGGGGAGGAGGGACTCCTCCCTGGCCGCACCCTTCCTTGGAGGAAGGGACAAGGCTGCGCCCCCCCTCTCCCTTGGCCCTATATATAGTGGGGGGAAGGGACGGCAACCTAACCTAAGCCCTGGCGCCTCCCTCTCTCTGCCATGACACATCTCCCTCCTCCCGCAGCGCTTGGCGAAGCCCTGTTGGAATCCCGCTACTTCCACCACCACGCCGTCGTGCTGCTGGATCTCCATCAACCTCTCCTCCCCCCTTGCTGGATCAAGAAGGAGGAGACGTTGCTGCTCCGTACGTGTGTTGAACGCGGAGGTGCCGTCCGTTCGGCGCTAGGATCATCTGTGATTTGGATCACGACGAGTACAACTCCATCAACCCCGTTCTCTTGAACGCTTCCGCGCGCGATCTACAAGGGTATGTAGATCCACTCCTCCCTCGTTGCTAGATGACTCCATAGATAGATCTTGGTGACACGTAGGAAAATTTTGAATTTATGCTACGTTCCCCAACAGCAACTGGCAGGGTGGCTCGGCAAGAACCAACTGCAACGCCTCCGGTCTGTCAAGCTGAAGACGCGGGCAGGGCCACTGTGACATTCGCTGCACCCTTGCCGAGTGGGCATCCCACGCGGTCGACCGCGCCTGTGGTTCCTTCAACTATCCAACTCCACACCACGGAGCCTCTAGCAGCCGCACATGGGTCATCTGCACATTTTTTCACCAGCTACCCCGTCCCGGACAACCAGTCGGAAGCGGCTGCAGAAGCCATCCGACAGGCTGATGTGATGATGGAGCGGGTGAAGATAGTGCACGAGAGCAGTCAGGCTACCTACGACGCTAGTGCCACCCTTCGGGCCAACGTCCAGGTGAGTAGACTTTCCAACTGTTTTTGTTCTTGAAAAATCATCTTCTGCACAATCTCCTGTTGTTCGCGTTGAATTAGAGCACCCACTGGGTGTTGCTATCGTTTTTGGTAGTTTCGCTCTTCCACTCGGTCTGGGCGAGTGGGATCAGAACCGGTGGGGGCACGCCAAGTGCACCCACTGGGTTTAGTCCCCGAGACTGTGGTCGACTGCTGGCAGTCGACTGTGGTCTGAGTTCTTCTTTCTTGACGACGCAATTGTTCTTTCTCTCTTTTTTTACTCCTTGCACTCGACTCCGGCGGTCCGATCGAGTGGGATCAGAACCGGTGGGGGCATGCCAAGTGCACCCACCGGGTGTAGTCCCCGAGACCACGGTCGACTGCTGGCAGTCGACTGGGATTTGAACAGCTTGTTGTCCACTTCTTTAGGTTTTATTCACTCAGAAATGAACTGCCTTCGAACCTATCGATTGATCTATCTCTTGCCTCCTGCAGAAGTCTTGTACTCTTATCTCCAAGTTTGCCGAACTCGAAGAGAAGCAGAGGCAACTCAACTTAGACTTGGAATTGGCTCAGCAAAATCTGAAAAAAGCTCAAGACGAGGCCGCTAGTATGGAAGGTAACTGATTGCCGACTGAACTTCAATATATCTCTTTGATCTCTTTTTTTGATTCGATTATTTCTTTTGCAGAGAAAATGAAGTTGGATCTGGACAAGAAGGACTCAGACCTCGCCGCCGCGCAAAAAGCAGCCCAAGACAAAACCGTTCTCGCAGTCAAGAAGCTTGCTTCAGTCGGAACGCTTGAAGGAGAGGTGACTAGACTGACATCTTGTCTTAATGAAGCTAACCGCGAAGTGACCAGCCTGAAGAAGGATAAGGTCGTCCTGAACGAAAAGTTGGAGTTTGCGATCCACAAGAGGAATGACACAGAAGCTTATCTGAGGACCCTCGCCAAGAAGCTTTATCTCGTGCTGGGAGGTATTTCTTTTAATCCGACTGTGTTGATTCTTGCCATCGGATTTTGCTCGGTTGATTGAACTGACTTTTGGCTGCAGAACTCTGTCAAGACTTTGACAAAGAAACTGGAAGGGTCGAGACGGGTCTGGACCCTATCGCTTCCCCGGTCTGCGACAAAACTGCAATGAACGTGCTCCGACTGGAGTCCCATATCGCCAGCGCCACAAGCTACCTTGCACACCTGAAGGAGGTTGTCTCTCGAATCGACTCGACGCTTTGGCCAGGGCGACGCTACAGAATGATCTGGAATCTCTGATGACTCGACTGAACGAGATCCCTGACCGAGTGCAAGAATGGAAGAAATCCTCTGCCTGGTGTGGTGCTGATGTGGCGCTGTCCCTGGTGTGAGTCCATTGCAAGGAGGCTCGTGAAGACAAGCTGGCTGCGATCAAAGTCGCTAATACCAAAAAGCACGACTTCCAGTCCTTCATGGAGACTTCCATTGCTGCCGCCACTCGGATCGCTGATGGGATCGATCTGGACTCATTCGTGGAGCCTGCCAGCCCTCCTCCGGCAGAGTGAACAATCTTATGAAACTTGGATACGCTTTAAATTTGCCTCGGAATACCGAGTGGTTTCTGTAACCGTTAAACTCCTTCGGGCTTGGTGTCTGAGTACCTTTGATTCGCTGCTTGGAACCTTTTAGTATTTATCTGAATTTGGTTTATCTCCGAATGTGCTTGTGTTTGCCTTCGGATGGACTTTGCTTGATGCACCTCTTAGTCCTTGCGGATAGGGATGGAGCGGACGTTGTATTTGTGCCGCAGCTCCGAAGGAGAAGGTGGCAGTCGACCCGCACCTCATCGTCCTTGCGGATAAGGATGGAGCGGACGTTGTATTTGGGCCGCAGCTCCGAAGGAGAAGGTTGCAGTCGACCTGCACCTCGTCGTCCTTGCAGATAGGGATGGAGCGGACGTTGTATTTGTGCCGCAGCTCCGAAGGAGAAGGTTGCAGTCGACCTGCACCTCGTCGTCCTTGCGGATAGGGATGGAGCGGACGTTGTATTTGTGCCGCAGCTCCGAAGGAGAAGGTTGCAGTCGACCTGCACCTCGTCGTCCTTGCGGATAGGGATGGAGCGGACGTTGTATTTGTGCCGCAGCTCCGAAGGAGAAGGTTGCAGTCGACCTGCACCTCGTCGTCCTTGCGGGTAGGGATGGAGTGGACATTGTATTTGTGCCACAGCTCCGAAGGAGAAGGTTGCAGTCGACCTGCACCTCGTCGTCCTTGCGGATAGGGATGGAGCGGACGTTGTATTTGTGCCGCAGCTCCGAAGGAGAAGGTTGCAGTCGACCTGCACCTCGTCATCCTTGCGGATAGGGATGGAGCGGACGTTGTATTTGTGCCGCAGCTCCGAAGGAGAAGGTTGCAGTCGACCTGCACCTCGTCGTCCTTGCGGATAGGGATGGAGCGAACGTTGTATTTGTGCCGCAGCTCTGAAGGAGAAGGTTGCAGTCGACCTGCACCTCGTCGTCCTTGCGAATAGGGATGGAGAGGACGTTGTATTTGTGCCGCAGCTCCGAAGGAGAAGGTTGCAGTCGACCTGCACCTCGTCGTCCTTGCGGATAGGGATGGAGCGGACGTTGTATTTGTGCCGCAGCTCCGAAGGAGAAGGTTGCAGTCGACCTGCACCTCGTCGTCCTTGCGGATAGGGATGGAGTGGACGTTGTATTTGTGCCGCAGCTCCGAAGGAGAAGGTTGCAGTCGACCTGCACCTCGTCGTCCTTGCGGATAGGAATGGGTCTCAAACTTAGGCGAGCACTGGACTGCAGCTAAGCCCCCGAGTGGGAGGATTGCTCTCCACTCGGTAGGATTTTTCCAAACTTAGGCGAGTGCTGGGCTGCCGTTAAGCCTCTTAGCGAGAGAACTTAGGCGAGTGCTCGAGCGCAGCTAAGCCTCCGAGTGGGAGGACTGCTCTCCACTCGGTAGTTTTTTTTAAACTTAGGCGAATGCTAGACTGCCGTTAAGTCTCTTAGTGAGAGAACTTAGGAGAGTGCTCGACTGCAGCTAAGCCCCCGAGTGGGAGGACTGCTCTCCACTCGGTAGGATTTTTTCAAACTTAGGCGAGTGCTGGACTGCTGTTAAGCTTCTTAGTGAGAGAACTTAGGCAAGTGCTCGACTGCACCTAAGCCCCCGAGTGGGAGGATTGCTCTCCATTTGGTAGGATTTTTTCAAACTTAGGCGAGTGCTGGACTGCCGTTAAGCTTCTTAGTGAGAGAATTTAGGCGAGTGCTCGACTGCAGCTAAGCCCCCGAGTGGGAGGATTGCTCTCCACTCGGTAGGATTTTTTCAAACTTAGGCGAGTGCTGGACTGCCGTTAAGCCTCTTAGTGACAGAACTTAGGCGAGTGCTCGACTGCAGCTAAGCCCCCGAGTGGGAGGATTGCTCTCCACTCGGTAGGATTTTTTCAAACTTAGGCGAGTGCTGGACTGCCATTAAGCCTCTTAGTGAGAGAACTTAGGCGAGTGCTTGACTGCAGCTAAGCCCCCGAGTGGGAGGATTGCTCTCCACTCGGTAGGATTTTTTTCAAACTTAGGCGAGTGCTGGAGTGCCGTTAAGCCTCTTAGTGAGAGAACTTAGGCGAGTGCTCGACTGCAGCTAAGCCCCCGAGTGGGAGGATTTCTCTCCACTCGGTAGGATTTTTTCAAACTTAGGTGAGTGCTGGACTGCCGTTAAGCCTCTTAGTGAGAGAACTTAGGCGAGTGCTCGACTGCAGCTAAGCCCCCGAGTGGGAGGACTGCTCTCCACTCGGTAGGATTTGTTCAAACTTAGGCGAGTGCTGGACTGCCGTTAAGCCTCTTAGTGAGAGAACTTAGGCGAGTGCTCGACTGCAGCTAAGCCCCCAAGTGGGAGGATCGCTCTCCACTTGGTAGGATTTTTTCAAACTTAGGCGAGTGCTGGACTACCGTTAAGCCTCTTAGTGAGAGAACTTAGGCGAGTGCTCGACTGTAGCTAAGCCCCCGAGTGGGAGGATCGCTTTCCACTCGGTAGGATTTTTTCGAACTTAGGCGGAACGGATTCGCGACTAAGCCCACCCATTGGGGGATTTCAGGAGTAAATAAGAACAACACAATCGAATGAGAGAACCGTAAGCTCTTGTCTTTGATAAACAAATTACAAAAGGTGTTGCTTATTACATTTTATTCAAACGAGTATTTAAGTATAAAAGGGGCGGAGCAGCTCCGCGTTCCAAGCCTGTGGCTCGTCTTTCTGATGCTCGATACTGTAAAGATGGTATGCTCCATTGTGGAGAACTTTGGTGACGATGAAGGGGCCTTCCCAAGTTGGAGCGAGCTTGTGTGGTTTCTGCTGGTCCACTCGAAGAACCAAGTCTCCTTCTTGAAAGGCCCGACCCCTCACATTCCTGGCATGGAATCGACGCAAATCTTGCTGATAAATGGTCGAGCGGATCAAGTCCATCTCTCTTTCCTCCTCTAAGAGATCGACTGAATCTTGCCGGGCCTGCTCTGCTTCTGCTTCGGAGAAGAGTTCAACTCGGGGTGTGTTGTGGAGCAAGTCACTTGGCAGAACAGCTTCGGCTCCATAGACTAAGAAGAAAGGAGTTCTTCTAGTCGACCGATTAGGAGTTGTTCTTAAACCCCACAGAACTAACGGAAGTTCATCAACCCAAGCACCTGCTGCGTGTTTGAGATCACGCATCAGTCGGGGCTTCAGTCCTTTGAGAATTAGGCCATTGGCTCTTTCTGCTTGTCCGTTCGACTGCGGGTGAGCAACAGAAGCATAGTCGACTCGAGTGCCCTGAGAGGTGCAGAAAATTCTGAACTCATCAGAATCGAAGTTCGATCCGTTGTCCGTGATGATGCTGTGTGGGACTCCATATCTGAATGTCAATTCTCTGATAAAACTGACAGCGGTGCTAGCGTCAAGGTTCTTGATAGGTTTGGCTTCGATCCATTTGGTAAACTTGTCGACTGCAACGAGCACGTGAGTGAAGCCGCTTTTGCTGGTCCTCAGCGGTCCAACCATATCCAGTCCCCAAACAGCGAAGGGCTAGACGAGGGGAATGGTCTTCAGGGCTGATGCTGGCTTGTGAGACATATCGGAGTAAAATTGACAGCCTTCACATCTGTCGACTATATCTTTCGCCATCTCATTTGCTCGTGGCCAATAGAATCCAGCTTGGTATGCTTTAGCCACGATGGCTCGAGAGGACGCATGGTGGCCACAAGTCCCCGAGTGGATGTCATCGAGGATCATTCGACCTTCTTCTGGTGTTATGCACTTCTGACCGACTCCAGTCACACTTTCTCTGAACAGTTGCCCTCATCACAGTAAAAGTTTTAGATCGGCGGACAATCTGTCGAGCTTCTTCTTCATCCTCTGGGAGCTCTTTCCTGAAGATGTACGCAATGTAGGGCATCGTCCAGTCAGGAGTAATGGCCAGAACCTCCATGATTAGGTCGACCACAGCTGGGACCTCGACTTCAGTCAGATCCGTGGCGCTCTTGGGTTGTGGGGGCTCTTCAGTGAAAGGGTCTTCCTGAACTGTCGGCGTGTGAATATGCTCCAAGAACACATTGCTAGGAATGGCTTCTCTCTTGGAACCTATCTTTGCCAATTCATCGGCTGCTTGATTTTTCAATCGGGGGACGTGGTGGAGTTCTAACCCCTCGAACTTCTTCTCAAGCTTTCTCACCGCGTTGCAGTAACCAGTCATGGATGGGCTTCTGACGTCCCACTCCTTCATCACTTGATTAACTACCAAATCTGAGTCGCCATAGACCATGAGGCGACGGACACCGAGTGAGATGGCCATGCGCAACCCATACAGGAGCGCTTCATACTCTGCTTCATTGTTGGAGGAATCAAAGTGAATCTGGAGGACATATCTGAGCTTGTCTCCTCCGGGGGATACCAGAACTACTCCAACACCAGAACCGTTCAACATCTTGGATCCGTCAAGGAACATGGTCCAGTGCTCAGAGTGAACTTGAGTCGGCAGTTACTGTTCGATCCACTCGGCGAGGAAATCTGCTATTACTTGGGACTTGATAGCTTTCTTTGCCTCAAACTTGATATCCAAGGGAAGGAGTTCAATCGCCCATTTTGCCACTCGACCAGTTGCATCCCTGTTGTGCAGAATCTCTGACAATGGAGCGTCGCTGACGACTGTAACAGAGTGATCTGAGAAGTAGTGTGCAACCTTCTTCGTGGTCATGTAAATTCCATAGACAAGCTTCTGATAGTGAGGATATCTCTGCTTTGACGGGGTTAGGACTTCAAAAATATAATAAACTGGGTGTTGAACTTTGTATGCTTTTCCTTCTTCTTCCCGCTCGACCGTAAGTACTATACTGACGACTTGTCCAGTGGCTGCTATATAAAGCAAAAGAGGCTCTTTGCTGATTGGAGCAGCAAGCACCGGCTGGGTGGAAAGCAGGGCTTTTAGCTCTGCAAATGTTGTATCAGCTTCTGGAGTCCACTCGAACTTATTTGATTTCTTCATCAGTTGGTAAAGAGGCAGCGCCTTTTCACCGAGGCGAGAAATGAATCGACTTAGGGCGGCCAAGCAACCAGTAAGCTTCTAGACATCATGCACACGCACAGGGCGTTTCATTTGGAGTACAGCGCCTACTTTCTCTGGGTTAGCATCGATTCCTCGTTCAGAAACAAGAAGACCAAGCAACTTTCCTCCTGGAACTCCAAACGCGCACTTTGATGGATTGAGCTTGATATCATACCTTCTGAGGTTGGCAAAGGTTTCAGCGAGTACGGTCAGCAGGTCGGAACCTTTACGTGACTTGACCACAATGTCATCCATGTATGCTTCCACATTCTGACTGACCTGAGTGAGCAGGCACTTCTGAATCATTCGCATAAATGTGGCTCCGGCGTTCTTCAAGCCGAATGGCATTGTGACATAACAGAAGCACCCTAACGGGGTGATAAAAGTTGTCTTTATTTCGTCGGGTCCGTATAGACGGATCTGGTGGTACCCGGAGTAGGCATCCAAAAAGGACAAACGCTCGCACCCAGCAGTCGAGTCGACTATCTGATCGATGCGAGGGAGAGGGAAGTGATCTTTCGGGCAGGCCCGATTGATATGCTTGAAATCGATGCACATGCGGAGTGAGTCATCTTTCTTTGGGACCATGACAACATTGGTAACCACTCGGAGTGGTAAGTCTCTCGGATAAACTCAGCTGCCAAAAGCCGAGCCACCTCTTCGTCGATTGCTTTTCTTTTCTGGATGGCGGACCGTCGAAGATGCTCTTTGACTGGTTTCACTTTCGGGTCGACTCGCAAACGATGCTCAACCAGTCCCCTGGGAACACCTGGCATGTCAAAAGGCTTCCATGCAAAGATGTTCTAGTTCTCACGGAGGAACTGGATGAGCGCTTCTTCCTATTTGGAGTCAAGTGTGGTCGAAATGTGGGTCAGAGCTGCATTGGGGTCCGTCGGGTGGATGTGAACAGACTTCGTCTCACCAGATGACTGAAATGCTGAATCCGTGGCTGGCTTCTTGGCTCGCAACAAGGCACTCGGGTCTGCATTTTTCTGGTATTCTTACAATTCTGCCACGGCCATCTGGGCATTGGCGATCTTTGAGCCCTTCTGGAAACACTCTTCCGCCTTTTTCTGATTACCAGAGATAGTGATCACTCCTCTGGGACCAGGCATCTTCAGTTTGAGGTACACGTAACAAGGTCGAGCCATGAATTGTGCATAAGCTGGCCTGCCCAGAATTGCATGATACGCACTCTGAAAATCCACGACTTCAAACGTCAACTTTTCTTTGCGGTAATTTTTGGCATCACCGAAAACCATGTTGAGTGCAATCTGACCGAGGGACGCAGCCTTCTTGCCTGGGATGACCCCATGGAAACTCATATGGCTTTCACTGAGTCTGGACATCAGAATGCCCATTCCTTTCAACGTTTCTGCATATAGAATGTTCAGGCCACTGCCACCGTCCATCAGGACCTTTGTCAGTCGAGTGCCTTCGACCACCGAGTCGACCACCAGTGCCTGCCTCCCAGGGGTGGTGATGTGCGCTGGGTGATCAGACTGGTCGAATGTAATGGTGGTCTGTGACCATTTCAAGTAACTAGGTGTCGCCGGAGCGACCATGTTCACTTCTCTGTTGATGACTTTCAATCGACTCTTGTTTTCGACATCAGCAAAAATCATCAGAGTGGAATTAATGTGAGGATAACCATCATCATCTTCCCCTTCACTCTCAGCCTTGTCTGCCTCCTTCTCCTTTTCCTTGGGCTATTTCTCTCGGAACTGCTGGATCAGGAGCCGGCACTGTCGAGTGGTATGCTTCGGGTAAATGAAATTACCTTCTTCGTCTTTTTTGGTGTGGATATGGCACGGCAGATCCAACACGTCATTTCCATCCTGATCTTTTACTTTCTTAGGGTTCCACGGCCCTTTGGGCTTCCCCTTGAACTTTCCTTGAACCACAGCCAAGGCCTCACCCGGAGCAGCTGGTTCGGCCTTGCGTTTTTGTTTCCGACTGGTGTTTCCTCCTCCGGCTTCGTGGGTGACTGCTTTGTGCTTGCCGCTCCGTAGTCGCTCCTCCTCTTCACCATTGGCATACTTGGTGGCGATTTCCATCATCCGAGTTAGAGTCATGTTTCCTGTCCGATCGAATTTTAGGTTCAACTCCCGGTACCTGACGCCTTCCTTGAAAGCACAAATTGCCTGATGATCAGACACATCTTCCATCGTGTGGTGCAGGGTGATCCACCTCTGGATATAATCTCTCAAAGTTTCATTCGGTTTCTGGATGCAACACTGTAATTCTGTTAAACCTGCTGGCCGCTTGCAAGTACCCTCAAACATTCTGACAAACACTCGGGCGAGATCTTCCCAAGTATAGATGCTGCCAGGTGCCAACTGATTCAGCCACGCCCTAGCCGAGCCCTCCAACATTAGAGGAAGATGTTTCATGGCCACCTCATCATTGCCGCCACCAATCTAGACAGCCACTCGGTAGTCTTCGAGCCAGGTGTCAGGCTTGGACTCTCCGGTGAACTTACTGACTCCAGTCGCCAACCTGAAGTTGGGGGGAATCACTGCAGCTCTGATAGCTCTACTGAAGCACTCTGGGCCATAGACATGCACCCTATTGCTGGTTTGCGGGCCTCTGTCATGGCCATCTCGGCGAGCTCTATTTCTGTCGACCAAGCCTTGTACGAGAATAGATCTCGCATGAAAGCCTGGCTCCCTGGGGTCGACTGGAATACCTCTTCCAACGCTGTTAGGGCGCCTGTCTTCATGTGGCCGCGACACGTATGACCCACTCCTTGGAGGAGGCGTGGGCACTCGACGGCGACCATCGCGATCGGCTCAACGATCATACTGCTCCTGGTTTCTGTACTGATCACGCCGCTCTCCACGTCCCTCATGCCTCGGGGGCGATCTCGGGCTATGGGCCGACTGGACCGTATCTGCGACCATAGATCTGCTATGGATCCTATCCCGCGACTGAGACACGGCCGTATTATGCTCTCCTGCTGCCCGGAGCAAGGCCCTGATCTGCGCCAGACCTCGGCCAGCTTCTGACTGGGAAGGTTGAATCGACTCTGCTATCTGGGCAGCAGCTGCTAGGTTTTGGATCGGTGTCCGGTATACCTGAGATGGAGGTGGAAAAAGTTGGCATCGGCTAGACTCAGGAGCACGTTGACGAGCGCGATCGTTGAGTGCGCGCTGTAGGTTCTCCAGCCGAGTGCGCTCAGCCAGATTGGCCAAGCGAGCCTGTTCCAAGGCCTGGGCCTCGGGCGTTTCTCCAACTATAGGAGTATGCGGTGCATCCATGTTTCGGCGACGAAGTTCTTCTCTCTGCTGCGAGGAGAAAGGCTCAGGGCGGTACTCCTTGTGAACGCGCGACAGATCGTCGTTCCCGTCACCTCCGTCTTCACGATCGAAGCCAGGAGGACCGCGTTGTCCATTGACCATCAGGACTTCCGCTGCCGAGTCATTGCTGCCACACTCGGATGCAGTCTCTACGGAGCCAGTCGACAGTTTGAACAAGCCGTAGAGAGACTCGTCGGGCTCGAGCGCCGCGACTTGTGGGGTGGCCGACTGGCGGGCCACCGCATGCTTCACCCACCGTTGAATCCTCGACCAGCCAGTGCGCTTGCTCCGGCGGGTCGCAGGTAGGGGGAAAGCCGTTAGAGTCGACTGGTACTGGGTCGACGGTTGCCACAGGAGGACGCCGCGGACGCACGCGTGAAAGTGCGTCGCCCCGCGGGCGGGGAGCGCGTCGACGTCGAGTGGTGCCTCCTGAAGCCAAGTAGAGTCGTCGGCGACAAACACGGGCGCGCCGAGACGGATCTCACGGCCCTCAGCCAAACCTCCGCCTGGAACCATGATGATGGGGATCAGAAAAATTGCAACTTCTCCAATAAGTCGCTAAGACACCTGCCCCACGGTGGGCGCCAACTGTCGTGGATCTAAGACTGGCCGTAGAATGGGGGGTAGGTATGAAGAGGCAAGATCCTAGCTATGGAGTAGTTGTACACATGAGTTTTACGAGTTCGGGCCCTTCTCGGAGGAAGTAACAGCCCTACGTCTCGGTGCCCTGAGGCGGTCGACTGGATTATATGTGTGTGTGTGAGTTTACAAAAGTGCGAACCCCTGTCCCAGAGGAGGGAGGTGGCTTATATAGAGTGCGCCAGGACCCCAGCTCCCCTCCGTTACACATGGTTCAATGCTCATAAAGGAAAGGCGTTACTGGTAACATCTATAGTAAAATGTCATAAATGCTCATAATGCTATGGTTTAAGTCCTAACCGTTGCAGAGTGGAGGGTTCCTCATCTTCTAGTGGTCGAGTGTCTTCAAGGTGGTCGAGTGAGCGCATCTCCACGGTCGAGTGGATGATGATTTCTCTTCGACTGCTTCTGATTCTTTGTAAAGATGTCCTTGGGGAGGGTATGCTGGACAGGTCCATGACCCTACCCTAGGTACATAGCTTCATCAATGAATGCCCTCTCCGGCGGAGCTCCGGAACAGGCCCCAAGATGGGATCTCGTGGATATAGAAAGTTGCGGCGGTGGAATTAGGTTTTTGGCTCCTCTTCTGATCGTTTGGGGGTACGTAGGCAGGGGGCGCGCCCTAGGGGGCACCCCCACCCTCGTGACTGCCTTTCTGATGCCTTGGCATAGGGTCCAAGTCTCTTGGATCACGTTCGGTGAGAAAATCTCGTTCCCCAAGGTTTCATTCCGTTTGGACTCCATTTGATAATCCGTTTCTTCGAAACACT
Source organism: Triticum aestivum (assembly GCF_018294505.1). Taxonomy (NCBI): domain Eukaryota; kingdom Viridiplantae; phylum Streptophyta; class Magnoliopsida; order Poales; family Poaceae; genus Triticum; species Triticum aestivum. The sequence goes on from NC_057797.1 coordinate 682,675,789, forward strand.
GAAATAGGCAAAAACATCAATTCTGGGCTGGGCCTCCGGTTAATAGGTTAGTCCCAAAAATAATATAAAAGTGGAAAATAAAGCCCAATATAGTCCAAAACAGTAGATAATATAGTATGGAGCAATCAAAAATTGTAGATATGTTGGAGACGTATCATGGAGCATTGGGAGAGGCACCTGTATGGAGGTGGTCAGGAATCTGGGAGACTCACGCTGGTCGTAGCGCCGCAGCTAAAATTATAATGGCAAGTCAAATCACGGGGCCCCACCTGTCCAGCAGTAACTCGCTGTAAATCACATAGCCCTACGTTTGTAGCAGCCTACTCCCTCGTCTTCTCGCGTCTTTGTCGAACCGACTAGGCGGAACTGCCCCGCCGCCTACTGCGCAGGAAAAGACCTGCCCTCGACTTTTAAATAGTATACATTATACTAATTTTGTATCCATGGATTGCGCCCGCGCCATGGAGCAAAGCATCTAGAAAACGAAGGAGAGACGGTGGTGTTGCAATAGAGAAGAGGGAGAGGCGAGACGGTGGTTTTGGAATGGAGATGATGGAGAGGAGAGGAGGTGGTTTTGCAATGGAGAAGAGGGAGAGGAGTGTGCGGCAGCGATTTAGGATTGGACGAGAGGGCCGGTGCGCTCTGACTGGATCAAAATCAAAATCAAAATCAATTTGGTGACATGCATTCACATTTTGCTTGTCAAATACAGTACGTGGTCAAACTTTGACCCAAAATACGCAAAACAACAAAAAAATACTTCCAAGACCAGTGCCGCTCTTCCGCTCTTCTCCTCTTAAACCACCGGCGCTCCTCTCCCGTTCCAATCTAAATGCAGCACCGCTCCTATCCTCTTCCATTTCAAAACCACCGCCCCTCCTCTCCTGTTCCAGTCCAAAACCAGCGTCGCTCCTCTCCCATTCTAATCCAAAACTAGCGCTGCTCCTCTCCTCTTCCATTCAAAAACCACCGCCGGCGAGTGAAGGTGTTGTGGAGAAGTAGATCGATGGAGGAGTACAACCGATAGGTGAGGATCGCAGACGGCGACCCTGTAAAGCTAGCTAGGATGTTGGAGATACAGTCTTGGTTTGACAACAAGGACCAAGTAGCGGCGACGGCGACATCCATGGCCAAATATCTGCAACAAAGTGAAAAGGCGGCGATACCCCCGGAGGGAGTCGCGCCGGAGTACATAGAGCTGCTCCTCTGGGCCATGGAGCAAACAGATTCACCGAATCCGATCGTGAGGGAGCGGTGGTGGGAGTATCGATCCCAGATGGAGCATCCACCCGAGATTGAAGGATCGAGCATCTACAGGGTGCCGTTTGTGAGGGTGTCCTGCCAGAGCGAGCCCGTGGAGTCTTCGTCGACCGAACCCAACTGCAAGAGGAGAAAAGCAGTTGGCCCGACGACGCTTCCCCGCCATCGTCTCCCTCGCCGTTCACATCATCTCACGGGGCGGCTATCTGCCGCCGAAGAATAGGAGGGGGCTGCCCCCCCCCCAGCCCAATAGTCGGGCAGGTTGTGAATTGTCAGGAGGAGCTTAGGGTTGTCAGTATTTGCAGGTTTTGAATAGTGTTTTGTGTTGTGTATTTTGAGAGTACTTTCAGATATGAATGTCTTTTGAATTTCAGATTTGCAGTATTGAGCATATGAAGTATTTTATGAATTCTAGATATCTATTTTTAGCACTTAAAAAATGTAGTTTCATAGGAGTATAAAAGTGCAGACAATGTGATTCTTAGAGAAGAAACTGCAAGTTTCAGTTTCAGATAAGAAACTGCAAGTTCAGTTTCAGATAAGCAACTGCAACTTTCAGAGGCAGAGCATTTATATTAACACGGCCTTTTCAAACAGGGTTATCATCATGTTGGAAGTTTTATTCATGGTCGAAAATGGAACTACCAGCCAGTTCACATCATGCTGATCAACATTCATGCATAGCACATCTTCATATGATGCACAGTCAAAATGCCCACACAATGTCGAGTGTGCGAAACACAGAGAAAATGAGGGATGAAGTTTTGGCAAGTGTTGGACGTGGTTTTGGGCTGCCCTGTCTAGGCTTTCATTTTTAACATGCGCATCCCACGTCCTCGGATGGGAGGTCCATAGGCCTGTTTGTATTTTCTTAGGGCCGTCATGTATCGACCGGCCTGTGGACCTCCCGTCCGAGGTTTTATTTTTGGCAGCCCAATTTATGTATTTTTTTGAAGAAAACGCAGAGGTCTGTTCTATTTTTATATAAGAATAGGAACGTGAGGTCCAACTTATGTTTCCCTTCTAACTATATTGTATATATTTAAATTATTTTATATGTTGAATGTTTAGTTCACATAATTGGCAAATAGATGACCGCTCTCGCGATCCCCTTCGCCCCCGCCACCACCTCCACCCTCACCGCCGCCCCCGCCACTACCTCCACCCTCGCCGCCGCCATAGATCTCGCCGCCACCCCCCGCCTCCTGACTCCGGGCGCGCCTGCCCCCCTCAGCAAGTCCGCTCGCGTGCCCCATGGAGTCGCCGGCCATATCCACGGGGGAATGGCAAGAAGACAGGCAGATGTACAAGATGCATCTCCCACATGTCTACAAAGCCTTCCCGCGGATGCTCCAGCCGCTCGACTCCGTCGCGCCGGCGGTGCTGCGGGAGACTCGAGGGAGGAGATGGAGGGAGCGAGCGATGCGTATCCGCGACGACGCTCTCTCCTGGACCCAGTGCACACGCGAATGGAGGGAAGCAGAGGAGGAAGCTGCGAGGGAGGAAGGCAAGGAGGGACCGAATCCGTTCTCTCACTCGTGCAGGTATCCTCGGATGTGCAAGGATCATGTGGATTGGGAGCTGCTGAATCTAGCCCTGCAGATCTACTTCAAAGGAGATTTCTCGGAGAAGCACAGGATGCCCCACCCCAGTGAGCCGCCGATTGCGTTCGTTCGACGGGCGAAGGAGAAGTGAATTCAGGAGATCCACGCCGTGCTGCAAGATGGGAATGCTTGACTGGACTCCTGCCCACCAGCACGCCACCGGAGCCGGAGCAGGTGGATCCCCTACCTTACCTCTCCCCCAAACCTACAGAAGATTGAAATTAGGCTTGCAATCTGCTTCAATTGAGCTATCTGGTGGTTATTTCTGCTTCCTGAGAGACAACATCTGGCTGGAGGATGAGAAGGAACCAGGAACTTCGATGAATTTCCCCTATCACAATGGGGGGGAGCGCCGGTTGGGCAGTGGTACGGCCCACCTCCGCCTAAAATGGGGGCACAATCTGGGCAGGCTCCTGTAATTGCCCAAGATCAATCTGCTGGTGGTTCTGACTCTCAGATCAGTGGGAAATCTCAAGGCAAGAATCAGCAAAAGAAGAGATAGGACATCCAGAAAACTGCTCCTGCCCCTGCTTCGGGCCTTATGGCATACTCTGAGGTGATCTGCTACAACTTTGGGGAACTAGGTCATCATTTGGATAAATGTGTCAAGCCCAATAGTTGTTTTATCTGCAAAATGGTTACCCATAAAGTTGAGAATTGGCATGTCAGAAGGAAAACTCACAGTTCTACTAGATATGTTGGAAGTGCTGCTCCAGGATTATGTCCACCATTGACAGAATTTTTTGTGACACAGAATTAGATAGTTTTTTCCCCTTTCTAGTTGTAGAGCTCTGCCCAGATGTGGTAGTGACCACACTCCTTTTCTCTAGGACTCTGGTTTTAACCAAAATCCAAAGAGCAATAGTTTTAAATTTGAAAAGTGGTGGTTCCTTAGAGAAGATTTTACTGAGCTAGTTAGGAAAATCTGGAATGAGTCTACTGGGAGCAGCTCCCCCCTAGAAAATTGGCAGATCAAAATCAGGAGATTTAGAAGAACTACCAAAGGGTGGAATTCCAATGAGGAAGCTAATCTTAGAAGATACAAAAGGCTTCTCCTCCTTGAGTTTGATTCTCTAGATATTAAGGCAGAAACCACTGACCTCTCTGAGGCTGAGATTAATAGATTAAACTTTGTCCATGGAGAGCTCAAGAAAATTTGGCTTCAAGAAGAAATCAAAGCCAAACAAAGGTCTAGAGATAGGAACATTAAGGAGGGTGATAGAAATACTGCTTACTTCCATGCAGTAGCTAACCAGAGTAGGAGGAAAACCCTCATTCACTCCCTTGATGGCCCTAATGGCCCTGTTACTGAGGTAGATGAGATGCTGAAAGTGGCTAGTGACTTCTACAAAGACCTGTTTAAGAAAGAAAACCTTTCTGGGTTCTCTCTACAAAACAATTTTTTCTCTGCTTCTGAAAAAGTCTCTCCTGCTGAAAATGAGCTGGTAGAAGGCCCTTTTTCAGAGACAGAGGTGAAGGAAGCCATTTTTAGCTCTTACCCTGATGGGGCTCCTGGTCCTGATGGGATTCCCTTCTTGTTTTACCAGCATTTTTGGGACTTGGTGAAAAATGATCTCTTAGATCTTTTCCAAGCCTTTCATAGAGGAGAGTTGGATCCAGCAACTTACTCATGGGGGTCTGTTGGGGTCAAGTTAAATAATTGTGAAAGTGATTTTTTCCTTGCTGGTAAAGGCCTTAGGCAAGGTGACCCCATCTCCCTGCTTTTGTTTAATTTAGTAGTAGACGTTCTTACTAAAATGCTGAGCAAAGCTGCTGATCATAGTTTGATTGCAGGGCTCTGTCCTGAGGCCTGCCCTGGTGGCATCATCTGCCTTCAATATGCAGATGATACCATCCTTTTCTTAGACAATGACTCCACAAATGCTAGCAATCTGAAAACTGTTCTAACCTGGTTTGAACAAGTCTCAGGCATGAGAATCAACTACTCTAAAAGTGAACTCATCCCTGTCAACATGGATGATCAGGAGTTAGCTGACTTCCTCTCTATTCTAGTCTGTAATAAAGGTAACTTCCCCACTAAGTAACTAGGTATCCCTCTCCACTATGATAAACTAAGGAGAGAGGATATCCAACCCCTTCTGGATAAAATCATTAAAAGGATTGCTGGGTGGAGGGGCAAACTTCTCTCTTACAGAGGTAGATTGATCCTCATACAAGCTTGTTTGGCTAGCATTCCAGTGTATCTCCTCTCCTTCTTCAAGTTCCCTAAATGGGTAGTGAACCTCATCAATTCTCAGATGTCTCATTGCTTATGGAATGATTTTGAGGGAAATAGGAAGCTACACCTTGCTAATTGGGCCCTAGTCTCTATGAAAAAACATTTTGGAGGCCTAGGCATACCTAACCTCCAAGAAATTAACATCTGTCTTCTAGGGTCTTGGATTAAAAGATTCTATGAGGAAGACCTGAAACCCTAGAAGCTTCTTATTGCCCATAAATACCTAGGAAATAAACCTAATATTTTTGTCCCTTCCTCCAACCCTAAGACCTTTAGATTCTGGAAAGGATTAAAATCTATTATGCATGCTGTGAAATTTGGCTACAGATGCACATCCCCCCTAGCAGTCCAATTTTCGCCTATTTACTCTGTCCGCAATGAGCTTAACAAAAGTGTCAATGAAGTTTGGGACGGTCACTCTTTTAGAAGGAACTTTAGTGATAGTCTCATGGAACAATGCTTCCAGTTGGAGGAAATTGCCAAAAGCATTACCTTTACTGCCGAGCCGAATGCCCTGATTTGGTAGCTGGACAATAGAGGGAAGTATTCCTCTAGCTCCCTCTATCATGTTATCAACTTTAGAGGGGTTCAACCCGTGTTTATCCCTGCTGTCTGGAAATTGAGAGTTCCCCCTAAAATTCATGTATTTCTCTGGCTTCTCTCCAAAAACAAATTGATGACTAGGGATAACCTTAGGAAGAGACACATCATCAAACCCCTTGATTGTGTTTACTGCTTGGAACAAGAGTCTTGTTCTCACCTATTTTTTGAATGTATAATTGCTAAACATCTCTGGGCCCACATTGAGGAATATTTCTCTAGTTAGATTGGCTCATCCTTCGAATCCGTCGCCAGATTCTAGATTGCTACCAAAAAGTGCTCAGTTTTTAAACACTGTTAGCTCAGCTGTCCTTTGGTGCCTCTGGAAATATAGACATGCTATGATTTTCAGTAATACCTCCTGGATTTCCATTCAGCAGGTCTTGAGGTTGATCAGGAACATGGTGAGGAACTGGGCGATTCTCTCCTCCGGATCGGACAAGGACAAGTTGATGAGCTTTGTGGAAACCCTAACATGACCCCTCCAGAAACCGTTGGCGATCACTTGTGGCTGAACAAGGCTCGACCTGCTCTGGGGATGGACCCGTGGGCTCGTCTCAAGATCTCTGATGAAGATGATGGGCACCTGACGCCAAAAAAGAGGGACATCCACCATGCTACACCTTCCAGCCCGGTGTCTCCGCTTGCTTACTGGTCGCCCCAGGCTGACACGACCCCTCGGCTGAAGACCATGAAGGCTTCGCTGGACCCTCCTTGTGTCATTTGAGTGCTCTATCCGCTCTGCCTTTGGCACCGCTCGGGCGATTTGTGTTATTCAGAGAACTTGTTCATCCACCCCCTAGTTTGTAGCTTTTCTACCTTTGCTTTCGAACTACTCTTTGATCTGCTGTATCAGAATATGTTGTGGTTTCGTTCTCAACAATGGAACCGGGGAGATGCTCCCTGTTTTTCTAAAAAATATATTTTATATGTTATTATATAAAGCTTGGTAAGACTGTAAATTTAAGGACGAATGTAATAATATCACTTATTATTGAAATATATTTAAGGACGAATGTAATAATATCACTTATTATTTTCCACCACCTTGGATGTGCTCGGCGCGGCGTGGTCAACGTGGTCAACGAACGACACCATCGGAAGTAGACTGTGCATGGAGAGGCTGACAGCTGGGTCCACGGCCGCACACAAGGAAATGCCTCCTTATTATGCGCAAAATAATGATTCCTCCACCTGACATCTGGGACCTACCGGAAGGGCCTCTATATTTCGCGAAATAAAATGCCCCCCACTGACATGTCGGACCCACCAGCTATCTTCGCACGCAATGAAGTGCCTCCTTACTACACACAAAAAATGAATATTCCCCCTGCCAGCTGGAACCCAACATAGTGGGAGGCTGACTTGTGGGCCTACCAAGTTGACGGGGACGGAGGGCTTTGTCAACTTAGTCAATATGAACGATTCTAGCTCCTGTTACCATATGATATTCATCCAACGGCCGTAGTGCTTCTTCAACCTCTGGTCTTCTTGCTCTAGCCGCCCAAACCAGCGCCGGTCATACCGCATGCTCCTGCTTCCCATGGCCGGCTGTGATGCCGCGGAGGCCTCACCGCCCCCCTACTACTCCCACCGCTGGCCAGGCCATTCCTCTACTCACCCACACCCCCTGTTATTCTGCGGCGACAGCAGCCTCACACCGCAGCCGAACCAGTGAACCTCGTACTCCTCTTCGCGTGGGCATCCACTGCTGCGTCTTCCCTGGCTCCGAGTCGTCCCCTTCCTAGTCCTCGCTGTCGTCCACCGCCCTGGTGCTCTAAGCGCGGTGTGGTCAACATGGTCAATGACCGACTTCCATCGGAAGAGTACTGTACGTGGAGAGGCTGGCAGCTAGGTCCACGGCAGCCGCAAGGAAGTGCCTCCTTATTACGCAGAAAATAATTATTCCTCCACCTGACAGCTGGGACCCACCGGACGGGCCACCAGTATTTTGCGAAAAAATTGTTTCCCCCTGACTGCTGGAACCCACCGGACGGGCCACCGTATTTCGCGAAAAAAACGTTCCCCCCGCTGTCAGCTCGGACACACCGAAAGTGCCTCCTTATTACGCACAAAATATGAATACTCCCCTGGCTAGCTGGGACCCACCTTGCTGGGAGGCTGACTTGTGGGCCTACTAAGTTAACGAGGACGAAGGGCTTTGTTAACTTAGTCAATATGAACGATTCTAGCTCCAGTGACCGTACGATGTCCATACAACGGCCATAGTGCTTCTTCAACCTCTGGTCTTCTTGCTCCATCCGCCCAAAGCAGCGCCAGTCGTGCCGCATGCTCCTGCCTCCTGTGGCCGGCTGTGCTGCCGCAGAGGCCTCATCGCCCCTACTATTCCCACCGCTGGACAGGCCCTGCAGCGATGGCAGCCTCACACGGCAGTCGAACCAGTGAACCCTCGTAGTCCTCTCCGCGCGGGCTTCCACTGCCGTGTCGTCCCCTTCCTAGGCCTCGCCGTCGTCCACCACCATGGTGCTCTCCATGCGGCGTGGTCAACGTGGTCAAGGAACGACTTCCATCGGAAGAGTATTGTACATGGAGAGGCTGACAGCTGGGTCCACGGCCACATCCCAGTTTTTTTGTGATTTGCCAAGTAAGTCGCTTTGTCAGACCTGTTGGGCTGCAAATCTTTCAAGACGAGGAGATCTTTCATTCGGCTGGCCGAGAAAATGGCCCATCAGTAATGAGCAATGGTTTGTACATTTTTAAAACACATCAAACCGGCAATTAGTTTCAAATATCTTTTTTTTCATTTCAAGATTTTAAATTACATTAATTTTTATGCATGGAGAATTTGTTGGATTTTATATTGATATACATTTATTTTTAAAATCAGTTTGAATGTGAGTCAAAATTTCGGGATTAAAAACAGTTCGGACCACACCGAAATATGCAAAATTTTGTATAATTTTTTGACCGTTGCCACAATATGGGCTGTAATGCTAACAAAAAGAATATGGGCTCCAAAAAAACCTTAAGAATTAGCAAATGGGCTGTAAATTATTAGAAATAATGGCAGATGGGCTGTATGCTGTTTTCCACAGATTTGAGGCTTTCCTAAAAAAAGGTTGACGCACAAGCACTGAGTGTTGGATGTCCATCCAACGGCCATTGTGCTTCTTCAATCTCTGCTCTTCTGGATCCAGCCGCTCAAACAAGTGCCGGGGGGACTGCCTGCTCCCTCCTCCTCGCGGTCGGCTGTGTTGCCACGCAGGCCTCACCGCCCGATCGTACTCCCATCGCTGGCCTAGCCATCCCTCCACTCACCAACACCTGTTGTTATTCTCCGGCAACGGCAGACGAACCAGTAAACCCTCGTACAATCGTACTCCCCTCCGCGTGGGAAACAACTGCTGAGTCTTCCCTGCCTCCGTGTCGTCCCCTTCCTAGGCCTCGCCGTCGTCCACCGCCCTGGTGCTCTCGGTGCGGCGTGGTCAACGTGGTCAAGGAACGACTTCCATCAGACATGGACTGTACGTGGAGAGGCTGACAGCTGGGTCCACGGCCGCAGCAAGGAAGTGCCTCCTTATTACGCGGAAAATAATGATTCCTCCACCTGACAGCTGGGACCCACCGGATGGGCCACTGTATTTCGCAAAAAAACGTTTCCCCTTGACTGCCAGGACCCACCAACTACATCTTCGCACGCAAGGAAGTGCGTCCGGGCAAAACAACGATTCGCCCCCTGACTGCTGGGACCCACCAGCTACATCTTCGCAGGCAAGGAAGTGCCTGACAGTCGGGACCTACCTGGTCGAAGCGTACATAGCGTTGTCATTCTGGTCGCGAACGTGTACGTACATACTAGTCGATGTAGAGGCGCGCACGTGTCGTAGTAGAGGTGCGCACGTAGCATTTACACGTACGTACAGCGGCCAGGGTGCAAGAAATAAAATACGGCCATGTATGTGTACATACGGGTGGGGTCTCGAACGCCTACTCGTGCATACGTACGGCCAGGGCTCGTGTACATGGCTGGGTCGGAACGGAGAAACAACGTCGTCGTCGTGTTCATGGGGAGGCAACGGAATGCGTCGTGTTCATGGGGAGGAAACGGAATGCGTTGTGTTCATGGGGAGGCAACGGAATGCGTCGTGTTCATCGGGAGGCAACGAAACGCGTGGGCGCCAACCGGATGGGTCGGAACGGAATGCGTGGTCATGTTCATCGGGAGGGCTTGGATGGAACAGGCGATGGAAACGTGGCCTGGCGTACCGCACAACGAAGGAAACGGACCTCCTACGTTCGGAACGGGGTCCTGTTGATCGGGAGGGGTCTGGTGTACCGCAAAACGGAGGAAACGAACCTCCTACGGTCGAAACGGGGGTCCTGTTCATCGGGAGGGGTGTGGCGTACCGCAAAACGGAGGAAACGGACTTGTGTTGGAGCGCTACGGTCGAAACGGGGGTCCTGTTCATCGGGAGGGGTGTGGCGTACCGCAAAACGGGACTCCACGGGATACTGTTCATCTCCACTGTCGACCACTTCCAGCCTCCACGAGCTACTGTTCATCTACCGTCGACCTCCTCCAGCCTCCACTTGCGACTGTTCGTCCACGGGCTCCTGTTCATCCAGCCTCCACCGCGCGCTACTCCACCGGCTATTGTTCAACCAGCCCTCTCCACGGGCTCCTGTTCAACCACCCCTCCACGGACTATTGTTCATCCTGCCCTCCACCATCTATTGTTCATCCTGCCCTCCACGGGGTGGTCCTGTTCATCCAGCCCTCCACGGGGTCCTGTTCAACCAACCCCAACCGGCTCGATCGATCGGGGTCCTGTTCATCCAGAGGCAACACCACAGGGTCCTGTTCATCCACCCCCACCGGGAACTTGTTCATCCAACCCCCCTGCAACGCTCACTGTTCATCCAGAAGCAGCATCGATCAGCTTCAGTTAGCAGCAGTAGCGAAGGAATCGCTCGATCGGGTTCAGTTAACAGCCATCGATCGATCGCTCGGGTTCAGTAACGTGTAGCCTGCAGTGCAATCGCTCGGGTTCAGTTAGAGCCCAACGCCTCGCCCGGGTTTAGTTAGAGCCAACGCCTCGCACACACGCGCATACGTGTACGAGAGAAACGCGCATCACTCGGCCCCCGACCTCCCACCGTAACCGGGAACTCCCCGAAAATTCCCCCCCCCCCTCACTTCTACCATGGTTTTTTCCGTCATGGACGGCCCAAAGAATGTCATGCAGATGCGTCTCCCGCCCGCCTAGGACGAAAAGCCCATTTTCTGACATGATTTTTTGTCATAGAAGTAGGAGCCCACCACATCTATGATGATACCGGGTTTTTTCATAATTATCATCATAGAAGTGTCATATGTATGACATAATTTTTTTTCGTTCGGCCCCAAATGTCATAGATGTGTCTTTTTTTGTAGTGCCCGTTGAGGTAACATAGTGTTATTCGAAATTTCTCCGGTTCCATGTTATTCGGAATGAGTTTGTTAACAAGACTTGATCAACCTTGTTAGTGGATTTCGTTTGATAATCATGAGATGGATGAAACTAGAAGGCACAACCTTCTGTACCACACTTTTACTTTCTGTTATTTATATTAAATAAAATAAAAACAAATATTTTTCTGTCGGTTATCTGATTATCCATGCAATATAAAAATACCCCGAAAATAAAAGTTCTCCAAATGCCCTGAAATTTAAATATGATTTTTTCTAGAATATTTGGCACTGAGAACACAACAGGGGGGTCAACCACCTGCCCATGAGGGTGGAGGGCACGCCCTACCCTCCTGGGCACCCCCCTGTCTCGTTGGCCCACGGTGGTCCTCCTCCACTTATCCTTTCACCCATACACTTCTTCTTCCTCCCCCAAACACGAATAACCAGCTCAAACCCGAGTCCAAGCTCGTTTTGCTGCCATTTTCGATCTCCTTGCTCAAAGCACCTCTCACAAAACTGCTTGGGGAGATTGTTCCTTGGTATGTGACTCCTCCATTGGTCCAATTAGTTGTTGTTCTAGTGCTTTATTCATTGCAAATTTTTGCTGCTTAGGTGACCCTGTTCTTGAGCTTGTATGTCAAATTTATATGGTCAAAAGTAGTTTTGATGCATGATATACGCCCTAGGCACTTGTAGGAGTAGTTGCTATCAATATTATTGAGTTTGATTTACTTTTATTTTGAAGTTACTAAATTTTTTTAGAATTTTTCAGAGGAAGAAATATGCTTAGGAAAATGTTCCAAGGTGGTTCTTCAAGGAAGCAAGGACCCAGGCTTGCAATGCGTGATGCTGATGATGAGCCACCAAGAGACGCTCCAGTGCATTCTTGTGAATGGCCTTCTGAGAACTTTATGGATCAAGCGGGAATTAAGGAAGAATTTAACGCATATTTGCGTAACGCTGATCTTGTGAGCTTCGAGGAAGACAAGTGCAGCTGTCGGTGTCAAAACCGGGGGATCTCGGTTAGGGGGTCCCGAACTATGCGTCTAGGCCGATGGTAACAGGAGGCAGGGGACACGATGTTTTACCCAGGTTCGGGCCCTCTTAATGGAGGTAATACCCTACATCCTGCTTGATTGTTCTTGATATTATGAGTAGTACAAGAGTTGATCTACCACGAGATCGAAGAGGCTAAACCCTAAAAGCTAGCCTATGCACTACTGGAATCAGCTCATTTGCCATCTGCCAGCTCTTTGCTGTCAGCTAGTGGACGGCAAAGAAGCTCTTTGCCATCAGCTACCCAAAAGCAGACGACAAAGAAATGGCAGACGGCAAAGAAGCTCTTTGCCGTCCGCGAGCTCTTTGCCGTCCGCTGGCAGACGGCAAAGAGAGGTGGCCCCCACCCCCCGCCCGTTTGGAAAAAAACTTAACGGCCCACCTCTTTGTTGTCTGCCAGCAGACGGCAAAGAGGCAAAAGGGCGGACAACAAAGAGAGGCGGACGGCAAAGAGGACACTACCTAACGGCCCGTACCCCCCCCCCCCCGCCCGTTACTTTGTTCCCTCCTCGCCCCCGACGCGCCCCGCCAGCACTTCCCACCCCACCGCCGCCGCCGCCGCCCGCCGCGCCCCCCCCCCCCGCCGCCCCACCGCCCCGTCGCCCCCCCGCCCCGGCCCCCCGCCGCCCCGGCGCCCCGGCCCCCCGCCGCCCCGCGCCCCACCGCCCCGGCCCCGGCCAGCTCCTCCACCGGGGGCCTCCTTCATCGCCCCGCCCCCCTCCTCCACCGGCCCTGCCCTAGGTGAGCCCCCCTCCTTTTTTCTGTTTTTTTTCTATTTTTTTCCTTTTTAGTTTTAGTTTAGATTTAGTTTTAGTTTTAGTTTTAGGTTTAGTTTTAGTTTAGTTTTAGGTTTAGATTTAGTTTTTTCCTTTTTTCTGTTTTATTAGTTTTAGGTTTATGTTTAGTTTAGATTTAGTTTTAGTTTTAGTTTTAGTTTTAGTTTTAAGTTTAGTTTTAGGTTTAGTTTAGTTTGAGGAAAGAAGAAGAAGAGAAAAAGAGGAGAGGAGGAGAAGAAGAAGAGGAAAAAGGAAAGGAAGAAGAAGAGGAGGAGGAGGAGGAGAAAAAAGAAGAAGAGGAAGAAGAAGAAGAAAAAAGAGGAGAGGAGGAGAAGAAGAAGAGGAAAAAGGAAAGGAGGAGGAGGAAGAAGAAGAATAAGGAAAAAAGGAAGAAAAGGAAGAATAGGAAGAAGGAGAAAAGGAAAAAAGAGGAAAAAACCCCGACCCGACACGGCACCCCGACCCCGACCCGGCACCCCGACACGACACCCCGACCCCTAGACCCCAACCCCGACACCTCGACCCCGACCCCGACCCCGACACCCCGACCCCGACCCCGACCCCGACACTCCGACCCCGAGCCTGACCCGACACCCCGACCCCGACACCGACACGACACCCCGACCCCGACCCGGCACCCCGACCCGACACCCCGACCCCGAGACCCTGACCCTGACACCGACACGACACCCCGACACCGACACCCTGACAACACACCCACCCTTACCCCGACACCGACACGGCACCCCGACCCCGAGACCCCGACCCCGAGCCTGACCCGACACCCCGACCCCGAGACCCCGACCCCGACCCGGCACCCAACCCGACACCCCGACCCCGAGACCCCGACCCCGGGCCTGACCCGACACCCCGACCCCGACACCGACACGGCACCCCGACCCCGACCCGGACCCCGACCCCGACACCCCGACCCCGACCCCGACACCCCGACCCCCCGAGCCTGACCCGACACCCCGACCCCGAGCCTGACCCGACACCCTGACCCCGACACCACACCCCGACCCCGAAACAACACCCCGACACCGACACGGCACTACCCGACATCGACACGACACCCCGACCCCCCGACCCCGAAACAGCACCCCGACCCCGACACGGCACCCCGACACCGACAGGACACCCCGACCACCAACACCTCCCGAAAAGGTGTTCTTTGGCCTTCCAGAGGCCGACGGGGTCATATATTTGTGAATTATTAGTTAGGTCATATATTTTTCGATTTTGTTATGAAAAACATCATATATAATTGTGTTGATCGTGTAGTTTTAAATGTGCAGTTGTTTCATCGCTGCGAGGTTTGGTGTTCGACGACCTCGCCGTGCGTTTGACGAGCTCTGCCCCTTCGTTCGTGGGTGAGCACAAATGACAAGTCCTCCTCCCCCATTAATTATTTGATCTATTTCGATGAAACTTGATAGCTAGCTATATATGTGTCTTGAATCATCAGTATGCGTAACCAATATGTGTCTCCCGTTCGAAAGCGTCATAGTTATAAATATGCATGCATTTGCATATTTATAACCTTGATTCTTTCGAATTGTCCAACGCTATCCATGGACATCCCGAGTATGTGTAGATTGGGTTCGTTTTCCCATATGCTTTGCTTCGGATCCGACGCATATATTTCGTCAGTGCCTCCCATGTTGTTCTCCGGGTACACATCCTCTCTGTTTATTGCAGAGACGTGTATCAGGAGAACAGCGGGGAGGTGCTGCCGAAATTTTGCGTCGGATCCGGAGCATAGCATGGGAAAATGAACCCAATCTACACATACATGGGTGGGATTAGGACCTATCATTACCTATTAGAGTGTAGGTTGCATGGACGTAATAAAATTGACAAAGTAGATCAACTGATGAATATATACATGGTGAATTACATATATAATTGTTGTGTGTCCAGTAGCTCTGAAAGTCAAGATGAGTGACCGTGCTTGGATGTATACCGGTCACACTGGTCAGAACAAATGGAGCGCTGAATGGTTCACAAAAACTAAGGGGTTTGTGCAAGCCGCATTTGCAAATGGCCAAAAGAAAACCTGGTGCCCCTGTTTCCGGTGTGGCAATTGGGAAAAGAAGACAGAGGCTGAAATGGGCAAACACCTGCAGAAGAGTGGTTTTACGCCCGATTATACGGTGTGGACATTTCATGGTGAGTCTGCCCAACGTGACCGAGCTGAGGTGGATCGTCGTTGCACCGACGAGCATGGTACCGGGATGGAAAACATGGTGCAACACTATGATGATGCTCGGGATTCGGACGAGGAGATGGAGGAATCTGCAAAGGCCTTCAATGAAATGTTGGAGTCTTCGAAACGTCCGCTCCACGAGCACACTGAGCTTTGTCAGTTGGATGCCATCTCACAAGTAATGGCTCTGAAGGCCCAGTTCAACTTGGGCAGAGAATGCTATGACGCAATTATGACAGTATTTGGACGCTTTCTACCCAAAGGCCATGTAATGCCTGCAAACCTGTACCAGTCGGACAAAATCCTCCGTGCACTGAAGATGCCCTATGAGAAGATACATGCCTGTGAGAAAGGATGTGCCTTATTTAGGCTTGACTATGCGGACTTGAACTATTGTCCCATTTGCAAGTCTTCCAGTTATATTGTGGTAGACAACGGTATGGGTGAGAAGACACAGACCAAAATCCCTGTTAGTGTTCTTCGGTATATGCCAATCGTACCAAGACTTCAACGTCTTTTCATGGTCGAAGAGACGGCCAGACAGATGACATGGCACAAAACAGGCAAAAGAACCAAACTAGATGCAGATGGGAATCTGATGATGGTACACACATCGGATGGTGTTGCGTGGAAAAAGTTTGATGAATTACATGCTGACAAAGCGGCAGATCCGAGGCATCCTCGAGTCGGCATCAGCACGGATGGGTTCAGTGTGTTTGGTATGACGGCAGCCCAATACAGTTGTTGGCCCGTATTTGTCTTTCCACTCAATCTCCCCCCCGGACAGATTATGCAAAGAAAGAACATTTTCCTGACGTTGATAATTCCAGGACCCAACTATCCGGGCAAAAATATGAATGTGTACATGCAGCCGCTTAAGGACGAATTGCAAGAAGCCTGGGATAATGGGTTCAAGACATACGACGCCTTTAGCAAACGGAACTTCATAATGCGTGTCTGGTACATGTACTCGACGCATGACTTGTCGGCGTATGCGCTATTCGTTGGCTGGTGTGTGCATGGAAGGTTCCCATGCCCCACATGCAAGGGAGCTCTTGAATTTCGTTGGCTTCAGGCCGGTCGCAAGTTTTCTTGCTTCGACATGCATAGACAGTTCCTCGATCCTCGCCATAAGTTCAGGAAAGACAAGAAAAACTTCATCAGGGGTAGAGTTGTCAAAAACTCTGCACCACCTGCATTGACAGGCCAACAGACCCTGGATCAGTTAAACGCTCTCGAGCCAGATCCACAACGTCTAGGGTACTTCAAGGGGTATAATACTAAGCACGCGTGGACTCACAAAACATGCTTATGGGATCTGCCTTACTTCAAAGACCTCCTTTGCCCACACAACATCGACGTGATGCACACTGAGAAGAATATCACCGAGGCACTTTTTGGTACATTGTTCGGCATAGATGGGAAGTCAAAGGATAATACTAAGGCTAGAGTCGATCTGGAGGCGCTATGTGATAGGCTGTTACAAAACATGAAAGAACCGAAAGGAAAGCAGAACTGGACGAAGCCAAAGGCATGGTTCAATCTTGGAAGGCCAGCTATGAGGGAAATTCTCTTGTGGGTGCAACAGCAGTTGATGTTCCCCGATGGGTATGCAGCAAATCTAAAGAGGGGAGCGAATCTTGATAAACTGAAGATATTTGGTCTCAAGAGTCATGATTGGCACATATGGATTGAGCAGGTAATGCCGGTGATGTTGCGTGGCTTCATCCCTGAGGATGAATGGCTAGTACTGGCAGAACTCAGCTATTTCTTCTGTGTTCTTTGTGCGAAAGAACTATCGCCTGGCGTGCTAGAAGAAATGGAAGAGTTGGCGCCGGAGTTGATCTGCAAGTTAGAGAAGATCTTTCCACCGGGCTTCTTTAATCCAATGCAACATTTGATTTTGCATCTCCCGACCGAGGCAAGATTGGGGGGGCCCGTGCAAAATCATTGGTGCTACCCAACTGAGAGGATGCAGAAGACGCTTCGAGAAAAATGTAAAAATAAACGTAGAATTGAAGCATCGATGGCTGAGGCATTCATCACAAAGGAGGCGGCAAACTTCGTAACAGCGCATTACGAAGCCAAAAATCATCATTTGCATAATCCGAAGCCTCGGTACAATGCTGACGAGCCTAAAAAGGGTGGATCCAACCTCAGCCTATTCAAAGAGAATCTCGCACCAGCTAGTGTTTCACATCCAGTATCTTTGGATAACGAAGAATGGCGGACCATTTCGTTGTATATCTTCAACAACCTGATAGAAGTGCGGCCGTACATCGAGTAAGTTCTCGGTACATTGTTTCGCAACTTCTATTTCCTTTGAACTACTCTTATTCCTGGATATGTCATACAGTCGATACATCGCCATATTCTCGTATGGAGCGGAGATCCAAAAGGATTCCGTCGAAGAGTATGAGCTTCTCGCAAAGCAAGGAGGTGGCTATCCCGGTTTCATCTCTTGGTTCAAACAAACGGTAATTTCTATTAGACAATTTCATTTCATTCGCTAATTTGTGCATAATGCAACAATCCTTTCATATTAAACTTGTAGGCTAATTCAGAGTCTATGGACGCCGAATTGAGACAAGTTGCTAATGGTTTTGACTATAAGGTCTGTTCATTTGACAAGTACGACATCAACGGGTATCGCTTTCGTACCTATGGCAAAGAGCTATCTATGGCCGACCGTAAGTCTACAAATTGTTGTGTATCTGCTATCGGTGAAGGAGGTACCGAGTATTATGGGAGAGTTGAAGCAATTTATGAACTTCTATTCTATGGTGAAAACCCACCGAATGTCGTAGTCTTCAAATGTTATTGGTTTCAGCCGAAGGAGACTAGAAGGGCTCATGAACATATAGGGCTAGTTGAAATCAACCAAAGCACTCGTTTAGATGTTCCTGATGTCTATATTATGGCTCAACAGGCGACCCAAGTATTCTATCTACCGTGGGCCTGCCAAACTAATCCAAATCTGAAAGGTTGGGATGTCGTTTATGAAGTGCCGCCATGTGCTAGACTTTCTCCCCTAAAGGAAGAGGATTATGAACCTCACATTAACCCAGACACATATGAAGGAGAATTCTTCCAAGAGACACGTCTTTCCAAAAAGCGTTTCAAGAACCGCTATACTTCACCCCAAAACATTGAAGTAGACAGCGTCAATGAATCCGACATCACCCCAAAGGAGGAACAAGAAGAGCCGGAACAAGAAGAGGTTACTGCTGCGGATGACCTGTCAATGCTTGACCGATTACGTCAAGGTGGCCTTGCACATGTTGATGCCAATGAACCCTATGAGCCCATCATTGATTATAGTGATGATGATGATTATGCATTTATTGATGATACTGATCGAGATTATTAGTAGTGTCAGGTATTCAATTTTTTTATGTTGTACTTGATGATGATACACTTAAGTGATATACATATTATTATTCATGTCGGTACTTTTTTTATGTTGTACTAATTTCGTTTATTCTTTGTCATGGCAGGTGTTGAAAGATGGTGGGCGCTGGTCGGGAGCGCGCTGAGGCCCCTTCTTCGTCGGCGCGTGGTGCGAGGTCTTCCATTCCACACGCACCTCTCCGCCGAGCGTTGCTGGACAGTATGGCGACACCACCGGGCCCTTCTTCGTCGACCGCAGTGCCCAGCAGGGGACGAGGTAAGAAGAAGAGAGGAGTTGGAGCACGTGGTCGCGGGAGAGGAGGTAGGGTGACTCGTACGGCGCCTTCCTCGCCATCGCCCCCGGCTGTTTCACCCGAGCACGTGACTGCTAGGGTGGACTCGTCTGAGGAGGAGGCTGCACGGACTCCGGTCCACGAGCCTCCGGTCCACGAGTCTTCGGCCCACGAGCCTCGGGTCGACCTTCGACCCACGAGACTTGGGCCCACGAGACCCCGGAGGAGCACATGTCTGGATGGGGTACCTGGCCGGGTCAGCCTGAGCATGGCGGGGAGCCGAGTGGCCATGCTGATGATGGCGGGGAGCCGACTGATGAGCAGGGGGAGGAGGGGGGCAACGTCTACCAGCGTGGTGCTACACGGCTCCCGTCCGTGCCGGTGACCCGCGAGCAGAGGTGGTTGATTTTCCCTGATGGGGAGAGGTACGTAAGTGCATTTAATATTTTTGTACCTTCTGCATTCATGTTTCTTCAAATAACTAATGCGTTGGCCTTGTCATGCTGCAGGGGTTGGGACCACCATCATAGTGTCCGCCGGCCCAACTCCGTCCTTGGAGTTCTTTGCCGGCAAAACTTCCCGGGGTTTGTCACGTTGCCTGGTGAGGGTCGACTTCCAGAGCTTGGATTGAGCTGGGAGCACTACGTGCCTTCCCCGGCCCCGCCAGATGAGATTATTGACGGTGTCGTGTGCGACACGAGGGCAGACATGGTGATCAGAAAGTTCTGGGTAATTTCTCCTTTACACAATTAAAAATCTTCAACTAGCTAGTTATTAATTGTACTAATCAATATTGTCTCATTTGATTGCAGACATTCTACAGGTGTGAGGAGGGATACGAGGAGGATGCGGCACATGTTATCGAGAACGTCTGCAAGCGCCTACTCCGGAACGTCCATTTTACCTAAGTTAGCTCTAAAATGACCCATTTTACCTAGGTTAGCTTATAAATGATCCAGTTCATCCAAGTTAGCTCAAAAATGACCCATTTTACCTAGATTAGCTCCTAAATGATCCATTTTACCTACATTAGCTTTAAAATGACCCATTTCACCTAGGTTAACTCCAAAATGACCCATCTTACCTAGGTTATCTCATAAACGATCCATTTCAACTAATTTAGCTCATAAACGATCCATTTCACCAAGTTAGCTAAAAACGATCCATTTCACCTAAATTAGCTCTTAAATGATCCATTTCAACTAAGTTAGCTCAAAAAGATCCATTTCAACTAAATTAGCTCATAAATGATCCATTTCACCTAAGTTAGCTCAAAAACGATCCATTTCAACTAAGTTAGCTCATAAATGATCCATTTCACCTAAGTTAGCTAAAAAACGATCCATTTCACCTTAGTTACCTCAAAAATGATCCATTTGACCTTAGTTAGCTCATAAACGACCCATTTCAACTAAGTTAGCTCATAAATGATCCATTTCACCTTAGCTAGCTCATAAACGACCCATTTCAACTTAGTTAGCTCATATATGATCCATTTCACGTAAGTTAGCTCATAAATGACATACTCTTCTTGTTCTAGTCTTCTTCTTGTTCTACTCTTCTTGTTCTAACTTTCTTATTTTTCATTTTGCAGATTTCATTCACTTGACGAAAGCTTGCATAGATGGAGTGCTCCTTATCCCTTTCTCTGTTTCTTTTGTATCGTTGAACTATGCATGTATCGTTGGATGAAACTATTGTAATATATATGGTTGGATGCCTCTATGTTGAACTTGTTATGTATGATGGAACTATGCATGTAATATATATGGTTGGATGATGAAGTTATGTGTTGGATATCTTATATGTTTGCTCTGTAATGGCCTTTTGAAATATATCTATATATGTCATATATATTTGTGATGACAATTGTTGGATTTAGTAAAAAACAGATAAAAGAGCCAATATGCAGGCTCTTTGCCGTCTGCCACCGACGGCAACGGGCTCTTTTCCGTCTGCCGCGGACGGCAAAGAAGACACATGGCATCCAGCTGTGCTTCCTGGGAGCTGACCCATTTGGTCAGTTTGCCTACAGTGGCAGACGGCAAAGACTTTGCCATCAGTGGCAGACGGCAAAGAACCTGCCATGTAGTGACGTGTAGATGACATCATACGGCGAACGGCAAAGACACTAGAAATTTTGCCGTCAGCGGCGGACGGCAAAGGCCTGCCGTTAGCCACTTAACGGACTGACAGCGCAATTATTGCCGTCCGCTCTCTTTGCCGTCCGCCGCAGACGGCAAAGGGCCTTTGCCGTCAGCCGCCAGAAGCAGACGGCAAAGTAGCTGTTTAACGTAGCCTACTTTGCCGGAGCCTTTTGCCGTCCGCGGCTGACGGCAAAGGCCTTTGCCGTCCGCCGTTCATGCCTTTGTCGTCCGTCGTGGCACATGGCAAAATAGCTGATTCCTGTAGTGATGGTATGATTGTTGTTGTTCGTCCTACGGACTACACCCTCCGGTTTATATAGACACCGGAGGGGGCTAGGGTTACACAGAGTCGGTTACAAGGAAGGAGATCTACATATCCGTATTGCCAAGCTTGCCTTCCACGCCAAGGAGAGTCCCATCCGGGCACGGGACGAAGTCTTCAATCTTGTATCTTCATAGTCCAACAGTCCGGCCAAAGGATATAATCACTACAAGAAAATTGAGATACTGTGACGAAAATTCTCGTGACAATGGTGGACAACATCACACAAATACGTAATGCGTGATGTTTTCCTAGGTAGCGTCACTGATTACTACAAATCGGGGACAATAGATGTCACTTAATAGCTTCGGCCCATGAGTGCACCTGGCTACCAATTTCTTGGACAGTTTGGTAATTTTGATGACAAACCTACAAGAGTCATCAAATATGAATGTGTGAGGATCACATTTTTGTCATGTAACGTCTAGCAATGGGACCTGCCATAGTGCTTGACGGGTTAACGAGCCATATGACCCGCGTAATAGTGTTGACAGTAGGACCCATCATAGTTTTTTCACAGTCTACTTACCAATTTAATTACGTTGTTCTATCTAATATAGACAGGTAATGGCCAGGGGAAAACTAATTTTGTTCCATCTAACATAAATAGGTAGTGGTTGAGGGGGAAAACCTGAATCCTGCGTTCATGAGCTCTTATTTCGTTCTATTAGAAAAAAATGGAAATATGAGTTGGCGGAAAAAAGTTTGGTACAGGGACTTTGAACCTGGGATCATTATGGTCTCAAATAACGGCGTTGAAAATAAGCTAGAGTTTAGATGCTATCGTAAATTATGCTAAAATATATTTATTATGTTCTTTTTTGTACACATATTTATTTTGTTCTTGGACGATATTCTTGTAGCATTTAGCAAGTTAGTCATTTGTTCGCGCCGGGGAGTGTGTGACTCGATCTGTAGGTTAGTAACTTCTTACCGAGCCGTATGTGATCGATCTGTTTGTTTATTCTGTGTTCTAGATGGCATCGCTCAGTTAGGCAAAGTAACTTCGTATGTGACGGGTATACCACAGCATGTGGCCTGGTTTTTCTTTTTCTTTTTGAGAATCAGCATGCGCCCCTTCTTTTAGAGTTTTCTATGTGGGCTAAAGCCCGCTCAACCCCGCCTATAAGCAGTGAATTTTTTCCCCTCGGCCACCTCCTCCTTCCCGAGCGAAACCCTACCTATCCGATCTGGTTCTCTCTCGCTCATGTGGCGGCAGCGGTAGATCGGAGGCAACAAAGCGCGACGACGGTGGCAGGAGTAGCTGCTCTCCTCTTCCTCTCCCTCTCCTGTCGAGTTCCTTCAGGGCGTCCCGCTGCGGAAGTTGCTCGTTGCGTGAGGGCCAGACATGGCGCACGGCGGCAGACCCTGCCTGCGCCGCGGCCGGACTAGACTGATCGCGCGGCGGCGGCCCAGCCAGTGTGCGTGTCATCCATTCCCAGTGTGATTGCTTGCATGCGTCTTCCGATCCCTATTGCAGGATTGAACCCTGTATCTCTGGTGCCATTCGTCTATACACTTCTCAATTCCATCGGTGCAAGTGAGGGAGAGGAGGAGACATTGTGATATGGGTATTTGGTTATGGCTTCCCGGAGTGACACCCCCAGTTCGCCTACGATACCCGCACCAGCTCCTTATCAGTGGCTACCGCCACAGGGTACGTTTAACTAATTAGTCGGGCCGCCGTCGTCTAACCTTCCGCACTAGTGAGATACATCTTGTTGACCCTCTGTTTTTTCTTCTTCTTGGGTTTTGTCCATCAGGTTGACATGGAGCACAGGTCACAGGGGCACACCAGAGTTCCGGAGAAGACCGTCAAGCTCGACCAGCAACCTGGGTTAACATGTGTACAACGCTCAACTCTCTGCTCTCAGTTTAGATGAACCGCTTACATGCGGGGATTGGTTCAGATATCAGTTTTGTTCTGTTCCTCACTGTGAGTTCTTATTGGTCAATTGTGAGATGCTTCTATATTACTCCCTCCATCCCAAAATAAGTGACTCGACTTCGAGTCATTTATTTTGAGATGGAGGGAGTAGTAAATCTATTAAAGTTAGCTGTAGCAAAATATTTTCATTATGCTAATTCTCCCCCAGTACTGCTATGTTAATTTGTAGTTCCGAGCTCGTGGCAACTTTTTTAAGGGAGTGTGAGTAGATTTGCAAGTGAATTAATGTTGTAGAACTGCAGTGGGAGTTTTATGAGCGATTCAACATGATTTTGGCAAATTACTAATGGAGAACTAATTCACTAGAGTCCTTTGTGGCAATCAGAAGTGATACTGACTGTATGGTAATGCAGATAACTGTCCAAGCAAGCTGAGACTACATCTAAAGATGAAAGCCTAAATGAGCTCTTTTACCATAGCGTAATTGTAATTAATTTCTTTTGAGATGGAACTGTCTTATTGATCACACTTCTAATCAGTGTGTGCCAAAGACAACAGCTAAGTTTCTCAAAAGTTCTTCATTCTTTTTCCCTGTTCTAGGCTGCTTGAAGGTTTCTTCCTTTCGAGGCTTTGTTGAATATTCTGTTTTTTCGCACCATTTTAATTTGTGAAGGAGTACCTACTACAAATGCTAATTTGCTCCTCTTGGGATTTCAAACTTTGGGTTCTGCTATCATTTATGTATGTCCTATTAATTCCAATACGTGTCTTACTTTGTGATGCATTCATACATGTTTATTCCAATCTATTATTTCAGATGACCTTTGTTGCTCACAACTACGACATGTTTAGTTCTGTTCATATCACTTATTAGAAAAGTACTAACATGTATTTTTTTGTTAAGATTCCAACGTAGAGCTCTAGTTATAACTTGCATATGTCCTCTGTTGCAATAGTAGATGGTTTTCTGTAACTCATTCAAACTAATATTTATGTATTTGTTTGTAATAGGCTGATTCGTAAGTCATGTTTCAAGAAGTTGATATGAACAAAGGAGGATCAGACCAACTCTACCTGCCTTCAAGAAGTCACGAGAAGTGGCATCCAACAAAGGTTCCAAGTTTTGATGAAGGTGGGAGAGTGTCACACCAAAAAAGTCTCTATTGCTGACCTCCAAAATTAGAAAGGATGTTGTATCAGATGATTATGTACCTTGGGTTATTTTGGAATGGGCATGTAAGTGATGTGTAATATGCCCCCTGTTTAAGACTAGTTGGCTTGTAATGTGATGAGAAAATTGGTCAATGGAAAGATGGCCTTAAAACTGCCACAAGCACACTACGCGTTTTGAATCAAACCAGGCCAAAGCAATATTAGAGGAAGAACCTATAAAGAAAATAATTCTTAAAAGGCTAGCAAAAAATGGCAATTGCTTCACAAAAAGCGTGGGCTGGATCAACCTCTATTTGGTTGCAAATTGGCTATGGCCCACCAAAAATTAGAATCAAAAATAGAAAATGGGCTGAATTATTGGGCTTGGCCCATTTGGAAACCAAGTGTGCACTAGCCCACCAAAAATCTAGTGATGACATCTTCGTCACCGAAGGTCCCATATCCGGTGACGTTTTTTGCGTGCCGCGTCACTAGGAATAATCTGTGACGGGGATTCTGTGACGAAGCTGGTGACGCAAGAAAAATGTCACATATGAGTATTTTGTGACGTTTTTAGCTATTACGTGACATTTGAGAGCTTGTCACAGTAGGTCTGATCTCTTGTAGTGAATCTGGCTGTCCGGATACCCCCTAATCCAGGACTCCCTCAGTAGCCCATGAACCAGGCTTCAATGACGATGAGTCCAGCGCGCAGATTGTCTTTGGCATTGCAAGGCGGGTTCCTCCTTCGAATACTTCATATAAGATTTTGAACACGAGGATCGTGTCCGGCTCTGCAAAACAAGTTCCACATACCACCATAGAGAGAATAATATTTCCACAAATCTAATCTACTGACGTACCCCGTAGCATGACATCACACCACAACCAGGTCTTTATTCGAATAGTTTTTCATAACCTATCTCAGCATGTTTCGCGAGGCGATTTCCTTGGCACGTCTTGTCGAAGCAGAGATCGTGTCCCCTTATTACGGGATTCCCATCAATACGGACGTGGGTAACCCAACCGTGCCATCAATTACGATGCTTGGGGGATAAGCGAGTTTTACCAGGCTGGTGGGGGCGCATAGTTTTGGCCGCCCTTATAAAGGGATAAGGTTTCACCTTTTTCTACCCACGCCTTCTTCCTCCTTGCTCATCCATTCTCGCGCACTCGAGCTCCAGTACCCAAGTACACATCCTTCTCCTCAACTCTCTCCAAACATGTCCGAAGTGGGAGGCAAGTGGATGGTCTCCTCCGTCACGGAGGGACACATAAAAAAACTACGTGGAGCCAGATACTTAGCCGCGGATATCGCGCACCGGCTGCCAGCCGCGGGGCAGATCGTCCCTACCCCGGAACCTTATGAAAGGGTGATTTTCCTCCCCCACTTCGTCCGCGGACTGGGGTTTCCCCTCCGTCCATTCATCCGCGGCCTTATGTTCTATTATGGGCTGGACATTCATGATCTGGCCCCGAATTTCATCCTCAACATCTCGGCGTTCATTGTCATGTGTGAGGCTTTCCTCTACATCTGGCCCCACTTCGGCCTGTTGCTGAAGACCTTCAATATCAAGCCGAAGGTAGTAGGCGGCCAACAAGCGGAATGCGGCGGAGCCATGGTGGGCAAACTGCCCAACGTTACATGGCTCGAGGGCTCCTTCGTAGAGACCATAAAGGGTTGGCAATCGGGGTGGTTCTACATCACCGAGCCGTGCGACACCAACTGGGCGGCGGCCCCCGAGTTTCGATCCGGAATCCCCATGCGGCTCACTTCCTGGAAGGAGAAGGGCCTGTCCTGGGGCTCATCGGTGTAGCTGGATGGACTCCAGAAGTGTATCCGGAACATGATATGCAAGAAACTTAAGCTTGTCAACATATTCCAGGTCATGCTCTTCCGCCGGATCCTCCCGTGTCAACAACGGGCTTTCAACTTATGGGAGTTCGACCCGGCCCAGCACCAGACTCTACGCAAGCTCTTTGACATGATGCATAAGGACGTCTGGAAGGTGCTGTTCAAGGGCGCCGAGGTCCCCCCTTCTCTTACCGAGGACCGCGGGCTAAGCGCGAAGCGCCCTGCGAATCCGGTAAGTTATGTACATCTGGTAGGGTATTTATTTCCCACAGCTTAACCATGTGCGGGGTCTGAGCTCCCATGCCTTTGACAAGACTGGGTGGAGACATTAGAGCAGATTAACTGTCCGGCCCCTCTGCCCGAAGACCCTGCAGACGCTCTCCTGACGGAGATGTAGACTCCGGCTCCTTATGAGGTGCGGGAGAAGACCAAGAAGAAGGCCACGGGAACCCGAAAGAGTTCCCGGCGCCAGGTGGTATCGGACACATCGTCCGATAACTCCGAGACTCACTCCTCCCGTGAAAACGAGGAGGAGGAAGATGAAGATTCTCCCCCTCCAACTGGGGGAGACAAGAAAAGGAAGGCCGCCCCAACCGGGGAGGCCGAAGGGTCCAAGAAGGGAAGGACTCTTCTTCCGGACCGTTCCACCGCCTCCGCCGATGGCGAAGACGAGTGGCTACTCAGGGCCAAGCCCCTAGCGATGTCGTAAGTATTCGGATACCAGAGTAACTCATAACATACTTTTGTTGCACTGCTTCTCCTAACGTCGAATATGATTATGCAGTCCGCCCCAAGCCCGTATCGACGTATTCTCGTCGGACGGTTCCTTGGACTCGTCGGATATGAATAGTGATACACTTCCAACCGCCTCCTCTCCTTGGCCTACGGACAATGTCGAGGTATTGTCTCAAGGGGCACCGAGCCGGGGGGAGATAGTCCCGGAGGTGCCTCAAGGTAACCTTCCGGACTCCAGGAGCAAAGGGAGCAAGACTCCCAAGGGCTCGAAGTTCGTCCCTCAGCCGAACACCGCGCCAGAACCTCCAGTGGTTCCGGACTCTAATAGGCGGCCCCCTTCCAAGAGGGGCAAGCCGCCTGTGCCGGTGACCTCTGTCCATCTAGAGGCACCGGACAACCTGCGGGGAGCGCTTCGCGGCGCTTCCATCGACGAAGAGCACCACACTATTATGAGTGCGGTGATCAAGAAGGTTCAGTCCGCCAAGAGCGGACTGACTGAAGCCTGTGCCAGCCTTCTAACAGGCTTTGACGTAAGTATTTAAAATATAGGAAAATATTACCGCATAGACAGTAGCCCCTGATGCTCTGTTTGGTGTTCACAAAGAAAAGCCGAATAGAGGATCAAATAATATCTGCAGGAGTCTAATATAAGTATGTCCGTATGCGTATGCAGGATTCGCTGCTGACCTCTGCCGCACTGACTGCGGAGGTCGCCGCACTGAAGCAGAACCTCGAGCGGTCCGAGAAAGAGCTCGGCCTTGCCAAGAGGCAGCTCGAGGAGAACAAAGGTAAGTAATACCTTGTCTATATATATAAAAAAACATGTGGTTGCAAAATGACAGGATCATCATGGATGTGCCAAGGGCCACAACCGAAGTGGCGACCCTGAAGCAAGCGTTGTCCGAGGACGAAAACAAAGTGGCCAAGGAGCGCACCGAGCGGGAGAAACAAGAGGCACGGGTGGGCGAGGTCTAGCAAGAGCTCCAGGCTCTCGTGAAGAAGCACGCGAGAGTCCGAGCTTGCCGCGGCCCTCGAGAGCACAAAGCATGCCAAGGCTGAAGCCCAAAAGTCCCTCCAGGAAATTGAGGCGACGAGGAAGATAGCGGCAGGTAAGGCATTCAATATGCAAAGCAAGCATGTGAAAGTAAATTACTTGTTACTTACCCAAGTCCAGAGCTCTCCAGGAGGATTCGCAGATTTGCCCCGCAGCATGTCGGATGCCGCGAGGTATTACCAGGCCGAGGAGGGAAGCTCGACGGAGAAGTTGTTCTTGTCTTAGTATACTGGGACCGAACACCCGATGCCTGTGAGCGACCAGCTGAAGCAACTGGCCGAGCTGCACAAGGCAGCCGAACAGGCCATGAGGGGCCTTATAGTCCGGATGTGGCCTGGCGACTCCCTTCCGAACAACTACTTCAGCCTGGTGAGGCGGCTTGCGGATGCCTGCCCACGGCTGGAAGTCATAAAGCGGTCCATCTGCATCGAAGGTGCACGCCGGGCTTTTACCCGTGCGAAGGTGCACTGGGCCAAGATGGACGCCGAGAAGCTGGTGAAGGAGGGGCCGCCGCAGGGCAAGGAGCATCGCCACCCTGAAATGTATTATGAGGGTGTCCTGAAGGGTGCCCGTCTTGTGGCGGACGAGTGTGCGAAGGATGTAATTTTTGAATGAACTTGCTCGTATGATCATGTATTATGAAAACTTGTTCACATGCGCTATGCAACGCTTGTTTGAATTTAAAATATTACCTTCTGTGCAGTAGTTTATTAAATCTAAGAGATGGCTAGTCGTCGGCTTCTGCCCCCATGCCACGAGTGCTGGGGTGTTCGGGATAAATCTGAGCACTCTTTTTCCCATTGTTGGGTCCTTCGACGGAGGTGCTCAGCACAATGAACAAGACAATCGGACTATAATACTTTATCACTCTCACTTAGCCATAGAAGTCTACAATTTTAAATTTTGGTGAAGCCCCTAGTATTCGGAAGGCCGAATTCAGGGCGCTATACATGCCTTAAGCCGGACAAAGCCGACTCCTCGCTCTAAGAGGCATAAGTCTTTAGGGACTCGAGACCTCTCGAACAGCGACCAGCTCTCGCCTTATCATGATAGTCAGTTTTAGCTTTCTCTACTGAGGTGTTTGCCCAGATGAACCGGGGCACAATCGTAGTAGTTCTCGCAGTGCTACCCAAAGCCGATATAGCGGAACAAAAGGTACCAAAACATGGGAGCCGGGCAAACCCAACTATTGATTCAAGACATGATTCGGAGCTGATGCATATAATGCTATAAGTTCGGGGTGCCGCACTGTCAAAAGTGTTCGGACTTCTCACGCCGTATTATGGGGTACGCTTAAGCCCCTGGCGTATTGGCCGTACCAGAGTGTACGGGTGCTGAATGTCATGAATGAACATATATATAAAAAAGAATAGAGAAATGCGGTAATAGTCTAGTGCTATGCATTGTTTATTCAAAAAGGTGCATCGAAGCAGAATGATACAAGTAGTGCGATAAGCAAAAAGTGGGACTATTTGACATGTCCCCTCCAAGGGAAAGCTGAGGAATGGTATTTAAAGCAGGTATTTCACTCGTTATCAGAGACCACCTGGGAATTCCATGATGCGACGTAGCTTTCTGCCTCCTTGGTTGTTGTATCGTGTATCCGGCAATCATACTCCCGGACGGGGTTTCCAGAGAGTAAAGTCCTGAAAGAGAGAAAAAATAATAAGGCGGGAAGCCCCTAGTGCGGTTGAGCCGCTTTTTGGGGCGTGTCGTAGTCGTGCCCCCCCGCCTATGCCCATGGTATTTTAAATGCGTAATTATGTACGCGTGGCATGGATTTCGCTGTTTGGCGGGGACTGGGGTGGGGGCCGCATTGCTATGCGAGCTCGGAGCGTGCCAGGCGGTCTTGTTGCAGATTACTCTGGGCACGCTTGACGGTGTGTGGGTGTTTAATCACTGATCGATGGTAAGTAGTGGGTTTTTCATGCCCAAACTGGGGATGTCTTGTTCTCCTCAGGGACTAGGCAACGGCAACGATGCTCAGCTAAAGCTAGGTGACAAAATTTTAAGAGAGGATTGCAAGAAAATAATAGCCTAAACTAGACAGGGTTGAGGACAAAGAAAGCGTAAACAACAAGGAGAAATTCAGATTTTACTAATCGTCTTTTTGGTATTTTCTTAAGCTTGAGAAATTAGAAACTACATAGGCAGACATTCTGAACAAAGAGAATTAACAAGACTAGAACACACATACGTATATATAACTAGTACGTACAAGACACAGGGAAGAAACAAGACTATGGACATAATACAATTGTTTCACATCGCACTCAAACGCACATATTCATATATCACAGGTACTTGAGCAACACAGTAACTAAAATTGAACCAACACGACTACGCAACAAGTGTAGTACTCAAGTGACCAATTTAACTAATTAACTCATACAAGAACAGGGAGTCACATGCCCCAGAACAATTCACATATGACAGATTTAACACTACACAAGCACAAATCTGAAACTGAACAAACAACTTAGTAGAACAGTACAAAAATTTAGAGTACAGTAGCAAGAGAAGAGAGAGATTCAGAGATTAATTCCCGGTTAATCTTTAGGCTTGTAGCTGTAGATGGTGTAGGTGATGGAGAAGATCAGCAGGGAGGCGAGTTGGAGACAATCTGCATCAAGATTAGTAGAGGGAGAGAACAACAGCGGGGTAAGAGAAAGAAACAACAGTTTTGGTTCAGAGAAGAGCAAAAGCAGGAGGTGTGGGAGAGAAGAAGCAGCAGGAGTGTTGAGAAAGGAGCAGTAGCAGGTTCGTGGGGGAAGGAGCAGTAGCAAAAGGTTCAGAGAAGAGGCAGGGAGCAGCAAGGTAGGCGAAGGGAGCAGCAGCGGGGCTTGGAGAGAGGAGAAGGAGGAGCAGCAGGGGCGCAACAAGAAGAGCAGCGGGGATGCGGGAAGAAGAAGTAGAAGGGCAGCAACAGAGTTAGGAGAAGAAGAAAGGTGGAGGAGCGGCAGGGAGATGCATGGGCGGCGGCGCGAGGTGATGAGGCGGCGCTGTGGATGGTGGTGAATGGAGGCGCAGGGTGATGGTGGAGGTGTTGGTGGCGCGCTGGGGTACGGTGGTGCTGGTGATGGATGGCGCAGAGGCGCACCACCACGCCAGCCTGGCCGTGGCGGCGGCCGGAGGTGAAGAAGATTTGGTGAGGGGGAGAGAGATGGAGATGCCAGGCCCGGAGGGGATCGAAGGAGATGGCTAGGGATTTTGACCCCTCGATCTGATTGTCCACTTTGCTCTTTGGCCCTTCTACTTATCTTCCTCCTTCACAAGTTGATCCTGCTCTTCTTTAGGCAGACCCTTGAAGCTTTAACATTTATCACACTCAAGTCCCTCTTCCTTCTCTTCTTTCATATGCTCATCTCGATATCCACATGGACGGAATCTTGACGATTATAGTGCCTTATCGCACTTGTCTGCAAAAGCAACAAGTCACAAGTAAATGATCTCTTTAAATGATTTTCGTTCACATATGCAACAGTTCATAGCAAGGATTGATGGTCAGATCACAATATATAGTATATTTGAGTGCAAAATTATGTGTATGAAATGTGCTTATCAAGTTCCCCCACACTTAAATCTTTACTTGTCCTCAAGTAAAGGCAAATGACAAGAGCTAGATGGTGAACAGTGAGCTGACTAGAGAATGTCCCAGTAAAGTAGATCTCCAAACATCGCATGCTTTGGACTTAGCTAGTGAAAATCAATGGTTAAGAGTGCTACAAAGCAATAGGATACTATTAGATCATTTTCAACTTTTACAATGATGCAAGAAGATTAGCAAGTTCAAATGCTGATTATGCCAAAGGTTCCTAAAGAGAACATGATCTTGAGAACAAAAGGAACTTGAATTAAATCTTGTGATCAAATCACTTATTTACTGAAATAAAGCAATGATTATTTTTATTACTCTCACCATAGGAACATACCACCGATCCCAAGAACATGGTATACACCTGGCTCGACCAATTATTGGTATTTTTTTAGTTTGTCTCCCCAAAGGAACATACCACCGATCCCGAGAACATGGTATACACCTGGTTCAACAATTACATTTTTTAATATAATTAACTCCTATCCGATCAAACCAGATTTCACAAGACACCGATCCAGGGAACATGACATGCTACTGTTAGGTAGATCAGATAATTATACACTATAAGATATGCCTATTTTAATGAACAAACACAAGAATCATCACTCAACTAGGTCTTGTTCACATGCTACCGATCCAGAGAACATAGCATGCTAATCCATAGTGGTAAGTGATTGCTCTGAATGGGAACACATTAGGCACAAACTCAGCATCTGACACTTAATGATCTAGGTGTATCGAGGTAAAAGCAGAAAATGATTAAGTTTTCTAGTGTACTTGGGACTTGAGCACTCAAAACTAATAGTTCTCACTAATTTCAGCAAAGCACGCAATATGTAGATCACTAGTTTACATGGCATTCAACAATCGGTTCGCATATTCTCATGAAGCACCATATGTCAAATAAAATTCAGTGGGGCAACATTTAAGAAATGGATTAATAAGCAACCCAAATAACATTTGATTTCAGCATGTATAAATGGATGATATACTCGGAATGGGTCATGAAATAGCTCACCGGGCTTTGATGATGTAGCACTCGCTTGATCACTCTCTAAGCTGCAGCTCTTCTCCTTTTGCTTCCTCATGGATGCTCTAGCTTCACTCTTCTTCGTGTGTGCCCCCTTGCTTCTCCTCATCCCCATGCTCTGAGTCCACCAGGGTCCCAAGGAATGTCACCTTGAACCTGGTCAACATGTATTGATTCGTGCACAAGCAAAAAACTGAAAAGGCACTCAACCAAAGAGACAATGCAAGTGGTAGGGATAATACCCTCCAAGTCATCAATCGAATATCCAATTACATAAGCATAGCTATAAAGCACATGTTTTAGGATGGTAGAAATCAGCAAGGTCGACACTAACATGAGGATGAAATTTATCATTAAGCTCAAGACTAGTATGGGAATAATATGTTTCATTAAGCATAGGACTAGCATAAGGAAAATAAGTGTCATCATCGGGAATGAGAGCAATGCCACCAAAAGTGTATGTATGATCATGTCCAAGCAAATAATTTTTCAAATCTAGCTTAATTGATGGTATAATGCAATGCAAAGTAACAACAAAGATCTCATAAGGAAGCATGTCATCAAGAGGATTGGATAAACCTGCTAAATCACGCTCCTGTAGGACGATGGGCAAATGCATTTCTGGTTCTTCATCTTCAATCACATCAACTTCTTTTGCTTCTTCAAGAGTAATAGATGATGAGTCTTCAACTTGATCACTTTGTTGTTCGAGCTCTGGATCATCTTGTTCCTTGTCTTCAAGTATTTCTTCTTCAATCTGAGGTCTTTCTTCCTCTGGATGCTTACTATCTTGCTCAGCTGGATGTGACGGTATTGGAACCTCACATGTATCAAGGGGAATCTCGGCAACACTCGGCTCAAGGAGGGAGGAGATAGTACTACCAGCGTTGATGTTCTTCTCAATCTTCCTTACTTCTTCCACTAGCTCTTTTCCACTCTTGATCTCCTTCATTTCCTCTAGTATCACCGGCCTCATTGGATCATCTTCAACACTCCAAATGAACTCGAGACTAAGCAATGTGAGCTTGTCTATATCATCAAAATCATCTTGTGTGGGCACTTGTGTTGAAGGTGTTGGTTGACCAAATCGAGGACCATTTAACTCCATTGGCAACATCTCCTGGTGTTGAGGTATATGAGTAGGAGGTGAATCGCATTGTTGTGGTGCATAGTTGTTGCTCTCGTCATTGTACCTAAATCCCTGCATTGGATAACTAGAGGCAAATGATGAGATCTCAGGGTTGTTGCTCCTATATGACATATTCTGGTTTTCAGGCACCCATATGAGTAATTGTTTTGGTATGAGCTAGGCTGTTGGGCGAAGCTCATGCCATAACAATCGGGAGGGTGAGAGTAACCACGCTGACATTCAGCGGGTGAATGGCCCTGAAATCCAAAAATATGGTAGGTAGGAGCAACATAAGGATAGCCTCTAGAATAAGGATCATAAGAGCTAGGCCTATCCTCAAAAACTATTTCTCGCTACTGAGCTAAATCATCTAATCGATGGGAAATCTTACTTATCAAGTCTTGAATACTTTCCGTGTTGTTTGTAGTGTTGCTCGACAAAAGCATGATAATCTAAATAGTAAGCCATATCTGAGAAGATGCAATAACCTGCAGAATGACCAAGCAAAGAAAGAGAAAATAACTTGAACAAGGGTTAGGGGTTAGAGATATATCACATATATCTAGCACAAAGGGAAAAACAAGAAAAACCTAGTCTATAGCCTAACACGGTCGCACGACTCTAGTCCCCGGCAACGGCGCCAAAATGATCGATGGTAAGTACAGTGGGTTTTTCATGCCCAAACTGGGGATGTCGTGTTCTCCTCAGGGACCAGGCAATGGCAACGATGCTCAGCTAAAGCTAGGTGACAGAATTTTAAGAGAGGATTGCAAGAAAATAATAGCCTAAACTAGACAGGGTTGAGGACAAAGAAAGCGTAAACAACAAGGAGAAATTCAGATTTTACTAATCGTCTTTTTGGTATTTTCTTAAGCTTGAGAAATTAGAAACTACATAGGCAGACATTCTGAACAAAGAGAATTAACAAGACTAGAACACACATACGTATATATAACTAGTACGTACAAGACACAGGGAAGAAACAAGATTATGGACATAATACAATTGTTTCACATCGCACTCAAACGCACATATTCATATATCACAGGTACTTGAGCAACACAGTAACTAAAATTGAACCAACACGACTACGCAACAAGTGTAGTACTCAAGTGACCAATTTAACTAATTAACTCATACAAGAACAGGGAGTCACATGCCCCAGAACAATTCACATATGACAGATTTAACACTACACAAGCAAAAATCTGAAACTGAACAAACAACTTAGTAGAACAGTACAAAAATTGAGAGTACAGTAGCAAGAGAAGAGAGAGATTCAGAGATTAATTCTCGGTCAATCTTTAGGCTTGTAGCTGTAGATGGTGTAGGTGATGGAGAAGATCAGCAGGGAGGCGAGTTGGAGACAATCTGCATCAAGATTAGTAGAGGGAGAGAACAGCAGCGGGGTAAGAGAAAGAAACAATAGTTTTGGTTCAGAGAAGAGCAAAAGCAAGAGGTGTGGGAGAGAAGAAGCAGCAGGAGCGTTGAGAAAGGAGCAGTAGCAGGTTCGTGGGGAAGGAGCAGCAGCAAAAGGTTCAGAGAAGAGGCAGGGAGCAGCAAGGTAGGCGAAGGGAGCAGCAGCGGGGCTTGGAGAGAGGAGAAGGAGGAGCAGCAGGGGTGCAACAAGAAGAGCAGCGGGGATGCGGGAAGAAGAAGTAGAAGGGCAGCAGCAGAGTTAGGAGAAGAAGAAAGGTGGAGGAGTGGCAGGGAGATGCATGGGCGGCGGCGTGAGGTGATGAGGCGGCGCTGTGGATGGTGGTGAATGGAGGCACAGGGTGATGGTGGAGGTGATGGTGGAGGTGTTGGTGGCGCGCTAGGGTACGGTGGTGCTGGTGATGGATGGCGCAGAGGCGCACCACCACGCCAGCCTGGCCGTGGCGGCGGCCGGAGGTGAAGAAGATGTGGTGAGGGGGAGAGAGATGGAGATGCCAGGCCCGGAGGGGATCAAAGGAGATGGCTAGGGATTTTGACCCCTCGATCTGATCTTCCACTTTGCTCTTTGGCCCTTCTACTTATCTTCCTCCTTCACAAGTTGATCCTGCTCTTCTTTAGGCAGACCCTTGAAGCTTCAACATTTATACCACTCAAGTCCCTCTTCCTTCTCTTCTTTCATATGCTCATCTCGATATCCACATGGACGGAATCTTGACGATTATAGTGCCTTATCGCACTTCTCTGCAAAAGCAACAAGTCACAAGTAAATGATCTCTTTAAATGATTTTTGTTCACATATGCAATAGTTCATAGCAAGGATTGATGGTCAGATCAAAATTATGTGTATGAAATGTGCTTATCAATCACCGAACTGGTGGATTGACTGAAGAGGCTGCTTTGTGGTTCTGCTGCGAGGGCCGCAATGTGCTCCTCCGTGCGGAGAGAGCGTTATATGTTTCCATTGACTGTGATGACCCCCGAGGTACTGGCATCTTGAGCTTGAGGTATGCATAATACGGTACCGCATTGAATCTCGAATATGCGGTTTGCCCGAGCAGTGTTGAAACCGCATCCCTCTCTCACTATCAGCTAGAGGTAGAAGAAGACACAAGACACAAGAAATTCCGGGCCGGCGCACGAACACCGCCGTGGGCGCACGCACGCCCTAATCTTCTTTATCTTTTCAATGGCTACATTGCTAGCTCTAAACTGGAGGAGCACACCCACGGCGGCCGCTTTGTAGTCCTACAGCAAACGCAACGCCCACGTTTCTCCAGCTAGCTATCCGCTGCATGCAAACGATCAGCCCGGCCATGCACGCTACACGCACTACGCGCTTGACGCGGCCATCTCCACCGGCCGCTGCTAACAACCTGCTAAACACCGCAACTAATACATGCATGCATGCCCATCTAGCTAGCTCACGTGCTGACCACCAAGCCACGCATACCACGAGCACACACGCACACCCATGCACACAGATCACACACACGAGCACATACTCATGCGTGGCTTATTTCTAACATTCTCCACTCTAAGCCACGACCTCGCCGCCCATCCTGACAGGACTCCGGCCTCTCATCGACTGCCACGGAGAACGCCCTTCTTCATCTCCGGCGACACACGCCGCAGCTTCTCTTCCTGGCGCACCAACGGCCTTGATTCCCTCGAGCTCGAACTCGACTTCGGACACTGCCATTACAACGTACACGGCGGGTTTTATACATAGGGACACGCCGGGCATGCACCCACGTCCCAACCCACGTCGAGCGCCCGTCCCGCCCGCTCTGCCCACACCACCTCCGACATGCACGCACATGTCTGGGCGCGGCGAGCCCGCGATGGACCAGCTCAACGCGCACACCCCCGCTCGCCAATGGCCACCCTACACCACGGTCGCGCCGCGCCTGACACGCCCGGCGCGCGCCCATACACGCGCCTGACACATCCGACACGAGCGCCGCGGCTCTGTGCCACGCGGCTCCACCATTGTCGCGGCGAGCCGCCACGACGCACTCACCACGCCGTCGTCGTCGTTGAAGCCGCCACCACGCAAGTCCTCCGCGTCCTCTTCACCGTGCCACCGCAGCCACCGCGGCCTCCTCGCCACGCCATGCATCTCCATAGGCCGACACACGGCCCGGAGCATCGCGCAGCCGCCGGCGAACTCCGCCACCGCCGGCACGCCTCCGGCAAGAAGAATGACGCCCAAGATGAACCAACTCATGATACCAAATGTTGAAACCGCAGCCCTCGCTCACTATCAGCTAGAGGTAGAAGAAGACACAAGACACAAGTAATTCCGGGCCGGCGCACGAACACCGCCGTGGGCGCACGCACGCCCTAATCTTCTTTATCTTTTGAATGGCTACATCGCTGGCTCTAAACTGGAGGAGCACACCCATGGCGGCTGCTTTGTAGTCCTACAGCAAACGCAACGCCCACGTTTCTTCAGCTAGCTATCCGCTGCATGCAAACGATCAGCCCGGCCATGCACGCTACACGCACTACGCACTTGACGCGGCCATCTCCACTGGCCGCTGCTAACAACCTGCTAAACACCGCAACTAATACATGCATGCATGCCCATCTAGCTAGCTCACATGCTGACCACCATGCCACGCATACCATGAGCACACACGCACACCCATGCACACAGATCACACACACGAGCACATACTCATGTGTGGCTTATTTCTAACAAGCAGTGCATGATAGCCACTGCAGAACGGGACTATATCGAAGATTAACTCCTCGCTTCGGAAGTTATCCGGGGATCCGAAGACCAGTTCCAGTGTGACTAAGCCTGTGTAATGAGCCTCTACACCAGGTATGACGCCTTTGAAGGTCATTTTTGTGGGTTTGATCCTTGAGGGGTCTATACCCATTTTGCACACTGTGTCCTGATAAAACAGGTTCAGGCTGCTGCCGCCGTCCATAAGGACTCGAGTGAGGTGAAATCCGTCGATGATTGGGTCTAGGACCAGTGCGGCGAATCCACCATAACGGATACTAGTGGGATGGTCCCTGCGATCGAAGGTGATCGGACAGGAGGACCATGGGTTGAACTTTGGGGCGACTGGCTCCAATGCATATACGTCCCTTAACGCACGCTTCCGCTCCCTCTTGGGGATGTGGGTTGCGTATATCATGTTCACCGTCCGCACTTGTGGGGGGAACCTCTTCTGTCCTCCGGTGTTCGGTGGCCGGGGCTCCTCCTCGTCATCGCTATGTGACCCCTTATCTTTGTTTTCGGCATTTAACTTGTCGGCCTGCTTGAACACCCAACATTCCCTGTTTGTATGGTTGGCTGGCTTGTCAGGGGTGCCGTGTATTTGACACGAGCGATTGAGTATACGGTCCAAACTGGACAGGCCCGGGGTGCTTCTTTTGAATGGCTTTTTTCGCTGACCGGGTTTGGAGCCTCTGAATCCGACATTGACTGTTGTATCCTCGATATTGTCGATGTTGATGCGGCGCTTGTGTTTGTTGCGATGTGACCTGCCATTGCTATCCTTGGTATCTGAAGTACCTTGGTTCTTTGATATGTTATTGCTTCGAGCCAGCCAGCTGTCCTCTCCCGCGCAAAAGCGGGTCATGAGTGTCGTGAGGGCTGCCATAGATTTTGGCTTTTCCTGGCCAAGGTGCCGGGCGAGCCACTCATCGCGGATGTTGTGCTTAAAAGCTATTAGGGCCTCTTCTCCGGACAGTCGACGATATGATTTTTCTTTGTCAGGAACCGTGTCCAGAATTGCCTGGCCGATTCCTCTGGCTGCTCAATTATGTGGCTCAAGTCATTGGCACCTAGTGGTCGCACATAAGTGCCCTGGAAGTTGTCGAGGAATGCGGCTTCCAGATCTTCCCAACAGCCAATGGATTCTGCTGGCGGGCTGTTGAGCCAATGCCGAGCTGGTCCTTTGAGTTTAAGTGGGAGGTATTTGATGGCGTGTAGATCGTCACCGCAGGCCATGTGGATGTGCAGGAGGAAGTCCTCGATCCATACCGCAGGATCTGTTGTGCCGTCGTATGATTCGATGTTTACGGGTTTGAAACCCTCTGGGATTTGGTGATCCATTACTTCATCTGTGAAGCATACGGGGTGTGCGGCGCCTCTGTACTGGGCTATATCGCGACGCAGCTCAAATGAGTCTTGTCCGCTGTGTTCCGCCCGGCCGGATTTACTTTTACTGTATCCGGCATGACGGTTATCGTCTTGCATAGTGGCCCGCCCTCGTGATCCGTAGATCGATCTTGCGTTTTTTGCTTTGTCCTCCAATACATCTCGCAGGTCTAGCGTGTTTCCCCGTGCCTTGACATGTTTATTTGAGTGGCGTTGGGGTGCGGGCTGAGCTTTTGGCTGAAATGCCTCTCTGTCGCGGCCACGAGGTGGCCGATCAGCCGCGTCATATGCTGGAGATGTAGGTTTTAATGCTTCCTCCTCTAGTCGGGGTAGCAATCTGCGCTTTGGGTAACTCTTGGAGGGGCGTTCGAGTTCATATTCCTCATCCGCAAGGACTTCAGTCCATCTGTCAGCTAGCAAATCTTGATCAGCTTGAAGCCGTTGTTGCTTTTTCTTAAGGCTATTTGTCGTGGCTATAAGCCGGCGCTTGAAGCGCTCTTGCTCGATGGTATCCTCAGGCACGACAAATTCATCATCGTCGAGGCTTTCCTCGTCTTCGGAGGGAGGCATGTAATTATCATCCTCCGCCTCTCCATCTGCCGCTCTCTCGGGAGGGCTGGCTTCTCCGTCCTCCTGCTCTAAATCTTGCTGGAGGGGATTGTCATTATCTTCGGCACTGTCCGAGTGCTATTATCTCCTGTGCCGGTATCACCGCTTTTGCTTTGGTAAGACTTAGAGCGGCGCCGCTGTCGTCGGCTCTTGGGTTGCTTCTTGGAGGAGGTTTGAATTTTCATCTTCACATAATTCTCCAACTGTCCTGTTTGATCTTTATGAAAATACTTACACTATGGACTTAGAGGATTTTACCACTGCATGCAAACTTCCACAATGAGGTAGTATAAGGGATCCTCGCAAATCTGAATTTAGAGATTTTATTGCTAGCATAACTATGGGAGAATCTAGAGATATTACACAAGCTACCATAGGGAGCATTCACTTTCCTGCTATACATTATTTTGCTCTCTTCATAGGTAGATGCATAAATGGTAAAGATGAGGCATGTCACATGTGTGTCCCTGACCTCATTATTCTTAGGAGTGTTGTGTTAGGAGACAAATCATATAATTTGGGAGCCATTGTTGCACGTAGGTTGCATCTTGATAGACTTAATGGAGATTTCTTTGGTGGAATTTATGCAACCCGCATAGCTAATTTTCTTGGTATAGCCATACACGAAAACGATATTGAATTACCTCCTGCTTATCTAGATTTTAATGCTATGGTTCACCACCAGTTTGTCGAGAGGAACGAATCACCTCTCCAGTATCGACTAATCTTTGACAGACGATGTGCTGTCCGTATTACTCTCCCTGCTCCTGCCTTCTTTGATTATCAGGCAAGAGGAAGATATACTATTACTAGAGAGGAGGCAGATGAGTACGAGAGGAGAGAGGAGGCCGCTCGTCGCCATGCTGCAGCTCAGGAGGCGATAGCCGCTGCATCTCAGTACGACCCCAACTTCTACTATGGATATCAGCCAGGCCAGCCGTGGCCATAGGCCAACTTAGGCCAAAAGCCTAAGCTTGGGGGGGAGTACGTATTTCCCACCGACATTACATTCATGTTCACACACTCATTGCTAGATGTCGGTGCTCATACTTTTTCATTGTATCATCCATGCTAGTTTATTTTCCTTTTTATGCTTTCTTCTTGTGTGTTTGATAAACCTTAAGAAAAACGAAAAAAATTAGTTGTAGCTTTTAATCAGTTCGCTTTCCATGCTTGTAGTAGTAATTAAAAAGCAAACTCGAAAATATTTCTTTCTTTTGCTTGTTGGGAGCTTTCCCGTGTAAACAGTTTTATTTCTTTCCTTTTCTTTGGGGGTCGATAGGAGACCATAATTAAATTGTTGAAGTGGCTCTTAGATGCATTATTGTTGATCTGACAAAAGAGCCCATATTTCCTTGTCTTCTCCTATTTATTGAATGCTTGCAGATTCCAGCTTAATCCAATGCACGTGCACTATTATTATTATTCACATCGTTCGGTTGTGCAAGTGAAAGGCAATTATGATGATATGTGATGGACTGGCTGAAATGAGAAAAGCTAGTATGAACTCGACCTCTTTTGTGTTTGTAAATATGATTACTTCATCGTTCCTGATTCAGTCTATTATGAATAAACATGTTCGCAATGACAATTAGAGATCATAGTTTCTTGTGCCATGCTTGATTAGCTATGAGTTATAATGGTTTACCTTGCGTGCCAACATGCTATTAAAATGGTTATGATGTGGTATGATAGGGTGGTATCCTCCTCTGAATGATTTAAGTGACTTCACTTGGCGCATGTTCACACATGTAGTTGAAACAAAATCAACACAACCTTCACGATATTTATGTTCATGGTGGATTATATCCTACTCATGCTTGCCTTCGGTGTTGATTAATTTTAATGCATGTTCATGATTGTTGTCGCTCTCTAGCTAGTCGCTTCCCAGCCTTTTGCTAGCCTTCACCTGTACTAAGTGGGAATACTGCTTGTGCATCCAAACTCCTTAAACCCCAAAGTTATTCCACATGAGTCCACTATACCTACATATATACGGTATCACCTGCCGTTCCAAGTAAATTTGTATGTGCCAAACTCTAAACCTTCAAATAAATATCATGTTTTGTATGCTCGGATAGCTCATGTATCAACTAGGGCTGTTTGTATCTTCCATGTTAGGTGGGTTATTCTCAAGAGGAGTGCACTCCGCTCCTCACTCATGAGATAAATGGCTGGTCACCGGGATGCCCAGTCCCATGCTTTATGCAAACTAAATCAAAATAATTGCAAACAAAACTCCCCCTGGGACTCTTGTTAGTTAGAGGCACTCGTTGTTTCGAGCAAACCATGGATTGATGCTTGTTGGTGGAAGGGGGAGTATAAACTTTACCATTTTGTTTGGGAACCGCCTATAATGTGTGTAGCATGGAAGATATCGCCATCTCTTGGTTGTTATGTTGACAATGAAAGTATACCGCTCAAACTATCATTCACCTCTGTTTCAAAACCGAGCTCTGGCACCTCTACAAATCCCT
Organism: Triticum aestivum; assembly: GCF_018294505.1. NCBI lineage: Eukaryota > Viridiplantae > Streptophyta > Magnoliopsida > Poales > Poaceae > Triticum > Triticum aestivum. Next base: position 682,718,182 of record NC_057797.1, read on the forward strand.
GCTTCCCTCTACGAAGGGCCTATCTATTTACTTTTATGCTGAGTCATCATCCTCTTATTATAAAGCACCAGTTGGAGAGCACCGCTGTCATTTGCATTCATTACTGTTAGTTTACATTGGGTATGACTTGACTGGATCTCTTTTACCATGAATTACAATGTCTAGTTAGTCCTTGGTCTTTAAAGGTGCTCTACATTTATGTTTTGCGGTCTCAGAAAGGGCTGGCGAGATACCACTTTGTTATATCATATTATGATTGTTTTGAGAAAGTGTTGTCATCCGAGATTTATTATTATGGCTCGCTAGTTGATTATGCTACTGATATGAGTAAACTTGAGACCTATGCGTTATTGTGAATGTGGTTAGTTATAATCTTTGCTGAAAACTTGAATGCTGGCTTTACATATTTACAACAACAAGAGCAAACAGAGTTTGTAAAAGTTTTTCTTTATCACTTTCAGTTTGTCAACTGAATTGCTTGAGGACAAGCAAAGGTTTTAGCTTGGGGGAGTTGATACGTCTCCAGCGTATCTACTTTTCCAAACACTTTTGCCCTTATTTTGGATTCTAACTTGCATGATTTGAATGGAACTAACACGGACTGACGTTGTTTTCAGCAGAATTACCATGGTGTTATTTATGTGCAAGAGCAAACGTTCTTGGAATGACCTGAAACTTCACGAAGCCACTTTTCAGAAAATAAGAAAAATACCTGCAAAAGATGAAGGCCAGGGGGCCCACCACCTCTCGATGAGGGTGGGGGCATGCCTGCCCCCCAAGGGCGTGTTCCCCTACCTCATGGGCCCCCAGTTGCCTCTCCGACTCCAACTCCACCTCCATATATTGAGTTTCAGGGAGAAATAAATCAGGGAGAAGAATTCATCGCGTTTTATGATACGGAGCCGCCGCCATGCCCTAAAACCTCTCGGGAGGGCTGATCTGGAGTCCGTTCGGGGCTCTGGAGATGGGAATCCGTCGCCATCATCATCATCAACAATCCTCCATCACCAATTTCATGATGCTCACCACCATGCGTGAGTAATTCCATCGTAGGCTTGCTAGACGGTCATGGGTTGGATGGGATCTATCATGTAATCGAGTTAGTTTTGTTAGGGTTTGATCCCTAGTATCCACTATGTTCTGAGATTGATGTTGCTATGACATTGCTATGCTTAATGCTTGTCACTAGGGCCCGAGTGCCATGATTTCAGATCTGAACCCATTATGTTTTCATCAATATATGAGTGTTCTTGATCCTATCTTGCAAGTCTATAGTCACCTATTATCTGTTATGATCCGTTAACCCCAAAGTGACAATAATCGGGATACTTACCGGTGATGACCGTAGTTTGAGGAGTTCATGTATTCACTATGTGTTAATGCTTTGTTCCGGTACTCTATTAAAAGGAGGCCTTAATATCCCTTAGTTTTCGTAAGGACCCCGCTGCCACGGGAGGGTAGGACAAAAGATGTCATGCAAGTTCTTTCCATAAGCACGTATGACTATATTCATAATACATGCCTACTTTACATTGACGAACTGGAGCTAGTTCTGTGTCACCCTAGGTTATGACTGTTACATGATGAACCACATCCGGCATAATTCTCCATCATCGATCCATTGCCTACGAGCTTTCCACATATTGTTCTCCGCTTATTTACTTTCCCGTTGCTATTGCTATCATCACTACAAAACACCAAAAACATTGCTTTTACTACCGTTACCTTTTGTTACCGTTACCACTACTATCATATTATTTTGCTACTAAATACTTTGCTGCAGATACTTAGTTTCCAGGTGTGGTTGAATTGACAACTCAGCTGCTAATACTTGAGAGTATTCTTTGGCTCCCCTTGTGTCGAATCAACAAATTTGGGTTGAATACTTTACCCTCGAAAACTGTTGCTATCCCCTATACTTGTGGGTTATCACAACCCCTATGCATAGGTTCATGGGTGGAACCCGCAAGTTGATCACCAAAACATACATCAAGTGGATCAATAGAATACCCCATTGTCACCACGGGTATCCCACGCAAGACATACATCAAGTGTTTTCAAATCCTTAAAGACTCAATCCGATAAGATAACTTCAAAGGGAAAACTCAATCCATTACAAGAGAGTAGAGGGGGAGAAACATCATAAGATTGAACTATAATAGCAAAGCTCGCGATATATCAAGATTGTACCACCTCAAGAACACGAGAGAGAGAGAGAGGGAGATCAAACACATAGCTGCTGGTACATACCCTCAGCCCCGAGGGAGAACTACTCCCTCCTCATCATGGAGAGCGCTGGGATAATGAAGATAGCCACCGGAGAGGGGTTCCCCCTCCGAAAGGGTGCCGAAACCGGTCTAGGTTGGTTTTCGATGGCTGTGGAGGCTTCTGTCCGCGGAACTCCCGATCTATTCTGCTCCCCAAAGTTTTTAGGGTATATGGGTATATATGGGAGGAAGAAGTACGTCGGTGGACCTCCGGGCTGTCCACGAGGCAGGGAGGCGCGTCCAGGTGGTGGGCGCGCCCCCACCCTCGTGGGCAGCCCGGGACTCTCCTGGTCCAACTCCGACACTCCGTGGGCTTCTTCTGGTCCAAAAATAAGTTCCGTGAAGTTTCAGGTCAATTGCACTCCGTTTGATTTTCCTTTTTTGCGATACTCTAAAACAAGGAAAAAACAGAATCTGGCACTGGGCTCTAGGTTAATAGGTTAGTCCCAAAAATCATATAAAATAGCATATAAATGCATATAAAACATCCAAGGTTGATAATATAATAGCATGGAATAATCAAAAATTATAGATACGTTGGAGACGTATCAGCATCCCCAAGCTTAATTCTTGCTCGTCCTCGAGTAGGTAAATGGTAAAAACAGAATTTTTGATGTGGAATGCAACCTAACATATTTATCCATGTAATTCTTTATTGTGGCAAGAATATTCAGATCCATAAGATTCAAGACAAAAGTTTAATATTGACAAAAAATAATAATACTTCAAGCATACTAACTAAGCAATTATGTCCTCTCAAAATAACATGGCCAAGGAAAGTTCATCCCTACAAAATCATATAGTTTAGTCATGCTCCATTTTCGTCACACAAGAATTCTCCCATCATGCACAACCCCGATGACAAGCCAAGCAATTGTTTCATACTTTAGTAATCTCAAACTTTTTTCAACTTTCACGCAATACATGAGTGTGAGCCATGGATATAGCACTAAGGGTGGAATAGAATATAATGATGGGGGTTATGTGGAGAAGACAAAAAAAGGTAGAAAGTCTCACATCAACGAGGCTAATCAATGAGCTATGGAGATGCCCATCAATTGATCTTAATGCAAGGAGTAGGGATTGCCATGCAACGGATGCACTAGAGCTATAAATATATGAAAGCTCAACAAAAGAAACTAAGTGGGTGTGCATCCAACTTGCTTGTTCACGAAGACCTAGGGCATTTTGAGGAAGCCCGTCATTGGAATATACAAGCCAAGTTCTATAATGAAAGATTCCCACTAGTATATGAAAGTGACAACATAGGAGACTCTCTATCATGAAGATCATGGTGCTACTTTGAAGCACAAGTGTGGTAAAAGGATAGTAGCATTTTCCCTTCTCTCTTTTTCTCTCATATTTTTTTGTTTTTTTGGCCTTCTTTTAGTCCAATTCCGATACTCTGTGGGCTTCTTCTAGTCCAAAAATAAGTTCCGGGAAGTTTCAGGTCAATTGGACTCCGTTTGATTTTCCTTTTCTGCGATACTTTAAAACAAGGAAAAGACAGAAACTGGCACTGGGCTCTAGGTTAATAGGTTAGTCCCAAAAATCATATAAAATAACATATAAATGCATATAAAACATCCAAGGTTGATAATATAATAGCATGGAACAATCAAAAATTATAGTTACGTTGGAGACGTATCACACCCTTGATGAATGGTCTATTTTTACTAAATATTGATAGTAGTGATAGACATGTTCATAGTATTGAAGCCAAAAGATGCAGAGTTGATAATGATAGTGCAACTTATTTGTGCCACTGCCGTTTGGGTCATATTGGTGTAAAGCGCATGAAGAAACTTCATTCTGATGGACTTATGGAATAACTTGATTATGAATCACTTGGTACTTGCGAACCATGCCTCATGGGCAAGATGACTAAAACTCCGTTCTCCGGAACAATGAAGCGAGCAATAGAGTTATTCGAAATCATACATACTGATGTATGTGGTCCAATGAACATTGAGGCTCGCGGCGGATATCGTTATTTTCTCACCTTCACAGATGATTTGAGCAGATATGGGTATATCTACTTGATGAAACATAAGTCCGAAACATTTGAAAAGTTCAAAGAATTTCAGAGTGAAGTCGAAAATCATCGTAACAAGAAAATTAAGTTTCTACGATCTGATCGTGGAGGTGAATATTTGAGTTATGAGTTTGGTCTTCATTTGAAATAATCCAGAATAGTTTCGCAACTCATGCCACCTGGAACACCATAATGTAATGGTGTGTCTGAATGTCGTAACCGCACTTTATTAGATATGGTGTGATCTATGATGTCTCTCATTGATTTACCGCTATCATTTTGGGGTTATGCTTTAGAGACGGCTCATTCACGTTAAATAGGCACCATCAAAATCCATTGAAACGACACCTTATGAACTGTGGTTTGGCAAGAAACCCAAGTTGTCGTTTCTTAAAGTTTGGGGTTGCGATGCTTATGTGAAAAAGCTTCAACCTGATAAGCTCGAACCCAAATCAGAGAAATGTGTCTTCATAGGATACCCAAAGGAGATAGTTGGGTACACCTTCTATCACAGATCCGAAGGCAAGATATTCGTTGCTAAGGGATCCTTTCTAGAGAAGGAATTTCTCTCGAAAGAAGTGAGTGGGAGGAAAGTAGAACTTGATGAGGTAATTGTACCTTCTCCCTTATTAGAATGTTGTTCATCACTGAAATCAGTTCCAGTGATTCCTACACCAGTAAGTGAGGAAGCTAATGATGATGATCATGAAACTTCTGATCAAGTTACTACCGAACCTCATAGGTCAACCAGAGTAAGATCCGCACCAGAGTGGTACGGTAATCCTGTTCTGGAGGTCATGTTACTTAACCATGACGAACCTACGAACTATGAGGAAGCTATGATGAGCCCAGATTTCGCAAAATGGCTCGAGGCCATGAAATATGAGATGGGATCCATGTATGAGAAGAAAGTGTGGACTTTGGTTGACTTGCCTGATGATTGGCAGGCCATAGAGAATAAATGGATCTTCATTAAGAAGACTGGCGCTGACGGTAATGTTACTGTCTACAAAGCTCGACCTATTGCAAAAAGTCTTCGACAAGTTCAAGGAGTTGACTATGATGAGACCTTCTCACCCGTAGTGATGCTTAAGTCCATCCGAATCATGTTAGCAATTACTGCATTTTATGATTATGAAATTTGGCAAATGGATGTCAAAATTGCATTCCTTAATGGATATCTTAAAGAAGAGTTGTATATGATGCAACCAGAAGGTTTTGTCGATCCCAAAGGTGCTAACAAAGTGCGCAAGCTCCAGCGATCCATTTATGGACTGGTGCAAGCCTCTTGGAGTTGGAATATACGCTTTGATAGTGTGATCAAAGCATATGGTTTTATACATACTTTTGGAGAAGCCTGTATTTACAAGAAAGTGAGTGGGAGCTCTATAGCATTTCTGATATTATATGTAGATGACATATTGTTGATCGGAAATGATACTGAATTTCTGAATAGCATAAAAGGATACTTGAATAAGAATTTTTAATGAAAGACCTCGGTGAAGATGCTTATATATTGGGCATTAAGATCTATAGAGATAGATCAAGACGCTTAATTGGACTTTCACAAAGCACATACCTTGATAAAGTTTTGAATAAGTTCAAAATGGATCAAGCAAAGAAAGGGTTCTTGCCTGTGTTGCAAGGTGTGAAGTTGAGTCAGACTCAATACCCGACCACTTCAGAAGATAGAGAGAAAATGAAAGTCATTCCCTATGCTTCAGCCATAGGTTCTATCATGTATGCAATGTTGTGTACCAGACCTGATGTGTGCATTTATATTAGTTTAGCAGGGAGATAACAAAGTAATCCAGGCGTGGATCACTGGACAGTGGTCAAGAACATCCTGAAATACCTGAAAAGGACCAAGGATATGTTTCTCGTTTATCGAGCTGATAAAGAGCTTGTCGTAAACGGTTATGTCGATGCAAGCTTTGACTGATCCAGATGACTCTAAGTCACAAACCGGATACGTATTTTTATTAAATGGTGGAGCTGTCAGTTGGTGCAGTTCAAAGAAAAGCATCATGGCAGGATCTACGTGTGAACAGGAGTACATAGCTGCTTCGGAAGCAGCAAATGAAGGAGTTCATATCCGATCTAGGTGTAATACCTAGTGCATCGGGTCTAATGAAAATCTTTTGTGACAATACTGGTGCAATTGCCTTGGCAAAGGAATCCAGATTTCACAAGAGAACCAAGAACATCAAGAGATGCTTCAATTCCATCTACGATCAAGTCAAGGAGGGAGACATAGAGATTTGCAAGATACATACGGATCTGAATGTTGCAGACCCATTGACTAAGTCTCTCTCACGAGCAAAACATGATCAGCACCAAGACTCCATGGGTGTAAGAATCATTACAATGTAATCTAGATTATTGAGTCTAATGCAAGTGGGAGACTGAAGGAAATATGCCCTAGAGGCAATAATAAAGTTGTTATTTATATTTCCTTATATCATGATAAATGTTTATTATTCATGCTAGAATTCTATTAACCAGAAACTTAGTACATGTGTGAATACATAGACAAACAGAGTGTCACTAGTAGGCCTCTACTTGACTAGCTCATTGAATCAATGATGGTTATGTTTCCTAACCATAGACATGAGTTGTCATTTGATTAACGGGATCACATCATTAGAGAATGATGTGATTGACTTGACCCATCCGTTATCTTAGCACGATGATCGTTTAGTTTACTGCTATTGCTTTCTCCATAACTTATACATGTTCCTATGACTATGAGATCATGCAACTCCCGAATACCGGAGGAACACTTAGTGTTCTATCAAACGTCACAACGTAACTGGGTGACTGTAAAGATGCTCTACAGGTGTCTCTGATGGTGTTTGCTGAGTTGGCATAGATCGAGATTAGGATTTGTCGCTCCGAGTTTCGGAGAGGTATCTTTGGGCCCTCTCGGTAATACACATCACTATAAGCCTTGCAAGCAATGTGACTAATGAGTTAGTTACGGGATGATGCATTACGGAATGAGCAAAGAGATTTTCCGGTAACGAGATTGAACTAGGTATTGAGATACCGACGATCAAATCTCGGGCAAGTAACATACCGATGACAAAGGGAAGAACGTATGTTGTTATGCGGTTTGACCGATAAAGATCTTCATAGAATATGTGGGAGCCAATATGAACATCCAGGTTCCGCTATTGGTTATTGAGCGGAGATGTGTCTCGGTCATGTCTACATAGTTCTCGAACCCGTAGGGTCCGCACGCTTAATGTTCGGTGACGATCGGTATTATAGTTTATGTGTTTTGATGTACCAAGGTAGTTCAGAGTCCCGGATATGATGAGGAGTCTCGTAATGGTGGAGACATAAAGATTGATATATTGGACGACTATATTCGGACACCAGAAGCGTTTCGGGTGATTTCGGAGAAAACCAGAGTGCCGGAGGGTTACCAGAACCCCCCCCCACCACCACCACCACGGGGAAAGATTGGGCCTACATGGGCCATAGGGAAGAGGGGGGCAGCCCACAAGGGGCAGCCGCGCCCCCTTCCTATAGGGAGTCCGAATTGGACTAGGGAGGGTGGCGCCCCCCATTTCCTTCTCCTCTTCCTCTCCTTTCCTTCTTTCCCCTTCTCCTCCTAGTAGGACTAGGAAAGGAGGAATCCTACTCCTACTAGGAGGAGGATTCCTCCTCCCTTGGCGCGCCACTAGGGCCGGCCGGCCTCCCCCTTGCTCCTTTATATACGGGGGCAGGGGTACCCTAGAACAGACAAGTTGATCATTGATCTCTTAGCCATGTGTAGTGCCCCTCTCCACCATAATCCACATTGGTCATATCGTCATAATGCTTAGGCGAAGCCCTGCGCCGGTAGCTTCGTCATCACCATAATCACGCCGTCGTGCTGACGAAGCTCTCCCTCGACACTCAGCTGGATCGAGAGTTCATGGGACATCACCGAGCCGAACGTGTGCAGATCACGGAGGTGACGTACTTTCGGTACTAGGATCGGTTAGACCGTGAAGACGTATGACTACATCAACCGCGTTGTCATAACGCTTCCGCTTACGGTCTATGAGGGTACGTGGACAACACTCTTCCCCTCTCATTGTTATGTATCACCATGAGAGATCTTGTGTGTGCGTAGGATTTTTTTTTAAAATTACTGCATTCCCCAACACTAAGGAATCATGAAAACGTTAACCATCTCTGTGTTATGTACCATTAACTTGTGACGAATGAATCTCATAGCATAACATCAATCCGGGTCGATTCAACACAAATGTTCTCTTAACATTGTGCCCTCAAAGTTGCTGGCATAGACATGCCCAATCAGGAAAACAGAACCATCACGCAACACTTAAGCTAGTCTTAGAGGGTAGACTAAGAATACTTCTTACCGTTTATTATTCCACACGTGCATATGAGTCGTCCTCCAAGCCTCGTGTTATTGTAGACTCGAGAACCATAGCAGTTATAGCATGGAACATAAACATAATTATGAACTTGGAGATAAATAATATCATTTATTATTGAATCTAGGGCATATCTCCTACAGACTCCCACTTGCACTAGAGTCAATAATCTAGTTAATGCTAATGCACTTAAACCTATGGTATACTAGTGTAAAAAATGCTTCGCATGTGGTATAGCCTGATGTACTTTGGATCTGACAACTCGAGATCCATGCATATCTCTGCATATCCTCGTGTTTTCACGCTTTCACAAAATTCATATTTTGTGCGGACTTGGCTTTGTATATATGTGAATCATTGGTCGAAACCTGATTCCTCAGACTGAGTTATGGAGCAACTATCTGCAATAGTGTCTGATACGTCTCCATCATATCTACTTTCCCAAACACTTTTGCCCATGATTTGGACTCTAACTTGCATGATTTGAATGGAACTAACCCGGACTGACGCTGTTTTCAGCAGAATTACCATGGTGCTATTTATGAGCAGAAACAAAAGTTCTCGGAATGACCGAAAACTTCATGGAGCAACTTTTTGGAAAATATAAAAAATACCTGCAAAAGATGAAGGCCAGGGGGCCCACCACCTGTCCACGAGGGTGGGGGACGCGCCCCCTACCTCGTGGGCCCCCTGGAGCTCCTCCGACTGCAACTCCAACTCTATATATTGTGTTTCGAGGAGAAAAAATCATAGAGAAGAATTCATCGCGTTTTACAATAAGGAGCCGCCGCCAAGCCCTAAAACCTCTCGGGAGGGCTGATCTGGAGTCCGTTCGGGGCTCCGGAGAGGGGAATCCGTCGCCATCGTCATCATCAACCATCCTCCATCACCAATTTCATGATGCTCACCGCCGTGCGTGAGTAATTCCATCGTAGGCTTGCTGGACGGTGATGGGTTGGATGAGATCTATCATGTAATTGAGTTAGTTTTGCTAGGGTTTGATCCCTAGTATCCATTATGTTCTGAGATTGATGTTGCTATGACTTTGCTATTCTTAATGCTTGTCACTAGGGCCCGAGTGCCATGATTTCAGATCAGAACCTATTATGTTTTCATCAATATATGAGAGTTCTTGATCCTATCTTGCAAGTCTATAGTCACCTATTATGTGTTATGATCCGTTAACCCCGAAGTGACAATAATCGTGATACTTACCGGTGATGACCGTAGTTTGAGGAGTTCATGTATTCACTATATGTTAATGCTTTGTTCCGGTACTCTATTAAAAGGAGGCCTTAATATCCCTTAGTTTCCGTAAGGACCCCGCTGCCACGGGAGGGTAGGACAAAAGATGTCATGCAAGTTCTTTTCCATAAGCACGTATGACTATATTCGGAATACATGCCTACATTACATTGATGACCTGGAGCTAGTTCTGTGTCACCCTAGTTTATGACTGTGCTACCTCTTGAGCACTATGTTGGTTTTCCCTGAAGAGGAAGGGATGATGCAGCAAAGTAGCGTAAGTATTTCCCTCAGTTTTTGAGAACCAAGGTATCAATCTAGTAGGAGGCTACGCGCGAGTCCCTCGTACCTGCACAAAACAAATAAATCCTCGCAACTAACGCAAATAGGGGTTGTCAGTACCTATAAGGCCACTTACGAGAGTGAGATCTGATAGATATGATAGGATAATATTTTTGGTATTTTTATGATAAAATATGCAAAGTAAAATAAAGGCAAAGTAAATAGAAAAAGGAAATAATAAAGATAGACCCGGGGGCCATAGGTTTCACTAGTGGCTTCTCTCGGGAGCATAAGTATTCTACGGTGGGTGAACAAATTACTGTTGAGCAATTGACAGAGTTGAGCATAGTTATGAGAATATCTAGGTATGATCATGTATATAGGCATCACGTCCGAGACAAGTAGACTGACTCCTGCCTGCATCTACTACTATTACTCCACTCATCGACCGCTATCCAGCATGCATCTAGAATATTAAGTTAAAAACAGAGTAATGCCTTAAGCAAGATGACATGATGTAGAGGGATAGACTCATGCAATATGAAGAAAACCCCATCTTGCTATCCTCGATGCTAACAATACAATACGTGCCTTGCTGCCCCTACTGTCACTGGGAAAGGACACCGCAAGATTGAACCCAAAGCTAAGCACTTCTCCCATTGCAAGAAAGATCAATCTAGTAGGCCAAACCAAACTGATAATTCGAAGAGACTTGGAAAGATAACCAATCATACATAAAAGAATTCAGAGAAGATTCAAATATTGTTCATAGATAGGCTTGATCATAAACCCACAATTCATCGGTCTCAACAAACACACCGCAAAAAGAAGATTACATTGAATAGTTCTCCACAAGAGAGGGGGAGAACGTTGTATTGAGATCCAAAAAGAGAGAAGAAGCCATCTAGCTACTAACTATGGACCCGTAGGTCTAAGGTAAACTACTCACACTTCATCAGAGGGGCTATGGTGTTGATGTAGAAGCCCTCCGTGATCGATGCCCCCTCCGACGGAGCTCCGGAACAGGCCCCAAGATGGGATCTCGTGGATACAGAAAGTTACGATGGTGGAATTAGGGTTTTGGCTCCGTATCTGATCGTTTGGGGGTACGTGGATATATATAGGAGGAAGGAGTACCTCGGTGGAGCAACAGGGGGCCCACGAGGCTGGAGGGCGCGCCTGGGGTAGGAAGGCGCGCCCCCTACCTCGTGGCCTCCTATTTCCTTTCTTGACGTAGGGTCCAAGTCTCCTGAGTCTTGTTTGTTGAGAAAATCACGTTCCCGAAGGTTTCATTCCGTTTGGACTCCATTTGATATTCCTTTTCTTCAAAACCCTAAAACAGGCAAAAATAGCAATTCTGGGTTGGGCCTCCGGTTAATAGGTTAGTCCCAAAAATAATATAAAAGTGGATAATAAATCCCAATAATGTCCAAAATAGTAGACAATATAGCATGGAGCAATAAAAAATTATAGATACGTTGGAGACGTATCAAGCATCCCCAAGCTTAATTCCTACTCGTCCTCGAGTAGGTAAATGATAAAAACAGAATTTTTAATGCGGAGTGCTACTTGGGATAATTTTAATGTAATTCTTTTTAATTGTGGTATGAATGTTCAGATCCGAAAGATTCAAGACAAAAGTTCATATTGACATAAAAATAATAATACTTCAAGCATACTGTCACATCCCTAGCTCTGGCCTGTCCTGTGCTTGCTTCCATCTGTGCATCATGTTTAAATTTTTAAAACTTGAACTGAGGAATTCAGAAGCCTCAAAACCCTAAATAAAAGAAGGGCAAAAACCCTAAAAATCTCATTCATTGCTCCAAAATGCTCTTCTTAAATGTTTGATAATTTTTGGTAAGGGTTCTGGTCCCAACCAAAATATTGAACATTTTTAAGGATTTATTTTTGGGACTTTGAATTTAAATCATTAGCTATTTGAATTTGAATTATATTCATATAACTAGAATATAATTTCAAATACCCCTGAAATATTTTATGAGCTTTTGGAAAAGTCCATATAGCAAAATAAAAATATTCAGAGGAGCTTTTGGCATTGTTTGAATTATTTTAAATTCAAAACAGTGGCCAAAGATTAAATAAAAAAACAAACAGAACAATAAAACAGGAGAGAGAGAGGAAACCTACCTGGGCCACTTACCCGCAGCCTACCTGGCGCCACCAACCGGCCCAGCCGGCCCAGCCCATCTCCACCCCCTCCCCTGTCGTCTTCCTCCCTCGCCAGAAGGACAGAGGCGAGGCGTGGCGCGCGCCCGAGAGGCCTCGGCCACCTCCTGCTTCCTCCTCGACGCCCGGAGACGCCACGCACCTCCCTGCCTCTCTTCCTCACTCTCCCGCGTCCTCATCCTCTCCCCGGAACACTCTCCCCCTCCTCTGTTCTCCTCACCCGAACGGAGCCGCCGCCACCGACGAGAGCCACCGTGGCTACCGGCCACCCCACGCCTCACCGACGCCCCAGGAAGCTCCGCCCCGACCCCCTCTTCCTCCCCACCGATCCACGGCCCTCCGGAAGCCCTGCAGCGTCGCCCCCAAGCTCGCCCCCAACCTTCGGCCGCCGGCGAACTTTCGAGGATTCGCGAGCTCCAGCCCCTCCCCGGCCTCGCCGTTGCCTCCACCAGATCCGCCGTGAGCTACTCTTCCATTCCCCCTCCTCCTCGCGCTCGTTCCCGTACTCTAGCCGCCCTAACCACCTTGCCGAGCGCTCCTCGCCGCCGGCCATGGCACCGCCGTGGCCACAGGTGTCTTAGCTCGCGTCTGAGCACGCCCTCGGGCTCGAGATGTTCCCAGGAGCCGAAAACTCCCATCGGTTCGTCCGTAGCCGCACCATAGCATCGTCTTAGGCGATGCCCGAGCTCCGGTCGCCGCCTCTCTCGCCGCAGTTGCCGCTACCGGCCACCCCAGCCGCGGCCACAGCCACCGCTGGACGCGCCGCGTCGCGGACGTTCTAATGAGCCAAACCGCGCGCCAAACCATCGCCCCTAGCTCAAATCCGAGCCGCGCCGCCGTGCGGAATGGTCGCCGCCGGCGATACTCCGGCGACTGCCGACGGGGCTCGCTTAATTAGTGTTAATGGCCCCACTAATTAAACCCACAACCACTGACAGTGGGCCCCACCCCTGGTCAAACCCCAGTCAGCGCTGGGTTTGACCGGGATTAGCTCCTGTGTCACTGACGTGTGGCCCCCACACGTCAGGTTTGACCCGAGCCAGCCCAGTTGACTCTGCTGACGTCACAGTGACGTGGTGCTGACGCCATAAATCATTTTCTGGAATTATTTTAATTCTAAATATTCAGGAAATTCCAGAAAATTGTAAAAACTTCTAAAAATCATAGAAATTCAACCGTAACTCCAAATTAAATAAATTATATATGAAAAATTATCAGAAAAATTCAAGGAATCCATCTGTACCACTTTCATGCATGTTAGAACAACTTATAGCTGCTGTATAGCACAAATCAATTAAATGGCATTTGAATAATCACATATGGAGTTTGAATTTGAATCCTGTATTCAAACCAACTTCATTTAATCTGTTGCTAGTTGCATTAGCTCAAAACACATTCATATTGCCATGTCATAGCATGCATCATATTGTGCATTGCATTGATCGTGTTTTTTCTGTGTTTGCCGGTATTTGTCCCCTCTCGATAGACGTGATACCGATGATGTGATCGTTGACACTGATGAAGACTCAATGTTATCTTCAGAAGTGCCAGGCAAGCAAAACCCCCTTGTTCATTCCGATACAATCCCACTCTCTCGCTCTTGCTCTCTTTTACTGCATTAGGACAACAACGATTCATCTGTTACCTGCTGCGGTAGCTGAACCCCTTTATCCTTTGCATGACCTGTCATTGCCACAGTAAATAGATGAAACCCACTAGCATGAGTAGGAGTTGTTTGAGCCCTGTTGTGCCTACTCATTCATGCTTGTTTGTCATGCCTGCTACTGCTTAGAGTCGAGTCAGGTCTGATTCATCCGGGATGAATCAGAGGCGTGTGAACATGTCCTACTGTGTGTGAGCTAAGTGTGTGAACACGATTTGGTAAAGGTAGCGGTGAGAGGCCATGTAGGAGTACATGGTGGGTTGTCTCATTGCAGCCGTCCTCAGGAACTGAGTTCTGTGTTTGTGATCCATGATTCAGCTACTACCACGCATTGGGCCCGAAACCAATGGACCCTCTCGGCTTCTTAATCACCCTTGTCCTCTGTCCAGGAGTTGCAAGTAGTTTCTGGTGTTTGTAGTATGCTGGAGGCCGTGCGCAGCGCTGACCGTAGGGGTGGGCTGTGATGTGGTAGGCATGTGGCACGGTGTACCGGGCGCCCGTTTGGTGTCTCGGGAACCCTGTTCACATCGTTTGGGGCTGTGAGCGAAACTCCGGCCGGATCTCCTCATGGATGGAACCCGAATAGGCGATAAACCTGGACTAGAGACTCGAGTGTTTAGGCAGGCCGTGACCGACACCCACGTTGGGCTTCCGCTTGAAGGTTGCCGAGTACATGTCGTGTAAACGGCGGTAAGTGGTGAGAGCGTGTGTGAAGAAGTACACCCCTGCAGGGTTAATATGATCTATTCGAATAGCCGTGTCCGCGGAAAAGGACTTCTGGGTTGCTTATATCAGTTCATAGACAAGTGAAAGTGGATACTCTAAAATACGCAAGATAAGCGTGAGTGCTATGGATGGCGTTCTCGTAGGGAGACGGGAGCGGATCCATAGTGGTGTATTGATATGGTGAATATGTGGACTCGTGTGCGCCACCTCAAAAGAGTTACATTGCAGTCGTAGTTCAGGATAGCCACCGAGTCAAAGCTGGCTTGCTGCAGTTAAACCCCACCATCCCTTTGTTGATAATGATGCACATGTAGATAGTTCTGATGTAAGTCTTGCTGGGTACATTTGTACTCACGTTTGCCTATTTTATGTTTTGCAGAGAGACTTCAGTCTCACTAGTATTTCCGCGTGGTCTTCGACGTTTAGCTTGTTACCTCAGCTACGATCTTGTGCCCTCGGCAGGATTTGGTAGATAGTCAGGCTTCTCAGCCTTTTTCATTTATAGATGTCTGTACTCAGACATGATAGCTTCCGCTTGTGCTTTGATTTGTATGCTCTGATTGTTGGGTCATGAGACCCATGTTTGTAATATCTCGCTCCTCGGAGCCTATTGAATAAATTACTTGAGTCGTAGAGTCATGTTGTGATGCCATGTTGTATTTGCACATATCGAGCATATTGTGTGTATGCTATTGAAATGCTTGGTATGTGTGGGATCTGACCATCTAGTTGTTTATCTTTAGTAGCCTCTCTTACCGGGAAATGTCTCCTAGTGTTTCCACCGAGCCATGGTAGCTTGCTACTGCTCCGGAACACTTAGGCTGGCCGGCATGTGTCCTTCTTCGTTCCTGTGTCTGTCCCTTCGGGGAAATGTCACGCGATGAATACCGGAGTCCTGTTAGCCCGCTACAGCCCGATTCACCGGAGTCCTGCTAGCCCAGTGCTACAGCCTGGATTCACTCGCTGATGACCGACACGTTCGATGCTGGGTCATGGATGCCTGTCCCTGTAAGTCTGTGCCACTTTGGGTTTACGACTAGCCATGTCAGCCCGGGCTCCTTATCATATGGATGCTAGCGACACTGTCATATACGTGTGCCAAAAGGCGCAAACGGTCCCGGGCAAAGGTAAGGCGACACCCGTGGGAATACCGTGCGTGAGGCCGCAAAGTGATATGAGGTATTACATGCTAGATCGATGTGGCATTGAGTCGGGGTCCTGACAGCGTTGGTATCAGAGCTTGACTGCCTGTAGGATTACCAAGCCAAACTGGTCGAAGTTGAGTCTAGAAATTCTTTAGTTATATAAGGGAATTGATTGTGGGATGGAACGTAAGGCTCTTTTTACTCCTTATACCTCATGGCCTTCTGATCTGAGTCATCATCTTCTCTTCTACGGGGATTAAGAACTAGGCTACCTCTTCTTTCTATTAGGATCATGTGTTACTAATCAGTAGACTTATAAGATTGTTGGATTTAAGCTTGATTTCAGTTCCTACTACTTCTGTATGTTAACTGTTGATCTCCAAATCTTGATATTGTGCTTCTGAGTGGTTATGCCACCATTTTTGTGAATGTCTCAAATCTTTTCTGAGCATTTACAGCCGTTATGCTGTCCGAGTCATCCCAGGTTTCCAAACAGTCTGATGCACTTGCAAATTCCTTCCTCCCGTTTCAATGTTCCTTTCGGCCAGATTTACCACACTAATTAGTGAGTTGAGGTACTCTGTAACCTTGACATATATGTTGGAGATATTATTATGACCCTAGGTGTCTTAGGGGATCATCTAGTAATTTAGCCATGATCTGTGTTCCCAGTGTGATGATTCTGG
Organism: Triticum aestivum; assembly: GCF_018294505.1. NCBI lineage: Eukaryota > Viridiplantae > Streptophyta > Magnoliopsida > Poales > Poaceae > Triticum > Triticum aestivum. The sequence goes on from NC_057797.1 coordinate 682,734,815, forward strand.
CCTTTATTCTCGAAAGCATCCCGTGATGCTACTTAGTAGTAGGTATTCTATTTCTGGGTTTTGAACCCGAGATTCACTCTACTTACTTCATGTTGATAGTGTTTGCTAGTTTCTTTAGGATATTAGTAACCTTTGCGATAATCCTCGAGGTTCATGATACATCCTTTTTCCAATTACCATGAACCATTCTTGGCAGGAGTTCTTCTGAACCAAAAGATGACAACAAGAGTGCTCTTGATGAGTTCTCCATGCTATATTGTGACTCTGCCAGCTCAACCTTTCTGCATGGGTTATCCGGAAGAATTATGTTGAACCTGGTTCGACAAACTAATCTATGCATCCACAACTCAGAAAATCATATGTTCTTTTGAGTTGTCCCATCTTAGTTGTTTCTGACCCTCGCCTATCAATTGATAGTCAAGAGTATGCGTGCATTCGTTCGTCGATGCCTATTACCCTTGTGGTCCGCCAAGCCATTCTATTTCAGAATGACTTGGAGAAACAAACTCCAGTACCTCTTCCATATCCAGGATTGGGTCAAAGAAGTTGTGCTCCGTAGATCAAATTGCTAATCCAGCTTTCGCTCTGTTCTACCTTGGAGTATTACCATCTTTATATCGGGATTGTTATAGGAATTGCACACCATCCTATGAACTCTTGGTACAATGATACTTCTTGCCATCATTGTTCATTCCTCGGTTCCTGTGTTATTGTAACCGGAATGCCGACAAGTGAATCGTGGTGTGTGAAATCAATACTGCTAGCAACTCCATTGCTTGGTAGTTAAAGGACAATAATTTCAGTCTTAGTGTGTTGGTTATTGAGTCATCATTCTAAGATTGATCGTGCTACCTAGTCCATTCTCCTGGTTCACTCCTCGATCGATGAGTTAGGATTATTTCAAATCCTTGCTCTATTGATCATATCGTCTTGCCCTGAAAAGCAAGATTGTTCTCGAGCTTAGTAACATACCGGTGGTTCGTGATTTTCTGAATATCTTCTCAGAAGTATTACCAGGTTGTCACCTGACCGCTATGTTGAGTTCGTGATCAAGTTGGTTTATTCCTGTAAACCACCCCTTCTCCAAGAATCCGTGTTGGATACCCTGAGCTAGTTGGATAAGCTAAACAACAACTTGGAGAGTTGGAAGATAAAAGCTTGTCCGACTTAGTTCATGTTAAGGGATATCTTTTTGTGTGTGTGTGTGTGTGTTGAAGAAAGATGATATCTTCATCAATTGGTCCTTGTGAACAATTGTTGGATCTATTATCTTACCCAAACCTTTGATTGAGTATGGGCTATCATCCAATCAGACCAGAACCAACGATATTCGTAATGTTGTCTTACTCGTGGTTGATCCCTCGAGCATACACCATTATATCTTTGGTCTGACCAATGCTATCACCGTGTTCACTTAACTATGGAATTCCTTTTAAAAGGAAACCTAGATGAATTGTTGTTGAGCCCATTGACAACATCCTTATCTCCTCCATGATTTTGTTGAACATTAAGCTAGTGTTAGAAATTTTTGAAAGCATTTGTTCATGCTAGCTCATGAAGCATATGTTTGGATGAAGGTAGTGACTTCCTTTAATTCATGTGCATCTGATGCAAGTTGCCGCCGTGGATTCGAGAAAGTCAATGTTGCTTTCTTTGGAATCATTCCAAATCAGTCATGCACACGTGCGAAGAATGCTGTGGTTTGAAGACTTGCAACCTTCAATCTATATGTATCCCTAGCACACCAAGCCACTGGTTGATTTGTTCAAGGAGAAGGAGTTCCTTCATAAGAGCTAATCCGGACTTATGTAAGGACTTCGATATCCTCGATGATGGCTCCCAACCAGAACTCGGTAGTGTTTTATTGTAAGACTACCATGTGGGCATGCTTGTCTGGAACAACGTGATCACATGTTTGTAGCAGAACCAGCTCATGTTTTGGAGCTTGCTATCGTAGTTCATTTCCTGAGAATCTCGCAACGTCATCTCGTCGATTTGTGTTGCAAACTTTCATTTTTCTTCCTAGACTCGATGAGTCTGGAATATCCTGACACCAACCAGATCTGAGTCTCAGGCAGATATGATGGTTGGAATATTTCCCAAGAACTATAATATTGGTCCCTCGATAACTGGTAAAGTGGATGTCGTGGCCAACACACCCAGCCGGAAGACCTATTATTGTAGTATCTTGTTTGAGGAAGTTGGCCACCTCCCCATAAGGATTTCGTAGGATTTACCTCCGTAACTATTCCTTATGGATTCTATTGCTCCCGAAGTCCGACCTTTACTTGATGTTCTAGTTATCAAACCATATCTATGATTGGGTTACACTAGCACGTCAAGGAGAACATTAGAAGCGGAGTGCTAATTGTCTCTCGGTCGATCATCCAGATTTTGTTTCCTTGGCCTCGCTAGGGTGAAATCTGAGTTGATGTTATCTTCCTATGCGTCTGCATCGTCCATCGTTGTTCATCATGGTGGTATGTTGTGTTGCCAGGATCCTTGACACGGATGTTGGTAAAACCTTGATGAATATGGAAATGCTCAAGTTCTTGAGAGCACGCACAAGCGCTAGGTGTTATCATCGGCACTAACTGGGTTTGCTCTCAGTTCCCTCGGCAATGCTATGACCTTTTCAAACAGTGAATTCACTCCCTATTGTTGGGTTCTTCCCCAGCTACCAGAATCACTCCCAGCATTTGCATTTTGTTCCCAGCTTGCACCGCCAATATGCCATTCTACCATGGGTCTCTTCCATCTCCGGTGATAAGCAAATTCATCCATTACGTTGTCTTCAACAAGGTAATCCACATCATCCAAGTCCGAGTATGCCATTCTACCGACCCCCTCCAAACGATTGCTCGAGAATTGCCTTAGGCTGGTTTAAAGAGTTTCAATGATCTTTGAATCAAAGGTAATTCTTTTTGCCACTTAAGGGGATAATCTATGAATCACCCTCCTCCAGGATGTTTCGTCGTGGTATCATGGCAACTCAACTCCTCGCTACGTGGACAATCGTTTACCACCTTCTTAGGTGTGGAATCATTGTCTACCTAGTGAACCTTCGTCATCTGTTCCACTCCATTCCTCTAGAGGTGTGCTTCGTCTCTCAGCTCGAGAGATGTTGCTATGTCCCATCCGTGAGTTAATCCTGAGTTGTTCGTTCTTTGAGAAGATTAATTCTTCTAGAGTTTTCCTTCCTTATTCTCGTCATGTTAGTTGGAGTTCTCAGAGAAAGACTTCGAGACAATGATGGTGATCAAATCAACGCTCTTATGAAGTGCACCCTGGATCGTGAAGATTATACTAGTTTGCGTTTCCCCTTCATCTTACCCTACGCTTGAATCTCGAGACGAGATTCTTGTTTAGTGGGGGTGAGTTGTCACATCCCTAGCTTTGGCCTGTCCTGTGCTTGCTTCCATCTGTGCATCATGTTTAAATTTTTAAAACTTGAACTGAGGAATTCAGAAGCCTCAAAACCCTAAATAAAAGAAGGGCAAAAACCCTAAAAATCTCATTCATTGCTCCAAAATGCTCTTCTTAAATGTTTGATAATTTTTGGTAAGGGTTCTGGTCCCAACCAAAATATTGAACATTTTTAAGGATTTATTTTTGGGACTTTGAATTTAAATCATTAGCTATTTGAATTTGAATTATATTCATATAACTAGAATATAATTTCAAATACCCCTGAAATATTTTATGAGCTTTTGGAAAAGTCCATATAGCAAAATAAAAATATTCAGAGGAGCTTTTGGCATTGTTTGAATTATTTTAAATTCAAAACAGTGGCCAAAGATTAAATAAAAAAAAACAAACAGAACAATAAAACAGGAGAGAGAGAGGAAACCTACCTGGGCCACTTACCCGCAGCCTACCTGGCGCCACCAACCGGCCCAGCCGGCCCAGCCCATCTCCACCCCCTCCCCTGTCGTCTTCCTCCCTCGCCAGAAGGACAGAGGCGAGGCGTGGCGCGCGCCCGAGAGGCCTCGGCCACCTCCTGCTTCCTCCTCGACGCCCGGAGACGCCACGCACCTCCCTGCCTCTCTTCCTCACTCTCCCGCGTCCTCATCCTCTCCCCGGAACACTCTCCCCCTCCTCTGTTCTCCTCACCCGAACGGAGCCGCCGCCACCGACGAGAGCCACCGTGGCTACCGGCCACCCCATGCCTCACCGACGCCCCAGGAAGCTCCGCCCCGACCCCCTCTTCCTCCCCACCGATCCACGGCCCTCCGGAAGCCCTGCAGCGTCGCCCCCAAGCTCGCCCCCAACCTTCGGCCGCCGGCAAACTTTCGAGGATTCGCGAGCTCCAGCCCCTCCCCGGCCTCGCCGTTGCCTCCACCAGATCCGCCGTGAGCTACTCTTCCATTCCCCCTCCTCCTCGCGCTCGTTCCCGTACTCTAGCCGCCCTAACCACCTTGCCGAGCGCTCCTCGCCGCCGGCCATGGCACCGCCGTGGCCACAGGTGTCTTAGCTCGCGTCTGAGCACGCCCTCGGGCTCGAGATGTTCCCAGGAGCCGAAAACTCCCATCGGTTCGTCTGTAGCCGCACCATAGCATCGTCTTAGGCGATGCCCGAGCTCCGGTCGCCGCCTCTCTCGCCGCAGTTGCCGCTACCGGCCACCCCAGCCGCGGCCACAGCCACCGCTGGACGCGCCGCGTCGCGGACGTTCTAATGAGCCAAACCGCGCGCCAAACCATCGCCCCTAGCTCAAATCTGAGCCGCGCCGCCGTGCGGAATGGTCGCCGCCGGCGATACTCCGGCGACTACCGACGGGGCACGCTTAATTAGTGTTAATGGCCCCACTAATTAAACCCACAGCCACTGACAGTGGGCCCCACCCCTGGTCAAACCCCAGTCAGCGCTGGGTTTGACCGGGATTAGCTCCTGTGTCACTGACGTGTGGCCCCCACACGTCAGGTTTGACCCGAGCCAGCCCAGTTGACTCTGCTGACGTCACAGTGACGTGGTGCTGACGCCATAAATCATTTTCTGGAATTATTTTAATTCTAAATATTCAGGAAATTCCAGAAAATTGTAAAAACTTCTAAAAATCATAGAAATTCAACCGTAACTCCAAATTAAATAAATTATATATGAAAAATTATCAGAAAAATTCAAGGAATCTGTCTGTACCACTTTCATGCATGTTAGAACAACTTATAGCTGCTGTATAGCACAAATCAATTAAATGGCATTTGAATAATCACATATGGAGTTTGAATTTGAATCCTGTATTCAAACCAACTTCATTTAATCTGTTGCTAGTTGCATTAGCTCAAAACACATTCATATTGCCATGTCATAGCATGCATCATATTGTGCATTGCATTGATCGTGTTTTTTCTGTGTTTGCCGGTATTTGTCCCCTCTCGATAGACGTGATACCGATGATGTGATCGTTGACACTGATGAAGACTCATGTTATCTTCAGAAGTGCCAGGCAAGCAAAACCCCCTTGTTCATTCCGATACAATCCCACTCTCTCGCTCTTGCTCTCTTTTACTGCATTAGGACAACAACGATTCATCTGTTACCTGCTGCGGTAGCTGAACCCCTTTATCCTTTGCATGACCTGTCATTGCCACAGTAAATAGATGAAACCCACTAGCATGAGTAGGAGTTGTTTGAGCCCTGTTGTGCCTACTCATTCATGCTTGTTTGTCATGCCTGCTACTGCTTAGAGTCGAGTCAGGTCTGATTCATCCGGGATGAATCAGAGGCGTGTGAACATGTCCTACTGTGTGTGAGCTAAGTGTGTGAACACGATTTGGTAAAGGTAGCGGTGAGAGGCCATGTAGGAGTACATGGTGGGTTGTCTCATTGCAGCCGTCCTCAGGAACTGAGTTCTGTGTTTGTGATCCATGATTCAGCTACTACCACGCATTGGGCCCGAAACCAATGGACCCTCTCGGCTTCTTAATCACCCTTGTCCTCTGTCCAGGAGTTGCAAGTAGTTTCTGGTGTTTGTAGTATGCTGGAGGCCGTGCGCAGCGCTGACCGTAGGGGTGGGCTGTGATGCGGTAGGCACGTGGCACGGTGTACCGGGCGCCCGTTTGGTGTCTCGGGAACCCTGTTCACATCGTTTGGGGCTGTGAGCGAAACTCCGGCCGGATCTCCTCATGGATGGAACCCGAATAGGCGATAAACCTGGACTAGAGACTCGAGTGTTTAGGCAGGCCGTGGCTGACACCCACGTTGGGCTTCCGCTTGAAGGTTGCCGAGTACATGTCGTGTAAACGGCGGTAAGTGGTGAGAGCGTGTGTGAAGAAGTACACCCCTGCAGGGTTAATATGATCTATTCGAATAGCCGTGTCCGCGGAAAAGGACTTCTGGGTTGCTTATATCAGTTCATAGACAAGTGAAAGTGGATACTCTAAAATACGCAAGATAAGCGTGAGTGCTATGGATGGCGTTCTCGTAGGGAGACGGGAGCGGATCCATAGTGGTGTATTGATATGGTGAATATGTGGACTCGTGTGCGCCACCTCAAAAGAGTTACATTGCAGTCGTAGTTCAGGATAGCCACCGAGTCAAAGCTGGCTTGCTGCAGTTAAACCCCACCATCCCTTTGTTGATAATGATGCACATGTAGATAGTTCTGATGTAAGTCTTGCTGGGTACATTTGTACTCACGTTTGCCTATTTTATGTTTTTGCAGAGAGACTTCAGTCTCACTAGTATTTCCGCGTGGTCTTCGACGTTTAGCTTGTTACCTCAGCTACGATCTTGTGCCCTCGGCAGGATTTGGTAGATAGTCAGGCTTCTCAGCCTTTTTCATTTATAGATGTCTGTACTCAGACATGATAGCTTCCGCTTGTGCTTTGATTTGTATGCTCTGATTGTTGGGTCATGAGACCCATGTTTGTAATATCTCGCTCCTCGGAGCCTATTGAATAAATTACTTGAGTCGTAGAGTCATGTTGTGATGCCATGTTGTATTTGCACATATCGAGCATATTGTGTGTATGCTATTGAAATGCTTGGTATGTGTGGGATCTGACCATCTAGTTGTTTATCTTTAGTAGCCTCTCTTACCGGGAAATGTCTCCTAGTGTTTCCACCGAGCCATGGTAGCTTGCTACTGCTCCGGAACACTTAGGCTGGCCGGCATGTGTCCTTCTTCGTTCCTGTGTCTGTCCCTTCGGGGAAATGTCACGCGATGAATACCGGAGTCCTGTTAGCCCGCTACAGCCCGGTTCACCGGAGTCCTGCTAGCCCAGTGCTACAGCCTGGATTCACTCGCTGATGACCGACACGTTCGATGCTGGGTCATGGATGCCTGTCCCTGTAAGTCTGTGCCACTTTGGGTTTACGACTAGCCATGTCAGCCCGGGCTCCTTATCATATGGATGCTAGCGACACTGTCATATACGTGTGCCAAAAGGCGCAAACGGTCCCGGGCAAAGGTAAGGCGACACCCGTGGGAATACCGTGCGTGAGGCCGCAAAGTGATATGAGGTGTTACATGCTAGATCGATGTGGCATTGAGTCGGGGTCCTGACACATACTAACTAAGCAATTATGTCTTCTCAAAATAATATGGCCAAAGAAAGTTCATCCCTACAAAATCATATAGTTTAGTCATGTTTCATTTTCATCACACAAGAATGCTCTCATCATGCACAACCCCGATGACAAGCCAAGCAATTGTTTCATACTTTGGTAATCTCAAACCTATAAACTTTCACACAATAGATGAGCGCGAGCCATGGACATAGCACTATGAGTGGAATAGAATATAATGAGGGGGGTTATATGGAGAGGACAAAAAAGGAGAAAGGCTCACATCAAGGAGGCTAATCAATGGGATATGGAGATGCCCACCGATTGATGTTAATGCGAGGAGTAGGGATTGCCATGCAACGGATGCACTAGAGCTATAAATGTATGAAAGCTCAACAAAATAAACTAGTGGGTGTGCATCCAACTTGCTTGCTCATGAATACCTAGGGCACTTGAGGAGTCCCATTGTTGGAATATACAATCCAAGTTCTATAATGAAAAATACCCACTAGTATATGAAAGTGACAAAACAAGAGACTCTCTATCATGAAGATTATGGTGCTACTTTGAAGCACAAGTGTGGCAAAGGATAGTAACATTGTCCCTTCTCTCTTTTTCTCTCTTTTTTTCTTTTTCTATGGCCTCTCTCTTTTTTATGGCCTTTCTCTTTTTTGGGGCCTTCTCTTTTTTATGGCCTTTCTCTTTTTATATATGTATTCCTCACTTGGGACAATGCTCTAGAAAATGATGATCATCACACTTCTATTTATTTACAACTCAATGATTACAACTCGATACTAGAACAAAAGATGACTCTATATGAATGTCTCCGGCAGTGTACCGGGATATGCAATGGACCAAGAGTGACATGTATGAAAGAATTATGAACGGTGGCTTTGCCACAAATACTATGTCAACTACATGATCATGCTAAGCAATATGACAATAATGAATGTGTCATGATGAACGGAATGATGGAAAGTTGCATGGCAATATATCTCGGAATGGCTATGGAAATGCCATAATAGGTAGGTATGGTGGCTGTTTTGAGGAAGATATAAGGAGGTTTATGTGTGAAAGAGCATATTATATCACGGGGTTTGGATGCACCGGCGAAGTTTGCGCCAACTCTCAATGTGAGAAAGGGCAATGCACGGTACCAAAGAGGCTAGCAAGGATGGAAGGGTGAGAGTGCGTATAATCCATGGACTCAACATTAGTCATAAAGAACTCACATACTTATTGCAAAAATCTACAAGTCATCAAAAACCTCGGTACTCCGCGCATGCTCCTAGGGGGATAGATTGGTAGGAAAAGACCATCACTCGTCCCCGACCGCCACTCAGAAGGAAGACAATCAAATAACACCTCATGTTTCAAATCTGTTGCATAACGTTTACCATACGTGCATGCTACGGGACTTGGAAACTTCAACACAAGTATTTCTCAATTTAACAACTACTCAACTAGCACGACTTTGATATTATTACCTCCATATCTCAAAACAATCATCAAGCATCAAACTTCTCTTAGTATTCAGAACACCCTTAAGAAAATTTTACTAACTTTGAATACCTAGAATATTAGGATTTTAAGCAAATTACCATGCTATTAAGACTCTCAAAATAATCTAAGTGAAGCATGAGAGATCAATATTTTCTATAAAAAAAATCCACCACCGTGCTCTAAAAGATATAAGTGAAGTACTAGAGCAAAATTATATAACTCAAAAGATATAAGCGAAGCACATAGAGTATTCTAACAAATTCTAAATCATGTATGTCTCTCTCAAAAGGTGTGTACAGCAAGTATGATTGTGGTAAACTAAAAAGCAAAGACTCAAATAATACAAGACACTCCAAGCAAAACACATATCATGTGGCGAATAAAAATATAGCTCCAAGTAAAGTTACCGATAGAAGTAGACGAAAGAGGGGATGCCTTCCGGGGCATCCCCAAGCTTTGGATTTTAGGTGTCCTTAGATTATCTTGGGGGTTCCATGGGAATCCCCAAGCTTAGGCTCTTGCCACTCCTTGTTCCATAATCCATCAAATCTTTACCCAAAACATGAAAACTTCACAACACAAAACTTAAAGTAGAAAATCTCGTGAGCTCCGTTAGAGAAAGAAAATAAAAGACCAATTCAAGGTACTGTAATGAAACCATTATTTATTTATATTGGTGTTTTACCTACTGTATTCCAACTTCTCTATGGTTTATAAACTATTTTACTAGCCATAGATTCATCAAAATAAGCAAACAACACACGAAAAACAGAATCTGTCAAAAACAGAACAGTCTGTAGTAATCTGTAGCTAGCGCAAGATCTGGAGCCCCAAAAATTCTAAAATAAATTTCTGAACGTGAGGAATTTATCTATTAATCATCTAAAAAAATAATTAACTAAATATCACTTTCCAAATAAAAATGACAGCAGTTCTTGTGAGAGCTAAAGTTTCTGTTTTTTACAGCAAGTTCAACAAGACTTTCCCCAAGTCTTCCCAACGGTTCTACTTGGCACAAACACTAATTAAACACAAAAAACATAACCAAAACAGAGGCTAGATAAATTATTTATTACTAAACAGGAGCAAAAAGCAAGGAATAAAAATAAAATTGGGTTGCCTCCCAACAAGCGCTATCGTTTAACGCCCCTAGCTAGGCATAACAAGTAAGAATAGATCTAGGTATTGCCATCTTTGGTTTTCAACTTTTTAGTGGAATCAAGCTCGAATCCGGGAGGTTCTTTACGTTTCCCTTCATATTCTGAAATTTTTAGATCTAACGAATCCAACCGCTTATTGCAAAGGGTAATCAACATATTCATGCGGTGAATATTTCCACTAATGTTCTTAAGAGGTTCAAGAGATTTCTGCAAGATTTTAGTAACTTCACAATTTTTTTCAAAAACTTGTGTCTCTTCCTGAGTAGGATGAGGCCCCTTTTGTTGAGGTAGTGTTCCCACTATACCTTATATAATTTCAAGTGCAATATGGGGATCAATTTCAATAAAATTGCCTTTGGCAACGCAATCCAAGAGTTGTCTATGCGACATATTTAATCCAACATAAAAATTGCGAAGCAAAATTCTCAGGTTTATTTCGGAGGTACAATTACGATAAGACTCCATTATACTCAACCAGACATCTTTTAAGTTTTCTCCTAGTCTCTGTTTAAAGTGAAAGATTTCGAACTCGGGAGTCAACGGAGAAGATAAGGGACTAGCCATAACAACAAGCAAGCAAACTAACACACAAGCAAACAGAAAGCAATCGGGCAAAAAGAGGCAAATAGGGAAAGAGAGGGAGGATAGAGAGAGAGGGTGAATAAAACGGCAAGGGTGAAGTGGGGGAGAGGGAAACGAGAGGCAAATGGCAAATAATGTAATGCAGGAGATAAGGGTATGTGATCGGTACTTGGTATGTTGACTTTTGCATAGACCTCCCCGGCAACGGCGCCAGAAATCCTTCTTGCTACCTCTTGAGCACTGCGTTGGTTTTCCCCAAAGAGGAAGGGATGATGCAGCAAAGTAGCGTAAGTATTTCCCTCGGTTTTTGAGAACCAAGGTATCAATCCAGTAGGAGGCTACGCGCGAGTCCCTCGTACCTGCACAAAACAAATAAATCCTTGCAACCAACGCAAATAGGGGTTGTCAGTCCCTATAAGGCCACTTACGAGAGTGAGATCTAATAGATATGATAGGATAACATTTTTGGTATTTTTATGATAAAAGATGCAAAGTAAAATAAAGGGAAAGTAAATAGCAAAGGAAATAACTAAGTAGTAGGAGATCAATATGATAAAGATAGACCCGGGGGCCATAGGTTTCACTAGTGGCTTCTCTCGAGAGCATAAGTATTCTACGGTGGCTGAACAAATTACTGTTGAGCAATTGACAGAATTGTGCATAGTTATGAGAATATCTAGGTATGATCATGTATATAGGCATCACGTCCGAGACAAGTAGACCGACTCCTGCCTGCATCTACTACTATTACTCCACTCATCGACAGCTATCCAGCATGCATCTAGAGTATTAAGTTAAAAACAGAGTAATGCCTTAAGCAAGATGACATGATGTAGAGGGATAGACTCATGCAATATGAAGAAAACCGCATCTTGTTATCCTCGATGGCAACAATCCAATACATGCCTTGCTGCCCCTACTGTCACTGGGAAAGGACACTGCAAGATTGAACCCAAAGCTAAGCACTTCTCCCATTGCAAGAAAGATCAATCTAGTAGGCCAAACCAAACTGATAATTTGAAGAGACTTGCAAAGATAACCAATCATACCTAAAAGAATTCAGAGAAGATTCAAATATTGTTCATAGATAGACTTGATCATAAACCCACAATTCATCGGTCTCAACAAACACACCGCAAAAAGAAGATTACATCTAATAGTTCTCCACAAGAGAGGGCGAGAACGTTGTATTGAGATCCAAAAAGAGAGAAGAAGCCATCTAGGTACTAACTATGGACCCGTAGGTCTGAGGTAAACTACTCACACTTCATCTGAGGGGCTATGGTGTTGATGTAGAAGCCATCCGTGATCGCGTGATCGATGCCCCCTCTGGCGGAGCTCCGGAATAGGCCCCAAGATGGGATCTCGTGGATACAGAAAGTTACGGTGGTGGAATTAGGGTTTTGGCTCCATATCTGATCGTTTGGGGGTACGTGGATATATATAGGAGGAAGGAGTACGTCAGTGGAGCAACAGGGGGCCCACGAGGGTGGAGGGCGCGCCTGGGGTAGGCAGGTGCGCCCCTACCTCGTGGCCTCCTGTTTCCTTTCTTGATGTAGGGTCCAAGTCTCCTGGGTCTTGTTTGTTAAGAAAATCACATTCCCGAAGGTATCATTCCGTTTCGACTCCGTTTGATATTCCTTTTCTTCGAAACCCTAAAACAGGCAAAACACATCAATTCTAGGCTGGGCCTCCGGTTAATAGGTTAGTCCCAAAAATAATATAAAAGTGGATAATAAAGCCCAATAATGTCCAAAACAGTAGATAATATAGCATGGAGCAATCAAAAATTATAGATACATTGGAGACGTATCAGACTATTACATGATGAACCGCATCCGGCATAATTCTCCATCGCTGATCCATTGCCTATGAGCTTTCCATATATTGTTCTCCGCTTATTTACTTTTCCGTTGCTATTACTATCATCACTACAAAATACCAAAAACACTACGTTTGCTACCGTTACCACTACTATCATATTACTTTGCTACTAAACACTTTGCTGCAGATACTAAGTTTCCAGGTGTGGTTGAATTGACAACTCAGCTGCTAATACTTGAGGATATTCTTTGGCTCCCCTTGTGTCAAAACAATAAATTTTGGTTGAATACTCTACCCTCGAAAACTGTTGCGATCCCCTATACTTGTGGGTTATCAAGACTATTTTCTGGCGCCATTGCCGGGGAGCATAGCTCTATTCTTTGAGTCACTTGGGATTTATATCTGCTTATCATTATGAAGAACTAGAGAGATCCAAAAACCAAGATTTATCCCTCAACTACGAGGGGAGCTAAGGAACTGCCATCAAGCTCTGCACTTGATTCACCTTCTGTTTTGAGTAAGCTTGCGACACCTAAACCTGCTTCTGCTATTAGTTCTGATATGTCGCATGTTATTGATGATGCTACTTCTGCTATGCATGATACTTATGATGAAACTACTTCTATGCTTGATACTACTGTGCCACTTAGTGAATTTCTTGACAAACAACTTGCTAGGGCTAGAGAGATTGAAAATATTGAATCTGATAATAGTGATGAAATTGATGATGAAGACTTGCCTATTATTCCTGAGGGTAATGTTTTTGATAAAGAAGCTTCTTTAGCTATTTTAGCTTACAAAAATAGATATGAACTCAAGAGGTTATTAGCTAAATGGAATCAACAATCTCTAAATGCTAGAATGAAACCTGACCCTGCTTTTGCTACTTCACCTATCTATGTTACCGATAAGGATTATGAATTCTCTGTTGATCCTGATATAATTACTTTGGTTGAATCTGATCCTTTTCATGGCTATGAATCTGAAACTGTTGTGGCACATCTTACTAAATTAAATGATATAGCTACCCTGTTCCCTAAAGATGAGAGAACTCGCTACTTTTATATCCTCAAAAAATATTTCCGTTCTCATTAAAGGGTGATGCTAAGATATGGTTTAATTATCTTGATCCTGGTTGTGTGCATAGTCCCCAGGATATGATATATTACTTCTCTGCTAAATATTTCCCTGCTCATAAGAAACAAGCTGCTTTAAGGGATATATATAATTTTGCGCAAATTGAAGAAGAGAGTCTCCCACAAGCTTGGGGGAGGCTTCTCCAATTACTTAATGCTTTGCCTGATCATCCTCTTAAGAAAAATGAAATACTTGATATCTTTTATAATGGACTAACCGATGCCTCCAGAGATTACCTGGATAGTTGTGCTGGTTCTGTTTTCAGGGAAAGAACACCAGATGAAGCTGGAATTCTATTGAATAATATGTTGACGAATGAAAATAATTGGACACTTCCTGAACCAGTTCCGGAGCCAATTCCTGAGCCTATTCCTAAACCAACTCCGAAGAAGAGGGGTATTCTATTTCTCAGTCCTGAAGATATGCAAGAGGCAAAGAAATCTATGAAAGAAAAAGGTATTAAAGTTGAAGACGTTAAGAATTTACCTCCTATTAAAGAAATACATGGTCTTAATTTACCACCTGTTGAAGAAACATATGATCTTAATCCTTCACCTATTGAAGAAACTCATGGTCTTTATAACCTGACATAGGTAGTAAAGGTAAATTCTCTCTATAGATATGATAAAGATGAAATCCCATTTACTAAGTATATGAAAGATATTGTTACACATAAGAGAAAGGTACCGGAAGCTGAAATTTCCACCATGCTTGCTAATTATACTTTTAAGGGTGGAATACCAAACAAACTTGGAGATCCTGGTGTACCAACTATACCATGCTCCATTAAAAGAAACTATGTTAAAATTGCTTTATGTGATCTTGGAGCCGGTGTTAGTGTTATGCCTCTCACTTTATATCGAAGACTTGATTTGAATAAGTTGACACCTATTGAAATATCTTTGCAAATGGCTGATAAATCAACTGCTATACCTGCCGGTATTTGTGAGGATGTGCCTGTTGTGGTTGCAAACGTTACTATTTTAATGGACTTTGTTGTTCTTGATATTCCCGAGGACGATAGTATGTCTATTATTCTTGGAAGACCCTTTTTGAGTATTGCAGGGGCTGTTATTGATTGCACTAAAGGCAATGTAACTTTTCATGTTAATGGTAATGAGTATACGGTACACTTTCCGAGGAAACAACCTCAAGTTCATAGTATCAACTCTATTGGAAAAATTCCATCGATTATATTTGGAGGTTTTGAATTTCCTCTTCCTACTGTCAAGAAGAAATATGATATTCTTGTTATTGGGGATGTGCATATCCCCGTTGAGGTAGCATAGTGTTATTCGAAATTTCTCTGGTTCCATGTTATTCGGAATGAGGTCGTTAACAAGACTTGATAAACCTTGTTAGTGGATTACTTTTGATGATCATGAGAAGGATGAAAATAGAAGGCACAACCTTCTGTACCCCACTTTTACTTTCTGTTATTTATATTAAATAAAATAAAAATAGTATTTTTCTGTCTGTTATCTGATTATCCGTGCAATATAAAAATACCCCGAAAATAAAAGTTCTCTAAATGCCCTGAAATTTAAATATGATTTTTTTCTAGAATAGTTGAGAATATTTGGCACTAAGAACAAAGCAGGGGGGTCACCCACCTGCCCATGAGGGTAGAGGTCGCGCCCTACCCCCCTGGGCGCGCCCCCTGCCTCGTGGGCCCATGGTGGCCCTCCTCCACTTATCCTTTCACCCACACACTCCTTCTTCCTCCCCCAAACACGAATAACCAGCTCAAACCCGAGTCCAAGCTCGTTTTGCTGCCATTTTCGATCTCCTTACTCAAAGCACCTGTCACAAAACTGCTTGGGGAGATTGTTCCTTGGTGTCGGGGATATACCCCACGGCGTAAACCGGCCGGAAGGATAACCCGGCCGGACTTGGTGTTTCATTGGTAACCCGCCAGAGGATTGGCAACTTACGTGTCTGGCGGTTCACTGGTATGACGATTCACGAGTCTGAAGACTCATTGGTGACCCGACACGTGTTCTAGATGGATGACAAGGCCCAAGGCCCAGAAGGCCGGTTTATGTTAGTGGTGGGCCAGTTTAAGAGGAAAGGTGTGAGAAATATTTGTCTTACAAGGAGTTAAGACCTGGACTTGTATCCGGTTTGTATTAGAGATAGACTAGTCCTAATCCTAATAGGACTCCACATGTAACCCGCCCCTTCAACATATATAAGGAGGGGCAGGGCTCCCCAAGAGGGACAAAAAAACAACAATCTCTAGGGCTAGACACAATTAAAGGAGAGCCGGTTTACGACGACTCCCTCGTGATGATAATGAGATCTAGCCTCAAACAGCATGTAGGGTTGTTACCGGATGGTGTTTCCCGGGGCCCGAAGCTGTCTAAATCCTCGTCTTGTGTTGCGTTTCTTGATTCCGCTCAACCCCTCTCAAGTTACCACATAGATGCGTTGGCCTCACGACTAAGTCATTCCGCTAGGACATCTGACGCGACAATTCCATGACAGTTGGAGCCCACCGTGGGGCCCACGCACGGTGGTGTTGAGTTTTTGAAGGGATCTTTTCAGGAATCAAGATGCTCGCGATTAGACTAATGAAGTTTTGAGTTCAAATTTTTTTTAAGATTGTGTCGGCTGTCGCTACTACAAGTTGAAGACGTGTTCAAGGTCAATAAATGCAAGGATCACGTTAAAAAGGACCAACAGGAGTGCAGGAGATTTTTCCAGCGTGTTATATAATTGGGGAGAGGTCGAATTGCAAGTCGCCGAGACCGTGTTTTTCTGTTGCAGCACGTTTTGTTCGATGCGCCAAATCCTGAGGTGTTTTGTCAACTTCCGAGTCGTAGAGCATCCATCAGCCGTACCAACTAGTACTCCGTGTTATTATTAGCATATACAAAGAACCAACAGGACTGATGCTTCTTACGTGGGCTGAGTGCTAGTTCAATTATCTGAGTTGTTATCTCCGATAGCTATACATACGTGGAGGCAGGCTGTACAAGGAAGTATGAGCCGAGATGTCCAATCAGCAGCGCTACACACAAGGAAGAAAAAAGGGCTTGGGGTTGCCAAGTCAGGAACGATCCGGAGAAACCAAAAAAGATAGGAACATAGGCGCAGATTCGGCCCTTGCCTTACAAGGCCTCAGCCTCGGCCTGAGAGCTGGCCTAGTAGCCACCTGAGCCGGCGTCGTCGCCTCCGCGGCCGAAACCGCCTCGTCATGCCACGCTGAGCCGCACCACCTCATCACTCTGCCCCGCGTCAGCTTACTGCTACTGCTCAGCCGCGCACTATCAATCTGATGTGACCACGCCTTCACTAGCAAGCTGCCGTCGTCGTTTGCTCTAGCCCTGCTACTCCAAGCTGCTGTCACGACCGCACCGGGTTACCTTTACCTCTGAGCGCCCCCTCCGCCTGTTTCAGATCGTCGTCACGGCCTTGAGCCGCCGCAGACCGTAACTCGTCTTGCTGCAGGCCTCCGGGTTCATGGCCGGTTTTCCTCTGCGCCTTGGGCCACTGCTGAAGCCCGAATTGACCCGGCCGAGTTGCCGCCTCGTCACTTTGCCACTGAGCAGCCTCGACTTCACCCTTGCCAGGCCTCCTCCATACCTGAGCTCTTCGTTGACTCCACCATGGCCCGCCTTGGCCTTGCGTCTCCTCACCCGCGGCCGCACCGAGCCGCCGGGGTTGAGCCGCCGTACGCTTGGACTTATCTGCTCTGATTCATCCGTGCGCCGGCTGTCCCTAACTTTGCCGCTCAAGCCGCCGTGCCCGTGAGCTACCTCCGCCTTGAGATGCCCCGTCCGGCTGCTCCCGCCGTTTCTTCTACCATGACTCGCCCGTCAGTGCTGCGAGGTGCCGGATCATTTGCGTGATGTGGTTCTCTTTCGGGCAAGACACTGACATGGCAGGTGGGATTTTCACGTGCAACACCAGCGCAAAGGAGTTCTGTGGATCAGACGATTTTCAGACTTGCCTTTTTTTGTTGACAATGTCAAACAAGGGATGCTCCTTTTTTCTCTTTAACTGCAACGAGCACAAGTTGTACAGGGTGTTTGAGGCCGCCTCTGATGATGGATGGGATATTATTGACAGAGCTACTTATACATCCTCTGCTCAGAGAGAAGGAGGAGACAACCTGCTATGTGCATGGACTATGCGGCCAAAGCGTTGATCACATGCATATACTATTTACTTTCAATGCACTTCTAATACCTCACACATGGTTCAATTTCCAACTGGGAGTGCTGGTCGTTACATCCAACGAGACAGTGTCAGTAAAGGATCAGACTATCCAGCGATGCATGGCATGGTTCCCTAGGTAAAATAGAGGAGGTCAGAGGAGACGCACTGATCTAGCATTATCCAGCGTCGGTGTCCGCGTTCGTCCGACAAAACATCAGGTGGTACCATGCTGTGCTTATGGAATGTGCGTCAGCATCATCATGCACTGGCGTTTGCGCCCGCTTACTGTTGAATGGGTGTGTGCAAGCCGTCGCCCATGCAGTTCAATCTACATCAACTCGGTGGGACCGCGCCCGCGATTGATTCGTCGTTCGCATGGCTTACCACGCCCGCAATTGACTCGCCCGTCCACGCTGGCTTAAAATGCCACGGCCGGCTCATTTTTCCACTCCTGTGGCTACTCGGCCGTGATTGGTTTCAGCTTCACCATGGTGATCATCAACTCCACGGTAGATAACCCCTGGCATGATATATCAGGTGAAATCCATCCAGTATATTTTATATTACATATTGCCTTCTTTAGCAGAGCAATTACTCCGGCTAGCAAGGTTGTCTAATGCAGGACCCTAAACCGCCATTTATTGGTGCAAATTTAAAGGCCGTCGAAAAATTTCCGGCTTAAAAAGAAGGATTCCGGTTTAATATCCGGCTTAAGGGAAAGTTATCTCCCACAAAGCTTTGAAGCTCTCGATAGCCCGTTCCAAATACCGATTCAAGAAGAATTTATCTCTTGCAAAAAGTTAAAGGTTGCCCAAGAGGACCTGCTGCCCTAACACGCGGTTCAAACATGGGTGTCCTGCCTTATGGGCTCATCTTTATATGATTACTTGAGGGCTTCCTGCTCAAACATAGGTGTATTCACCAAAGAGAACATGGCGTTACTACCCTCTTGATGCGGCTATCAAGACAATATTATCATCAGGGGCCAAAGAGAGTTTGTTGCACAACACAACTCAAACATAGGCACCCGATGAGCACAGCTCAGAAATATATCACATGGGGGCTTCTGCTTGCAAAGCGGAGTCCTGTCCATTAATCCGGCTATCACGCCACAACAAAGCTTGGGAGCTTCACACCCAAGGGGCCAAAGAGAGTCTTGTTGCTACGCACAACTCAAACATAGGCACCCGTTGAGCACAGCTCACAAAGTTACTTGGGGCTTTTTGTGTAAAGTAACAAAGAGTTTGAAAGGACCCTTGTAATTGGGTATCGACCCACGGCTTGGAAGCCTAGTGTATTCACCTAAAACCCCGGGTTAACCTGCCTTCATCAAGTAAGCCACTCCTATCCAGGTAATCCTGGCATGACCCGCCGAATGTTTGACAAGTTACTCTTATACAGACCCTGAACTTGTCAAAGTTAAAACGACGATTGGTTAGTTGGAGGTCCATCTTAAAAGACTTTGTCAAATGGTTTAGCTCAGTGGCCTGGCAGCCCATGAAAAGCCTCGAATTTGGGGCCTGGCAGCCCATGAAAAGCCTTGACTACAAGTTTTCATATGCTTTTATTTGCCAAGTTTTTTCGCCTTTGTTGAGGTTCATAATATCTTCTGATAAACCGGTGTCCTTGACCCGGCTTTACTTTCAACTAACAAGTTGTCAGTACATGATCAGTTATAATCCGGCATTTCTTAATCCGGTCCGGTTTGACTAACAAGTCGCTAGTATTATATATGGATAATCCGGTGTTTATTACAACCCGGTACAGTTTTATCATAAACCGGCAAAATATGGAAGGAGTTATCAGTACTCAAGATTGGGGTTATTACCCTTACTACAAAAAGTTGGTAAACCAACGATGTGATTCACCCTTACTGGTTGAATAAAGAAGGATTATAAAACACCGGCGTTTATTAACCCGGCCTGGCTTTCGACTATAAGTCGCCAGTATGATGATAAATTATCTGGTGTTTATTAAACCGGCCTGGCTTGGGACTATAAGTCGCCAGTATATATCTGGATTGCGCCATTGGAATCATGCACTCATAAAATCATTGGATTATATTATTCAAATCTTCAAATAGCCAACATGGCTGGATTTTATTATGGTTATCAATAACCAGTATTATGATTGAGGTTTTTAAAGTCGCTTTAGCGCAATGGTTATTCTTTTATCAATGGATATGATTTATTCTACAATTGAAGGAATAGTCCCGAGTCGCTGCAGGCTTACGACCCAGCACTTGGGGGCTACATTATTCAAATTGAGATTACATCAAATATGCAAGTCTCATGTCACTGCAAGCATGCACCATGACACTTGAGGGCTAATGCAAAGTCATTTTTACTAGCCTTATTAAAGACCCGACTCATCACATCATAATGAGTCGGCCCTTGGGGGCTACCAATTGCTCCTAGCAACAATTCAAGGTACACAAGTTTTTAATCCATTATATTGAAGGGTCCACTGCTCAGTTGGTAAAGTACAAAGCTCTTAACCTTGTGGACGTGGGTTCAAGCCCCATAATGGGGATTACATCATATGATGTTATTTTTAATGAAGTTTATATAAAGTCCCTGCTCATTATTGCATAATGATCCGGCCCTTGGGGGCTACACTGGTTGAAGTTTTTTATGAGCATAAGGCAATTACAAGTCCCAGGTTGCTGCAAGCATGACAACCCGGCACTTGGGGGCTACATATGTGGGACATTCATTTTTGACTAAATGACTGAGATGAACAATCTGGATTTCTTCAAAGTTGCAGCATTTATATTGAAACAAGTCTTAAGCTATCACTATGATCTCTTCTTAAGACTTGGGGGCTACAGGTAATATGGATATGAGGGAGAGAAATCTTCAAAATTCTCAGCTTTGACTCGGCGATGGAAACAATCATGACCCGGAGTTTATAACAGTCATGACCTGGAATCAACAGTTTTCATAACCCGGCAATTTTGGATAAACCAGCAAGTTTTTCAAGCCGGTTGAGTATCAGTTGAATATTTAAAGACCGATATTTTTGTCAAGTCAGAGCATTGAAGGCCGATTCAAATGGATTCTTTATTTACAATATTTATTCTGGAAGCAAATTGATTATGAAGCTGGTCTATTGACCCGGATTTTCTCGAAAAAGGAAATGACAAGGACTTGAGGATGTTCTGGTGCTGGTTTACAAGAATTCTTAACCCGGAACACAACATGTCAATTTTGTTCTTGTGTTTATTTTGCAGTATAAGTTTACCATGGATAAATCCAAGATAAACTTGGGGGCTAATGTCGGGGATATACCCCACAGCGTAAACCGGCCGGAAGTATAACCCGGTCGGACTTGGCGTTTCATTGGTAACCCGCCAGAGGATTGGCAACTTACATGTCTGGCGGTTCACTGGTATGATGATTCACGAGTCTGAAGACTCACTGGTGACCCGGCGCGTGTTCCAGATGGATGACAAGGCCCAAGACCCAGAAGGCCGGTTTATGTTAGTGGTGGGCCGGTTTAAGAGGAAAGGTGTGAGGAATATTTGTCTTACAAGGAGTTAAGACCTGGACTTGTATCCGGTTTGTATTAGAGATAGACTAGTCCTAATCCTAATAGGACTCCACATGTAACCCACCCCTTCAACATATATAAGGAGGGGCAGGGCTCCCCAAGAGGGACAAAAAACAACAATCTCTAGGGTTAGACACAATTAAAGGAGAGCCGGTTTACGGCGACTCCCTTGTGATGATAATGAGATCTAGCCTCAAACAGCATGTAGGGTTATTACCGGATGATGTTTCCCGGGGCCCGAAGCTGTCTAAATCCTCGTCTTGTGTTGCGTTTCTCGATTCCGCTCGACCCCTCTCAAGCTACCACATAGATGTGTTGGCCTCACGACTAAGTCCTTCCGCTAGGACATCTGACGCGGCAATTCCATGACACTTGGTATGTGACTCCTCCATTGGTCCAATTAGTTTTTGTTCTAGTGCTTTATTCATTGCAAATTGTTGCTGTCTAGGTGACCATGTTCTTGAGCTTGCATGTCAAATTTATATGGTTCCAAGTAGTTTTGATGCATGATATAGGCTCTAGGCACTTGTAGGAGTAGTTGCTATCAATATTATTGAGTTTGGTTTACTTTTATTTTGAAGTTACTAAAAATTTCAGATTTTTTCAGAAAATGATGAAGAGACTTTTGAGGGGCTCATCGAGCCGAAGCTCAGAGGAAAAGGCACAGAAGCCTAAGTATAATCTAGCTCGCATCATGGAGGTTCGGTCGTGTGAATGGCCTTCCGATGATTTCTTGAGAGCAGCCGGGATTTATGAAGATTTTTATGAATTGGCTAAGAATGCGGGCCTCACCGCTTTCCTCCACGACCAACGCGATCAGTATCTCTTACTCACAAATATCTTTGTGCAAAACTTTCATTTCCATTCTAGGAGCTCACCACCTACGGTGGAGTTTCATTTATATGATGAGCATAAGCAAATGTCATTTATGATTTTTGTCGGGTTTGTTTAGTCCCTTTCGAGGACAAGACAGAGGAACCACATTGTGAGGATGTGGATGGGTTTATTGATACTAGCACTATAGGGAAAAAAAGCAAGGTTTCCGATGCACGAAACACTAGCATACATTTTCCTATTTTACGCTATTTTGCATTATTTGCTAGTCGTTGTTTAATTGGTCGCGGAAACTGCGGAAACCTTAGTGTTCCTGATATTATTATTCTGCTCCATGGTTTATATGATGATAACTCTGTTAGTATGGGCGGCATTATTGCTAAATGGTTAAGTCTGAACCGTACAAAGGGGCCCATCTTTGGAGGCATCTATGTTTCACGCCTAGCTGCACATTTTAACATACCTATTAGGCATTATGAGAAGGAAGAAAAAGTGATGCCTCGTGTTTATTTAGATTATAGAAGTATGGTGGCACATGATTTTATTGTTAAGAATAGGGAAGGAGAGCTTAAATACAAATTGTTCTTTGGTAAACATCATCCTGAGACTATTACCCTTCCCGCTCCTTCTTTGTTTGATTTATCTGCAGGCCAGTACCTTGTTCTGTTAAAGGCTATTGATGCCTACCGGAACCCTGCACCAGCTATGGAGCCAGAGCCGATACCACAAGTTGATCCTTCAAGACAGTCTAATTAACAGTGGGATCCGGAGATGATTGCCAACGAGTGGCAATCGGAGTCTTCTTCTTCATCTCAGTATGACCCCAACTACTATTATGGATATCCACTAGGCTAGCCGTGGCCATAGACCAACTTAGGCCAAAAGCCTAAGCTTGGGGGAGTACGTATTTCCCACCGACATTACATTTATGTTCACACACTCATTGCTAAATGTCGGTGCTCATACTTTTTCATTGTATCATCCATGCTAGTTTACTTTCCTTTTTATGCTTTCTTCTTGTGTGTTTGATAAACCTTAAGAAAAACCAAAAAAAATAGTTGTAGCTTTTAATTAGTTTACTTTCCATGCTTGTAGTAATAATTAAAAAGAAAACCCAAAAAGATTTCCTGTTCTTCTTTTACTTGTTGGGAGCTCTCCCGTGTAAACAGTTTTATTTATTTTCTTTTCTTTGGGGGTCGATAGGAGAAGACCATGATTAAATTATCGAAGTGGCTCTTATATGCATTATTATTGATCTGACAAAAGAGCCCATATTGCCTTATCTTCTCCTGTTTATTGAATGCTTGCAGATTCCAGCTTAGTCCAATGCACATGCACAATTATTATTATTCACATCGTTCGGTCGTGCAAGTGAAAGGCAATAATGATGATTATATGATGAACTTATTGAGATGATAAAGCTGGTACAAACTCGACCTCTTTTGATTTTGTAAATATGATTAGTTCATCGTTCCTGATTCAGCCTATTATGAATAAACATGTTTGCAATGACAACTAGAGATCATAGTTCTTGTGCCATGCTTGATTAGCTAGGAGCTTATAATGGTTTACCTTGCATGCCAACATGCTATTAAAATGGTTGTGATGTGGTATGATAGGGTGGTTCCTCATTTGAATGATTTAAGTGACTTGACTTGGCGCATGTTCATGCATGTAGTTGAAACAACATCAACATAGCCTTCACGATATTTATGTTCATGGTGGATTATATCCTACTCATGCTTGCATTTGGTGTTGATTAATTTTAATGCATGTTCATGACTGTTGTCGCTCTCTAGCTGGTCGCTTCCCAGTCTTTTGCTAGCCTTCACCTGTACTAAGCGGGAATACTGCTTGTGCATCCAAACTCCTTAAACCCCAAAGTTATTCCACATGAGTCCACTATACCTACATATATACGGTATCACCTGCCATTCCAAGTAAATTTGTATGTGCCAAACTCTAAACCTTCAAATAAATATCATGTTTTGTATGCTCGGATAGCTCATGTATCAACTAGGGCTGTTTGTATCTTCCATGTTAGGTGGGTTATTCTCAAGAGGAGTGCACTCCGCTCCTCACTCATGAGATAAATGGCTGGTCACCGGGATGCCCAGTCCCATGCTTTATGCAAACTAAATCAAAATAATTGCAAACAAAACTCCCCCTGGGACTCTTGTTAGTTAGAGGCACTCGTTGTTTCGAGCAAGCCATGGATTGATGCTTGTTGGTGGAAGGGGGAGTATAAACTTTACCATTTTGTTTGGGAACCGCCTATAATGTGTGTAGCATGGAAGATATCGCCATCTCTTGGTTGTTATGTTGACAATGAAAGTATACCGCTCAAACTATCATTCACCTCTGTTTCAAAACCGAGCTCTGGCACCTCTACAAATCCCTGCTTCCCTCTGCGAAGGGCCTATCTATTTACTTTTATGTTGAGTCATCATCCTCTTATTATAAAGCACCAGTTGGAGAGCACCGCTGTCATTTGCATTCATTACTGTTAGTTTACATTGGGTATGACTTGACTGGATCTCTTTTACCATGAATTACAATGTCTAGTTAGTCCTTGGTATTTAAAGGTGCTCTACATTTATGTTTTGCGGTCTCAGAAAGGGCTAGCGAGATACCATCTTGTTATATCATATTATGATTGTTTTGAGAAAGTGTTGTCATCCGAGATTTATTATTATTGCTCGCTAGTTGATTATGCCATTGATATGAGTAAACTTGAGACCTAAGCGTTCTTGCGAATGTGGTTAGTTATAATCTTTGTTGAAAACTTGAATGCTAGCTTTACATATTTACAACAACAAGAGCAAACAGAGTTTGTAAAAGTTTTTCTTTATCACTTTCAGTTTGTCAACTGAATTTCTTGAGGACAAGCAAAGGTTTAAGCTTGGGAGAGTTGATACGTCTCTGTCGTATCTACTTTTCCAAACACTTTTGCCCTTGTTTTGCACTCTAACTTGCATGATTTGAATGGAACTAACCCGGACTGACGTTGTTTTCAGCAGAATTACCATGGTGTTATTTATGTGCAGAAACAAAAGTTCTCGGAATGACTTGAAACTTCACGGAGCAACTTTTTGGAAAATATAAAAAATACCTACAAAAGATGAAGTTCAGGGGGGCCACCACATTTTCACAAGGGTGGGGGCGTGTCTGCCCCCCTAGGGCGCGTCCCCTACCTCGTGGGCCCCCTGGAGCTCCTCCGACTCCAACTCCAACTCTATATATTGTGTTTCGGGGAGAAAAAAATCAGAGAGAAGAATTCATCATGTTTTACGATACGGAGCCGCCGCCAAGCCCTAAAACCTCTCGGGAGGGCTGATCTGGAGTCCGTTCGGGGCTCTGGAAAGGGGAATCCGCCGCCATCGTCATCATCAACCATCCTCCATCACCAATTTCATGATGCTCATCGCTGTGCGTGAGTAATTCCATCGTAGGCTTGTTGGACGGTGATGGGTTGGATGAGATCTATCAGGTAATCGAGTTAGTTTTGTTAGGGTTTGATCCCTAGTATCCACTATGTTCTGAGATTGATGTTGCTATGACTTTGCTATGCTTAATGCTTGTCACTAGGGCCCAAGTGCCATGATTTCAGATCTGAACCTATTATGTTTTCATCAATATATGAGAGTTCTTGATCCTATCTTGCAAGTCTATAGTCACCTATTATGTGTTATGATCCGTTAACCCCGAAGTGACAATAATTGGGATACTTACCGGTGATGACCGTAGTTTGAGGAGTTCATGTATTCACTATGTGTTAATGCTTTGTTCCGGTACTCTATTAAAAGGAGGCCTTAATATCCCTTAGTTTCCGTAAGGACCCCGCTGCCACGGGAGGGTAGGACAAAAGATGTCATGGAAGTTCTTTTCCATAAGCACGTATGACTATATTCGGAATACATGCCTACATTACATTGATGAACTGGAGCTAGTTCCGTGTCACCCTAGTTTATGACGGTTACATGATGAACCGCATCCGGCATAATTCTCCATCACTGATCCATTGCCTACGAGCTTTCCATATATTGTTCTCCACTTATTTACTTTTCCGTTGCTATTGCTATCATCACTACAAAATACCAAAAACACTACTTTTGCTACCGTTGCCACTACTATCATATTACTTTGCTACTAAACACTTTGTTGCAGATACTAAGTTTCCAGGTGTGGTTGAATTGACAACTCAGCTGCTAATACTTGAGGATATTCTTTGGCTCCCCTTGTGTCGAATCAATAAATTTGGCTTGAATACTCTACCCTCAAAAACTTTTGCGATCCCCTATACTTGTGGGTTATCAGGACTATTTTCTGGCGCCGTTGCTGGGGAGCATAGCTCTACTCTTTGAGTCATTTGGGATTTATATCTGCTTATCATTATGAAGAACTTGAGAGATCCAAAAACCAAGATTTATCCCTCAACTACGAAGGGAGGTAAGGAACTGCCATCTAGCTCTGCACTTGATTCACCTTCTGTTTTGAGTAAGCTTGCAACACCTAAACCTGCTTCTGCTATTCGTTCTGATATGTCTCATGTTATTGATGATGCTACTTCTGCTATGCATGATACGTATGATGAAACTACTTCTATGCTTGATCCTACTGTGCTACTTAGTGAATTTCTTGACGAACAACTTGCTAGGGCTAGAGAGATTGAAAATATTGAATCTGATAATACTGATGAAATCGATGATGAAGACTTGCCTGTTATTCCAGAGGGTTATGTTTTTGATAAAGAAGCTTCTTTAGCTATTTTAGGTTGCAAAGATATATATGAACTCAAGAGGTTATTAGCTAAATGGAATCAGCAATCTCTAAATGCTAGAATGAAACCTGACCCTGCTATTGCTACTTCACCTATCTGTGTTACCGATAAGGATTATGAATTCTCTGTTGATCCTGATACAATTACTTTGGTTGAATCTGATCGTTGTCATGGCTATGAATCTGAAACTGTTGTGGCACATCTTACTAAATTAAATGATATAGCTACCCTGTTCACTAAAGATGAGAGAACTCGCTACTTTTATATCCTCAAAATATTTCCGTTCTCATTAAAGGGTAATGCTAAGATATGGTTTAATTCTCTTGATCCTGGTTGTGTGCGTAGTCCCTAGGATATGATTTATTACTTCTCTGCTAAATATTTCCCTGCTCATAAGAAACAAGCTGCTGTAAGGGATATATATAATTTTGCGCAAATTGAAGAAGAGAGTCTCCCACAAGTTTGGGGAGGCTTCTCCAATTACTTAATGATTTGCCTTATCATCCTCTTAAGAAAAATGAAATACTTGATATCTTTTATAATGGACTAACCGATGCCTCCAGAGATTACCTAGATAGTTGTGCTGGTTCTGTTTTCAGGGAAAGAACACCGGATGAAGATGAAATTCTATTGAATAATATGTTGACAAATGAAAATAATTGGACACTTCCTGAACCAGTTCCGGAGCCATTTCCTGAGCCTATTCCTAAACCAACTCCGAAGAAGAGGGGTATTCTATTTCTCAGTCCCGAAGATATGCAAGAGGCAAAGAAATCTATGAAAGAAAAAAGTATTAAAGCTGAAGATGTTACGAATTTACCTCCTATTGAAGAAATACATGGTCTTAATTTACCACCTGTTGAAGAAACATATGATCTTAACCCTTCACCTATTGAAGAAACTCATGGTCTTGATAACCCGACACAGGTAGTAGAGGTAAATTCTCTCTATAGATATGATAAAGCTGAAATCCCATTTACTAAGTTTGCTAGCCCATGCTTAGATGAGTTTGATAAATTTATGGTTAAGCAAGAATATTTTAATGCTTATTTTAATTATCCTTTTCCACTGTTGTCCCATGATAAGTACTTTTGATCACTTTGGTATCCATACTCGCAACAACTTGGGAGGATTTGACATATCTAGTTGTTTTACATACTACTACCTCTTAAGCACTGCGTTGGTTTTCCCTTGAAGAGGAAAGGGTGATGCAGCAAAGTAGCATAAGTATTTCCCTAAGTTTTTGAGAACCTAGGTATCAATCTAGTAGGAGGCCACACGCAAGTCCCTCGTACCTACACAAACAAATAAGAACCTTGCAACTAACGCGATAAAGGGGTTGTCAATCCCTTCACGGTCACTTACGAGAGTTAGATCTGATAGAGATGGTAAGATAATATTTTTGGTATTTTTATGATAAAGGCTAAAAGTAAAGATTGCAAAATAAAAGGTAATAAAAATACCTTGTTGACGGAAGATTAATATAATGGAGAATAGACCCCGGGGCCATAGGTTTCACTAGTGGCTGCTCTCAAGATAGCATAAGTATTACGGTGGGTGAACAAATTACTGTCGAGCAATTGATAGAAAAGTGAATAATTATGAGAATAGCTAGGCATGATCATGTATATAGGCATCACGTCTGTGACAAGTAGACCGACTCCTGCCTGCATCTACTACTATTACTCCACACATCGACCGCTATCCAGCATGCATCTAGAGTATTAAGTTCATAAGAACATAGTAACGCATTAGGTAAGATGACATGATGTAGAGGGATAAACTCAAGCAATATGATATAAACCCCATCTTTTTATCCTCGATGGCAACAATACAATACGTGTCGTTTCCCTTTCTGTCACTGGGATCGAGCACCGCAAGATTGAACCCAAAGCTAAGAACTTCTCCTATTGCAAGAAAGATCAATCTAGTAGGCCAAACCAAACTGATAATCCGAACAGACTTACGAAGATAACCAATCATACATAAAAGATTTTAGAGAAGAATCAAATACTGTTCATAGATAGACTTGATCATAAACCCACAATTCATCGGATCTCGACAAACACACCGCAAAAAGAGTTACATCGAATAGATCTCCAAGAAGATCGAGGAGAACTTTGTATTGAGATCCAAAGAGAGAGAAGAAGCCATCTAACTAATAGCTATGGACCTGAAGGTCTGAAGTAAACTACTCACACATCATCGGAGGGGCCGTGGAGTTGATGTAGACTCCCTCCGTGATCGATGCCCCCTCCGGCGGAGCTCCGGAAAAGGCCCCAAGATGGGATCTCTTGGGTATAGAAGATTGCGGCGGTGGAAGTAGGGTTTCGTGGTGCTCCTAGATGTTTTCAGGGTATAGGAGTATATATAGGAGGAAGAAGTAGGTCGGTTGAGCCACGAGGGGGGAGGGTGTTGTGGGAGTCCTGGATTAGGGGGTCTCCGGATAGCCGGACTATCTCCATTGGCCGGACTGTTAGACTATGAAGATACAAGATTGAAGACTTCGTCTCGTGTCCGGATGGGATTCTACTTGGCGTGGAAGGAAAGCTAGGCAATACGGATATGGATATCTCCTCCTTTGTAACTGACCTTGTGTAACCCTAACCCTCTTCGATGTCTATATAAACCGAAGGGTTTTAGTCCGTAGGACAACAACCATAACATACAATCATACCATAGGCTAGCTTCTAGGGTTTAGCCTCTCTGATCTCGTGGTAGATCTACTCTTGTACTACCCATATCATCAATATCAATCAAGTAGGACGTAGGGTTTTACCTCCATCAGGAGGGCCCGAACCTGGGTAAAACATCGTGTCCCCTCTCCTATTACCATCCGGCCTAGACGCACAGTTCGGGACCCCCTACCCGAGATCCGCCGGTTTTGACACCGACATTGGTGCTTTCATTGAGAGTTCCTCTGTG
Organism: Triticum aestivum; assembly: GCF_018294505.1. Taxonomy (NCBI): domain Eukaryota; kingdom Viridiplantae; phylum Streptophyta; class Magnoliopsida; order Poales; family Poaceae; genus Triticum; species Triticum aestivum. Next base: position 682,764,785 of record NC_057797.1, read on the forward strand.
TCGTCGCTGTTAGGCTTGATGGCTCCTACTATCATCGATAGCGATGCGGCCTAGGGTGAGACTTTTCTCCCCGGACAGATCTTCGTATTCGGCGGCTTTGCACTGCGGGCTAATTCGCTTGGCCATCTGGAGCAGATTGAAAGCTACGCCCCTGGCCATCAGGTCGGATTTGGAACTTTGAACTACACGGCCGACATCCGCGGAGACTCGGTCTTCAACGGATTCGAGCAGCAGCCGGGTGCGCCGCACTGTCGCGATGGGTATGACCTAGCTCTGCCGCCGAACAGTACCCCAGAGGCCGCGCCCGCATCAGCTCCGACCCTTAGCTCGGAGCCAACTGCGCCAATCGAGGACGGGTGGTTAGACACCGCCTCAGGGGCTGCAGTCTCAACGACGATCGAGCCAAACACCAGCATAATCCTCTGCGCAGCCCGTGACTCCAAGGTGCCGGACTCTTTTTTTGACTCCGAACCGCCCGCGCCCCTGCCAATCGAATCCGATTGGGCGCCAATCATGGAATTCACCGCCGCGGATATCAGCACTCGCCCTTCGGCGACATTCTGAATTCACTAAGGTCTCTCTCTTTGTCAGGAGAGCCCTGGCCGGATTATGGCCAACAGGATTGGGATGCGGACGACGAAGAAATTCGACGCCCACCCACCACCCACTTAATAGCCACTGTCGATGACTCAACCGACATGCTCGACTTCAACTCCGAAAACATCGATGGTATCGACGACGATGCGGGAGGCGAAGAGGAACCACCGCCCACAGGGCGCTGGACGTCCACTTCATCATATGACGTATACATGGTGGACACACCAAAAGAAGACGACGACGAGGAACGGAAGGACGCACCGAAGGCTTGTTCCCTCGAGAAGCAGTCAAAGCGGCGGCGCAAGCGCCGCCCCAAATCCCGCCTCGGCAGAAATAACGATCATACAGACCCAGCGTTGGAGCAGGGCGAACCACTGCCGGACCACGGCAATACGGAGAATCAAACCGAACAAACCAATTCTGTCAAAGATAATAGTCCGGACGACATAACGCCGGACAGGCACCCGGAGCAGCAGAATGCCCGTCAAAGGCTTGTTGCCACCGCGAGGAGTCTGAAAAAGCAGAAGCAAAGGCTCAAGGCTGCGCAGGACACACTCCAAATCAGATGGAGTAAAGTACTCAACACAGCAGCGAAGTACGGCGACAATCGCCCCACCAAGAGCTACCCAAAGCGGAAGTTGCTACCTGAATTCGATGAGGAGGCCTCAGACCCCCCACAACCAAAAATCAAAACAGCCACCTGGCCGGATAGACGACCTCACGGCCAACATAGAGCGGCAAACAATGCCACTCACAAGACAATACGCGATCCACGCGAGGGCTCGCACCAAAAGGACGGCGCAACCAGATCCATCTATGGACCACGCAAGCGCGCCCCAGCATACGATGTAACACAACAAACATCCGAACAACGCGGTACACCCAGATACAGGGGTGCCGCACACCCCCTATGTTTCACCGATGAGGTGCTGGACCATGAATTTCCAGAGGGATTCAAACCCGTAAACATAGAGGCATACGACGGAACAACAGACCCTGGGGTCTGGATTGAGGACTATATCCTCCATATCCATATGGCTCGAGGAGATGATCTCCACGCCATCAAGTACTTACCCCTCAAGCTCAAAGGGCCAGCTCGTCACTGGCTTAAAAGCCTCCCCGAAAACTCCATTGGAAGCTGGGAAGAGCTCGAAGACGCTTTTCGGGCAAATTTTCAAGGGACTTATGTCCGACCTCCGGACGCGGACGATTTGAGTCATATAACTCAACAGCCCGGAGAGTCAGCCCGAAAACTTTGGAACAGGTTTCTTACTAAAAAGAACCAAATTGTCGACTGCCCGGACGCCAAAGCCTTGGCAGCTTTTAAGCATAGTGTCCGTGACAAATGGCTTGCCAGACACCTCGGCCAAGAAAAGCCGAGAACAATGGCAGCATTAACAAGCCTCATGACCCGCTTTTGCGCGGGCGAGGACAGCTGGCTAGCCAGATGCAGCACCAGCGACCCCAGTACATCTGAAGTTAGAGATGGAAACGGGAAATCACGGCGCAACAGCAATAACAAACGCCGGAATAAAGAAGACAGCACGAAGAGTGCGGCAGTAAACGCCGGATTCAAAAGCTCTTGGCCAGATCAGCAAAAGCCGCCCTCTAAAGGCGCCAGAGATGAACTGTCCAGCCTAAACAAAATTCTGGACCAAATATGTCAGATCCATAGCACCCCTGGTAAACCCGCTAATCATACCCACAGAGAATGTTGGGTCTTCAAGCAGTCCGGCAAGCTCAACGCCGTACACAAGGGGGAGGATACACCAAGCGAAGACGAGGATGAGCCTCTCAAGCAAGACACTGGGGAACAAAAGAAATTTCCACCAGAAGTCAAAACAGTAAACGTGTTACACGTGATCAAGGGAAGAAACAAAACGGCACTCCCAGAAAAATATGCCCAAGGGCCTATCACCGCGGAGTCCTGCCACTGGTCGTCTCAACCGATCACTTTCGACCATCGTGATTACTCAGCAAGTATCCGGCGTGCAGGATGGGCTGCCCTGGTATTAGACCCAATAATTGACGGATACCACTTCACACGAGTCCTGATGGACGGTGGCAGCAGTCTAAACCTGATATACCAGGATACAATCCGCGAAATGGGGATAGACCCAACAAAAATTTGCCATAGCAATACTACCTTTAAAGGAGTAACGCCAGGCCCAGGGGCTCATTGCACGGGCTCCCTGCTACTAAAGGTTATATTCGGCTTCCCCGATAACTTCCGTAGCGAACATTTAACCTTCCACATCGCTCCGTTCCAAAGTGGCTATCAAGCACTACTCGGACGCGAAGCTTTCGCTCGCTTTAATGCAATACCGCACTACGCTTCCCTCACACTCAAGATGCCCGGCCCACGTGGCATCATTACAGTAAACGGAAGTATTAAGCGATCTTTGCGCGCCGAAGAGAGTGCGGCTGCCTTGGCAGCCGCACACTAAAAACGGCCTCACCAACTAAAGCATTTAACAGGTCGTCAAGACCTCGGACACGGTTAGACGAGTCCGGCGCAGCTATATGTAATTCATACCGGATCAATGGTCACACCCCTATTACAAATACAAGGGGCTCAACGCGCGCAGACAAGTGGCAATTTTTACTCATCTTGAATTATACATGGTTTCTTTAAAAACTATCTTTTTGCACGACAACTTTTTCACCTAAGTTCCTCTCTTTTACAGATGATCATCGTGCTACACCCGTCCAGGATACGGCACAACGGAGACACAGGCGCAGACGTGCAGCAGGGACCCGCTCCAAGGATTCTTTTTAGATTAAGACCCTGCGTAAACCTTTTTTACTGTCTCTTGTTGATACATATCCACCGAATTCTCAGCACAGTTGAGAAGGATGCTGACGTCTTGGCATGTGGCCACGTCAGAATAATGCACGTACCTGGACACAAGGGGCTTCTTACAAAGGGCACTATTTAGGCCCGGTTTATACCATAAAGACCGAATACCTTAGGGAGTGTTCGGCGTCGCGAGTTTGGCCTTATATGCATCAGCTCCGAATCATTGTCTTTGGTCAAATGTTGGGTTTGCCCGGCTCCTGTGTTTTGGTGCCTTACGTTCCGCTTTATCGGCTAAGGTAGCACCAGGAGAACTACTGCGATTGTGCCCTGGTTCATCCGGACGAGCACCTCAGTAGAGAAAGCCGAAAACTGACTGTCATGATATAGCGTGAGACTGGTCAACCACTCGATGACCTATCGGAATGTTAGAATTCCTCCGCCTTAACGAAGGGCCGTTTTCCGGCCAGGCATGTACGCACCCCGCGATCGGGAGAGTGCGGAGCCACCAGGGGCTATCTAGTAGCCCCACTGTCAAACTCCTATGGCTAAGTGAAAGTGTTAAAGCATTATAGTCCGGTTGCCTCGCTCGCTACGCTATCACCTCCTTAATAGGACCAAGACGTTGGGTTAAGTGTGAACACGCGTTTTTTGCGAGCACCTCCGCATTATATGCGTGGGGGTTGAAGCCGACGGCTGCAATCTTTCAGGTTATACACATGTATACATAAACGGCCGCACAGGAGGCATCATACTACTTTCAGGCAAAAGTATAAACATAGCCTTATAAAAACTTCATAAAAGCATTGTGTTTACAATGAGAATACATATCACTCAAACATAATATTCTTCGAGCACTGGGCCTCTATCAAACGAGCACCCTCGAGAACCTCCTCGAAATAATGCTCGGCAGCCACTCGGCCTATGGCCGAACCCTGCGCCGCAACAGTGGTAGCGTCCATCTCCGCCCAGTATGCTTTAACACGGGCAAGGGCCATCCGCGAGCCTTCTATGCACGCCGACCTCTTCATCGCATTAATGCGCGGCACCGCACCAAGGAACTGCTGCACTAAGCTGAAATAGTTGTTCGGCTTTGGCTTTTCCGGCCATAGCTGATCCACAACAGACCTCATGGCGAGTCCGGACAACCTATTCAGTTCGGCCCATTCGGCTAGCTGGTCAGTCAATGAAAGCGGACGCTCTGGAACGTGGAATTGCGACCAGAACAGCTTGTCCACTTCACGATCTGTCTGACCTTGGAAGTACTTGGCCGCATCGGCAGCGCTCGCCGCCAAATCCATATACGCATCTGCCGAACTCCACAGCCGATCCAGAGGGGCATACCGTGGATCTCCGAACTTCCTCCGTAACATGAAGGGTTTCCCAGCCGCAATATCCCCGGCTTCCCGCAGCTCCTCCTTCTTCGCTCTCATAGCAGAACGGGTGTCTTTGTCCGCCGCCGTGGCCTTCTCAAGGTCCGTTGCCTTCGCTCGGTTTTCTTTTTCAAGGACCCGGCAACGGTCGGCAGTGTCTTTTAATTCTACGGCCATCTTGGCCATCTTCTCTTGGCTCTCGCAATGTGCGGCCTTCTCGGCTTTCAACTCTTCGGCCGCCTTCAAAGCAGCCGCATTACTAATCCTCGCTTGTTCCTTGGCTCGGGCAAGTTCTGCCCGCAAGGTTTCCACGGTGGCAGCTCCATCTGCAGTCACAACATATTAAAGATACTGGCATCATGCTGCTCTTACTATGTGGCGTTCACCAGATAATAACACTTACCCTGTGCCTCGTCAAGCCTCTTGTTAACAAGCTCGATGTCGGCGTCTGCCGCATCCAGTTGCCGTTTTAATTTGGCAAACTCACTAGTCCGGCTAGCCACCGGAGCTTCCACCACCTGCACATAGGGGCAGTCTGGTTATTGCCTGGGAATATGATCCTCTGTTCGCCGCCGTTCTCGACGACAACCAGAGTCTCAGGGGCTACTATCTACACAGGGCACACCTAACATGTGCAGTACTATCACATATTATCTCACGTACCTCAAAGCCTGTCAGTAGACTCATAAAGGCTTCATGTAATCCGCTTTCGGCGGACGAGATTCTCTCCATCACCGTACCCATCAGCATACGGTGTTCTTCTGAGATGGCCGCTCGCCCCACCAACTCCCTCAGAACGTCCGACCGCACACCAGACGGTGCCGGACTCTTTTGTCTGCTCTCTTCGGGAGCCGGACGCTGGGGACTTCGGGGGTCTATGGGATTATCTTCTGGCCTCACCGGATCAGGAGAGGCCCTCCGTGACGACACTTCGGGTCGCCCGCTTCTTGAGCGGAGGAGTCCGGGGGAGGCGTTTTGCTCTTCATCATCTCTGGAAGAAGATCCCCCGAAGACGAGCTCAGCTGAGAGGGGCTAAGGCCCGAACTGCAAGATATATGCGGTGGTTATTTTCTTAGAAAAAATATAGCATACCTTTACTATTAAAGTATTTTGGATCACTTACGACTCGTTGGAGGGCTGATCCCCCCGCGGACTTTGTGCGGCAAAAGCACCCCCCGAGGTAGGACCCTTTATGGGAGACTTCTTCTCCCGTTTGGAGGCTTCGGCTTTCGGATCCCCGGAAGCAGTCCTTTTCCTCCCCCGGTTATCCTCCTTCATGGAGACGCTCTTTCCCTCGGTTGGAATGGGCAGCGATGGGGGCCCGCGTCCGCCTGTATTATCCCCCCCGTATCTTCCTTCAAGGGCTCCGGGCAAGGTGCGACCTCGAGCATCTTTTCCAATACCGGATTTTCCAAACCCTTTGGGAGGGGGGCCAAACACCGAATCATCTTCACCTTTGTTAGCCCGTCCTGGTAAAAAAGCAAACTCTCAGAAATAACTTCATGATGAATAAAAGACAGTGTGTTCGGCCAGAGGATTTCTTACTTGTTCGGCGGCGCGGTTACTGCTCAGGCCCACGTCCTCGGTAATATCCGGACACTCTACTTGAGGTCCAAAGAATGACTTGTGCATCTCCTCATGCGTCAGGCTGAGGAAACTTTGAATGGCACGCGGTCCCTCTGGGTTGAACTCCCACAAGCGAAGGGGCCGGCGTTTGCAAGGCTGGACTTGACGAACCAGCATAACTTGTATTACCACAGCCAAATTAAAATCTCCCTCGAAGAGATCTCGGATGCGGCTTTGCAGTATAGGCACGTCCTTGGTTGGACCCCAGCTCAGACCTCTGCTAATCCATGACATCAGTTGTGGTGGGGGGCCCGAGCGGAAAGCGGGGGCAGCCGCCCACTTGGCACTTCTGGGAGCCGTGACGTAAAACCACTCCCGTTGCCATAATTCGGACACCTCTGGAAAAGAACCTTTCGGCCATGGAGCTCCTGCCATCTTGCCTATTGATGCACCTCCGCACGCAGCATGTTGCCTCTCGATCATCTTCGCCTTTACTTCAAAGGTCTTGAGCCACAGGCCGAAGTGAGGGGTAATGCAGAGGAAGGCCTCACACACGACAATAAATGTCGAGATGAGGAGAAAGGAGTCCGGAGCTTGATCGTGGAAATCTAGCCCGTAATAGAACATCAAACCCCTGACGAAGGGATTCGGAGTGAGGCCTAGACCTCGGAGGAAGTGGGAGACGAACACGATGTTCTCGTTGGGTTCGGGAGTAGGGACGATCTGCCCTCGAGCAGGCAGCCGATGCGAAACCTCGGCGGTCAGGTATCTGGCCTCCCTCAACTTCTTAATGTCCTCTTCCATAACAGAGGAGGGCATCCATCGGCCTTGAAGGCTGGATCCGGACATGACTGAAGATCCAGAGCACCTAACCTAGGCTTTGGGTGTTAGAACTCAAGGCGGGGGAAGGGTTCGATTGAGCACGGGAGGGAAAAAGCGAAAACCTTGTCCCTTTATAAAGAGGGTGAATATCAAGCGTCCTCTCCATAGCCGTTTAGGACTTGCCTATAATCTAGGAGTCCTAGACACGGTTGGGTTACCCATGACCGCATTAATGAGAATCCCGTAATTGGGGGAACACGATCTCCGCTTCGACAAGACGTGTCAAGAAACCGCCTCGCGTTATGTGTGGAGTAACAGTTCGAATAATCACCAGGCCATGACATAACGTCGTGCTACGAAAACACGCCAGCAAATTAGATCTGCAAAAATATTATTCTCTCTACGGTGGAATGTGGAACTTATTTTGTAGGGTCGGACACTATCCTCGTATTCAAATTCTTCTGCGGTGTATTCGGAGAAGGAACCCGCCTTGCAATGCCGAAGACAATACTGCACGCCGGACTCATCGTCATTGAAGCCTGGTTCAGGGGCTACTGTGGGAGTCCTGGATTAGGGGGTCTCCAGACAGCTGGACTATCTCCATTGGCCGGACTGTTAGACTATGAAGATACAAGATTGAAGACTTCGTCTCGTGTCCGGATGGGACTCTACTTGGCGTGGAAGGCAAGCTAGGCAATACGGATATGGCTATCTCCTCCTTTGTAACCGACCTTGTGTAACCCTAACCCTCTCCGGTGTCTATATAAACCGAATGGTTTTAGTCCGTAGGACAACAACCATAACATACAATCATACCATAGGCTAGCTTCTAGGGTTTAGCCTCTCTGATCTCGTGGTAGATCTACTCTTGTACTACCCATATCATCAATATCAATCAAGCAGGACATAGGGTTTTACCTCCATCAAGAGGGCCCGAACCTGGGTAAAACATCGTGTCCCCTGCCTCCTGTTACCATCTGGCCTAGACGCACAGTTCGGGACCGCCTACCCGAGATCTGCCGGTTTTGACACCAACAGTGTTGGGTTTCGTAGTAATTTCAAAAAAATTCCTACGCACACGCAAGATCATGTGATGCATAGCAACGAGAGGGGAGAGTGTTGTCTACGTACCCAACGCAGACCGACTGCGGAAGCGCTGACACAACATAGAGGAAGTAGTCGTACGTCTTCACGATCCAACCGATCAAGCACCGAAACTACGGCACCTCCGAGTTCGAGCACACGTTCAGCTCGATGACGATCCCCGGACTCCGATCCAGCAAAGTGTCGGGGAAGAGTTCCGTCAGCACGACAGCGTGGTGACGATCTTGATGCACTACAGCAGCAGGGCTTCGCCTAAACTCCGCTACAGTATTATCGAGGACTATGGTGGCAGGGGGCACCGCACACGGCTAAGGAATAGATCACGTGGATCAACTTGTGTGTTCTAGGGTGCCTCTGCCTCAGTATATAAAGGACTAGAGGGGGAGGCTGGCCGGCCAAGGTGTGGTGCGCCAGGAGAGTCCTACTCCCTCTGGGAGTAGGATCCCCCCCCCCCAATCCTAGTTGGAATAGGATTCGCGGAGGGGGAAAAGAGAGAGAGGGGGCCGGCCACCTCTCCTAGTCCTAATAGGACTAGGGGAAGGGGGAGGCGCACAGCCCATGTAGGGATGCCTCTTCTCTTTTCCACTAAGGCCCATCATGGCCCATTTAGCTCCCGGGGGGTTCCGGTAACCTTCCCGGTACTCCGGTAAAATCCCGATTTCACTCGGAACACTTCCGATATCCAAACATAGGCTTACAATATATCAATCTTTATGTCTCGACCATTTCGAGACTCCTCGTCATGTCCGTGATCACATCCGGGACTCCGAACAACCTTCGGTACATCAAAATGCATAAACTCATAATATAACTGTCATCGTAACCTTAAGCGTGCGGACCCTACGGGTTCGAGAACAATGTAGACATGACCGAGACACGTATTCGGTCAATAACCAATAGCGGGACCTGGATGCCCATATTGGCTCCTACATATTGTGCGAAGATCTTTATCGGTCAGACCGCATAACAACATACGTTGTTCCCTTTGTCATCGGTATGTTACTTGCCCGAGATTCGATCGTCGGTATTCCAATACCTAGTTCAATCTCGTTACCGGCAAGTCTCTTTACTCATTTGTAATACATCATCCCGCAACTAACTCATTAGTTGCAATGCTTGCAAGGCTTAAGTGATGTGCATTACCGAGAGGGCCCAGAGATACCTCTCCGACAATCGGAGTGACAAATCCTAATCTCGAAATACGCCAACCCAACATCTACCTTTGGAGACACCTGTAATGCTCCTTTATAATCACCCAGTTACGTTGTGACGTTTGGTAGCACCCAAAGTGTTCCTCCGGCAAACGGGAGTTGCATAATCTCATAGTTATAGGAACATGTATAAGTCATGAAGAAAGCAATAGCAACATACTAAACGATCGGGTGCTAAGCTAATGGAATGGGTCATGTCAATCAGATCATTCAACTAATGATGTGACCTCGTTAATCAAATAACAACTCATTGTTCATGGTTAGGAAACATAACCATCTTTGATTAACGAGCTAGTCAAGTAGAGGCATACTAGTGACACTTTGTTTGTCTATGTATTCACGCATGTATTATGTTTCCGGTTAATACAATTCTAGCATGAATAATAAACATTTATCATGATTATAAGGAAATAAATAATAACTTTATTATTGCCTCTAGGGCATATTTCCTTCAGTCTCCCACTTGCACTAGAGTCAATAATCTAGATTACAGCGTAATGATTCTAACACCCATGGAGCCTTGGTGCTGATCATGTTTTGCTCGTGGAAGAGGCTTAGTCAATGGGTTTGCAACATTCAGATCCGTATGTATCTTGCAAATCTCTATGTCTCCCACCTGGACTAGATCCCGGATGGAATTGAAGTGTCTCTTTATGTGCTTGGTCCTCTTGTGAAATCTGGATTCCTTTGCCAAGCCAATTGCACCAGTATTGTCACAAAAGATTTTCATTGGTCCCGATGTACTAGGTATGACACCTAGATCGGATATGAACTCCTTCATCCAGACTCCTTCGTTTGCTGCTTTCGAAGCAGCTATGTACTCCACTTCACATGTAGATCCCGCTACGACGCTTTGTTTAGAACTGCACCAACTAACAGCTCCACCGTTTAATGTAAACACATATCTGGTTTGCGATTTAGAATCGCCTGGATCAGTGTCAAAGCTTGCATCAACGTAACCTTTTACGACGAGCTCTTTGTCACCTCCATATACGAGAAGCATATCCTTAGTCCTTTTCAGGTATTTCAGGATGTTCTTGACCGCTATCCAGTGATCCACTCCTGGATTACTTTGGTACCTCCCTGCTAGACTTATAGCAAGGCACACATCAGGTCTGGTACACAGCATTGCATACATGATAGATCCTATTGCTGATGCATAGGGAACATCTTTCATATTCTCTCTATCTTCTGCAGTGGTCGGGCATTGAGTCTTACTCAATCTCACACCTTGTAACACAGGCAAGAATCCTTTCTTTGCTTGATCCATTTTGAACTTCTTCAAAATTTTGTCAAGGTATGTGTTTGTGAAAGTCCAATCAAGCGTCTTGATCTATCTCTATAGATCTTAATGCCTAATATGTAAGCAGCTTCACCGAGGTCTTTCATTGAAAAACTCTTATTCAAGTATCCCTTTATGCTATCCAGAAATTCTATATCATTTCCAATTAACAATATGTCATCCACATATAATATCAGAAATGCTACAGAGCTCCCACTCACTTTCTTGTAAATACAGGCTTCTCCAAAAGTCTGTATAAAACCAAATGCTTTGATCACACTATCAAAACGTTTATTCCAACTCCGAGAGGCTTGCACCAGTCCATAAATGGATCGCTGGAGCTTGCACACTTTGTTAGCTCCCTTTGGATCGACAAAACCTTCTGGTTGCATCATATACAACTCTTCTTCCAGAAATCCATTCAGGAATGCAGTTTTGACATCCATCTGCCAAATTTCATAATCATAAAATGCGGCAATTGCTAACATGATTCGGACAGACTTAAGCATCGCTACGGGTGAGAAGGTCTCATCGTAGTCAATCCCTTGAACTTGCCGAAAACCTTTCGCGACAAGTCGAGCTTTGTAGACAGTAACATTACCGTCAGCGTCAGTCTTCTTCTTGAAGATCCATTTATTCTCAATTGCTTGCCGATCATCGGGCAAGTCAACCAAAGTCCATACTTTGTTCTCATACATGGATCCCATCTCAGATTTCATGGTTTCAAGCCACTTTGCGGAATCTGGGCTCACCATCGCTTCTTCATAGTTCGAAGGTTCATCATGATCTAGTAGCATGACTTCCAGAACGGGATTACCGTACCACTCTGGTGCAGATCTTACTATGGTTGATCTACGAGGTTTAGTAGTATCTTGTTCTGAAGTTTCATGATCATCATCATTAGCTTCCTCACTAACTGGTGTAGGTGTCATAGAAACAGTTTTCTATGATGCACTACTTTCCAATAAGGGAGCAGGTACAGTTACCTCGTCAAGTTCTACTTTCCTCCCACTCACTTCTTTCGAGAGAAACTCCTTCTCCAGAAAGTTTCCGAATTTAGCAACAAAAGTCTTGCCTTCGGATCTGTGATAGAAGGTGTATCCAATAGTTTCCTTTGGATATCCTATGAAGACACATTTCTCCGATTTGGGTTCGAGCTTATCAGGTTGAAGCTTTTTCACATAAGCATCGCAGCCCCAAACTTTCAGAAACGACAACTTTGGTTTCTTGCCAAACCACAGTTCATAAGGCGTCGTCTCAACGGATTTTGATGGTGCCCTATTTAATGTGAATGCGGCCGTCTCTAGAGCGTATCCCCAAAACGATAGCGGTAAATCAGTAAGAGACATCATAGATCGCACCATATCTAGTAAAGTACGATTACGACGTTTCGGACACACCATTACGCTGAGGTGTTCCGGGTGGCGTGAGTTGCGAAACTATTCCACAATTTTTCAAATGTACACCAAACTCGTAACTCAAATATTCTTCTCCACGATCAGATCATAGAAACTTTATTTTCTTGTTACGATGATTTTCAACTTCACTCTGAAATTCTTTGATCTTTTCAAATGTTTCAGACTTATGTTTCATTAAGTAGATATACCCATATCTGCTTAAATCATCTGTGAAGGTGAGAAAATAACGATATCCGCCACGAGCCTCAATATTCATCGGACCACATACATCTGTATGTATGATTTCCAACAAATTTGTTGCTCTCTCCATAGTACCGGAGAACGGTGTTTTGGTCATCTTGCCTATGAGGCATGGTTCGCAAGTACCAAGTGATTCATAATCAAGTGGTTCCAAAAGTCCATCCGTATGGAGTTTCTTCATGCGCTTTACACCGATATGACCTAAATGGTAGTGCCACAAATAAGTTGCATTATCATTATCAACTCTGCATCTTTTGGCTTCAACATTATGAATATGTGTGTTACTACTATCGAGATTCAACAAGAATAGACCACTCTTCAAGGGTGCATGACCATAAAAGATATTACTCATATAAATAGAACAACCATTATTCTCTGATTTAAATGAATAACCGTCTCGCATCAAACAAGATCCAAATATAATGTTCATGCTTAATGCTGGCACCAAATAACAATTATTTAGGTCTAATACTAATCCCGAAGGTAGATGTAGAGGTAGCGTGCCGACTGCGATCACATCGACTTTGGAACCGTTTCCCACACGCATCGTCACCTCGTCCTTAACCAATCTTCGCTTGATCCATAGTCCCTGTTTCGAGTTGCAAATATTAGCAACAGAACCAGTATCAAATACCCAGGTGCTATTGCGAGCATTAGTAAGGTACACATCAATAACATGTATATCACATATACCTTTGTTCACCTTGCCATCCTTCCTGTCCGCCAAATACTTGGGGCAGTTCCGCTTCCAGTGACCAGTCTGCTTGCAATAGAAGCACTCAGTTTCAGGCTTAGGTCCAGGCTTGGGTTTCTTCTCTTGAGTAGCAACTTGCTTGCCGCTCTTTTTGAAGTTCCCCTTCTTCTTCCCTTTGCCCTTTTTCTTGAAACTAGTGGTCTTGTTGACCATCAACACTTGATGCTCCTTCTTGATTTCTACCTCCACAGCTTTCAGCATCGCGAAGAGCTCAGGAATAGTCTTGTTCATCCCTTGCATATTATAGTTCATCACGAAGCTCTTGTAGCTTGGTGGCAGTGATTGAAGAATTCTGTCAATGACGCTATCATCTGGAAGATTAACTCCCAATTGAATCAAGTGATTATTATACCCAGACATTTTGAGTATATGCTCACTGACAGAACTGTTCTCCTCCATCTTGTAGCTATAGAACTTATTGGAGACTTCATATCTCTCAATTCGGGCATTTGCTTTGCTCTGCCAGACGTTCATAACATCTGGCGTTGCTCGTGCAGCAGGCCTGGCACCCAGCGGTGCTTCCAGGACGTAATTCTTCCGTGCAGCAATGAGGATAATCCTCAAGTTACGGACCCAGTCCGTGTAATTGCTACCATCATCTTTCAACTTTGCTTTCTCAAGGAACGCATTAAAATTCAACGGAACAACAGCACGAGCCATCTATCTACAATCAAACATAAACAAGCAAGATACTAATCAGGTACTAAGTTTCATGATAAATTTAAGTTCAATTTAATCAAGTTAATTAAAGAACTCCCACTTAGATAGACATCCCTCTAATCCTCTAAGTGATTACGTGATCCAAATCAACTAAACCATAACCGATCATCACGTGAGATGGAGTAGTTTTCAATGGTAAACATCGTTATGTTGATCATATCTACTATATGATTCACGCTCGACCTTTCAGTCTCCGTGTTCTGAGGCCATATCTGTATATGCTTGGCTCGTCAAGTATAACTTGAGTATTCCGCGTGTGCAACTGTTTTGCACCCGTTGTATTTGAACGTAGAACCTATCACACCCGATCATCACGTGGTGTCTCAGCACGAAGAACTTTCACAACGGTGCATACTCAGGGAGAACACTTCTTGATAATTTAGTGAGAGATCATCTTATAATGCTACCGTCAATCAAAGCAAGATAAGATGCATAAAAAGGATAAACATCACATGCAATCAATATATGTGATATGATATGGCCATCATCATCTTGTGCTTGTGATCTCCATCTCCGAAGCACCATCGTGACCACCATCGTCACCGGCGTGACACCTTGATCTCCATCGTAGCATCATTGTCGTCTCGCCAAGCTTATGCTTCCACGACTATCACTACAGCTTAGTAATAAAGTAAAGCATTACATCGCGATTTTATTGCATACAATAAAACGACAACCATAAGGCTCCTGCCAGTTGCCGATAACTCGGTTACAAAACATGATCATCTCATACAACAAAATTCAGCATCATGTCTTGACCATATCACATCACAACATGCCCTGCAAAAACAAGTTAGACGTCCTCTACTTTGTTGTTGCAAGTTTTACGTGGCTGCTACGGGCTTAAGCAAGAACCAATCTCACCTACGCATCAAAACCACAACGATAGTTTGTCAAATAGACTCCGTTTTAACCTTCGCAAGGACCGGGCGTAGCCATACTTGGTTCAACTAAAGTTGGAGAGACAGTCGCCCGCAAGCCACCTATGTGCAAAGCACGTCGGGGGAACCGGTCTCGCGTAAGCGTACGCGTAATGTTGGTCCGGGTCGTCTCGTCCAACAATGCCGCCAAACCAAAGTATGACATGCTGGTAGGCAGTATGACTTATATCGCCCACAACTCACTTGTGTTCTACTTGTGCATATAACATCAACATAAATAACCTAGGCTCGGATGCCACTGTTGGGTTTCGTAGTAATTTCAAAAAATTTCCTACGCACACGCAAGATCATGTGATGCATAGCAACGAGAGGGGAGAGTGTTGTCTACGTACCCAATGCAGACCGACTGCGGAAGCGCTGACACAACGTAGAGGAAGTAGTCGTACGTCTTCACGATCCAATCGATCAAGCACCGAAACTACGACACCTCCGAGTTCGAGCACACGTTCAGCTCGATGACGATCCCCGGACTCCGATCCAGCAAAGTGTCGGGGAAGAGTTCCGTCAGCACGACGGCGTGGTGACGATCTTGATGCACTACAGCAGCAGGGCTTCGCCTAAACTCCGCTACAGTATTATCGAGGACTATGGTGGCAGGGGGCACCGCACACGGCTAAGGAATAGATCACGTGGATCAACTTGTGTGTTCTAGGGTGCCTCTGCCTCAGTATATAAAGGACTAGAGGGGGGAGGCTGGCCGGCCAAGGTGTGGCGCGCCAGGAGAGTCCTACTCCCTTTGGGAGTAGGATTCCCCCCCCCCAATCCTAGTTGGAATAGGATTCGCGGAGGGGGAAAAGAGAGAGAGGGGGCCGGCCACCTCTCCTAGTCCTAATAGGACTAGGGGAAGGGGGAGGCGCACAGCCCATGTTAGGCTACCTCTTCTCTTTTCCACTAAGGCCCATCATGGCCCATTTAGCTCCCAGGGGTTCCGGTAACCTTCCCGGTACTCCGGTAAAATCCCGATTTCACTCGGAACACTTCCGATATCCAAACATAGGCTTCCAATATATCAATCTTTATGTATCGACCATTTCGAGACTCCTCGTCATGTCCGTGATCACATCCGGGACTCCAAACAACCTTCGGTACATCAAAATGCATAAACTCGTAATATAACTGTCATCGTAACCTTAAGCGTGCGGACCCTACGGGTTCGAGAACAATGTAGACATGACCGAGACACGTCTTCGGTCAATAACCAATAGCGGGACCTGGATGCCCATATTGGCTCCTACATATTCTACGAAGATCTTTATCGGTCAGACCGCATAACAACATACGTTGTTCCCTTTGTCATCGGTATGCTACTTGCCCGAGATTCGATCGTCGGTATTCCAGTACCTAGTTCAATCTCGTTACCGGCAAGTCTCTTTACTCGTTCTGTAATACATCATCCCGCAACTAACTCATTTAGTTGCAATGCTTGCAAGGCTTAAGTGATGTGCATTACCAAGAGGGCCCAGAGATACCTCTCCGACAATCGGAGTGACAAAACCTAATCTCGAAATACGCCAACCCAACATCTACCTTTGGAGACACCTGTAATGCTCCTTTATAATCACCTAGTTACGTTGTGACGTTTGGTAGCACCCAAAGTGTTCCTCCGGCAAACGGGAGTTGCATAATCTCATAGTTATAGGAACATGTATAAGTCATGAAGAAAGCAATAGCAACATACTAAACGATCGGGTGCTAAGCTAATGGAATGGTTCATGTCAATCAGATCATTCAACTAATGATGTGACCTCGTTAATCAAATAACAACTCATTGTTCATGGTTAGGAAACATAACCATCTTTGATTAACGAGCTAGTCAAGTAGAGGCATACTAGTGACACTTTGTTTGTCTATGTATTCACACATGTATTATGTTTCCGGTTAATACAATTCTAGCATGAATAATAAACATTTATCATGATTATAAGGAAATAAATAATAACTTTATTATTGCCTCTAGGGCATATTTCCTTCAGACAGGCGTGCCTAGGGGGTAGGTGCACCCCTGCCTTGTGGCCTCCTCGGTTGTTTATTGATGTCCACTCCAAGTCCTCTAGATCACGTTTGTTCCAAAAATCACGCTTCTGAAGGTTCCATACCATTTGGACTCCGTTTGATATTCCTTTTCTGCGAAACACTGAAATAGGCAAAAAAAACAGCAATTTACACTGGGCCTTGGGTTAATAGGTTAGTCCCAAAAATAATATAAAAGTGTATAATAAAGCCCATTAAACATCCAAAACAAATATATAATAGCATGGAACAATCAAAAATTATAGATACGTTGGACACGTATCAAGCATCCCCAAGCTTAATTCCCGCTTGTCCTCGAGTAGGTAGATGATAAAAACAGAATTTTTGATGTGGAATGCTTTCTAGCATATTCTTCAATGTAATTTTCTTTATTGTGGCATGAATGTTCAGATCCGGAAGATTCAAGATAAAAGTTTAATGTTGACATAAAAATAATAATACTTCAAGCATGCTAACCAAGCAATTATGTCTAATCAAAATAACATAGCCAAAGAAAGCCTATCCCTACAAAATCATATAGTTTGGCCATGCTTCATTTTCGTCACACAAAATGCTCTCATCATGCACAACCCCGATGACAAGCCAAGCAATTGTTTCATACTTAGCCTTTTCAAACTCTTTCAACTTTTACGCAATATATGAGCGTGAGCCATGGACATAGCACTATGGGTGGAATAGAATATAATGATTTAGGTTGTGTGAGAGACAAAAAAGGAGAAAGTCTCACATTGACGCGGCTAATCAATGGGCTATGGAGATGCCCACCGACTGATGTGAATGCAAGGAGTAGGGATTGCCATGCAACAGATGCACTAGAGCTATAAATATATGAAAGCTCATCAAAGAAACTAAGTGGGTGTGCATCCAACTTGCTTGCTCACGAAGACCTAGGGCATTTGAGGAAGCCCATCACTGGAATATACAAGCCAAGTTCTATAATGAAAAATTCCCACTAGTATATGAAGGTGACAAAATAACAGACTCTCTATCATGAAGATCATGGTGCTACTTTGAAGCACAAGTGTGGAAAAAGGATAGTAACATTGTCCCTTCTCTCTTTTTCTCTCATTTTTTTATTTGGGCCTTCTTCTCTTTTTTTCTTTTATGGCCTCTTTTTTTATTCGTCTGGAGTCTCATCCCAACTTGTGGGGAAATCATAGTCTCCATCATCCTTTCCTCACTTGGGACAATGCTCTAATGATGATCATCACACTTTTATTTACTTACAACTCAAGAATTATAACTCGATACTTAGAACAAAATATGACTCTATGTGAATGCCTCCGGCGGTGTACCAGGATATGCGATGAAACAAGAGTGACATGTATGAAAAATTAAGCATGGTGGCTGTGCCACAAATACGATCTCAACTACATGATCATGCAAGGAAATATGACAATGAAGATGCGTGTCATAATAAACGAAACGATGGAAAGTTGCATGGCAAGATATCTCAGAATGGCTATGGAAATGCCATAATAGGTAGGTATGGTGGCTGTTTGGAGGAAGATATAAGGAGGCTTATGTGTGATAGAGTGTATCATATCACAGGGTTTGGATGCACCGACGAAGTTTGCACCAACTCTCAAGGTGAGAAAGGGCAATGCACGGTACCGAAGAGGCTAGCAATGATGGAAGGGTGAGAGTGCGTATAATCCATGGACTCAAATTAGTCATAAAGAACTCACATACTTATTGCAAAAATCTACAAGTCATCATAACCAAGCACTACGCGCATGCTCCGAGGGGGATATATTGGTAGGAAAAGACCATCGCTCGTCCCCGACCGCCACTTATAAGGAAAGCAATCAAAGAACACCTCATGCTTTAAATTTGTCACACAACGTTTGCCATACGTGCATGCTACAGGACTTGCAAACTTCAACACAAGTATATCTCATTTTCACAATTACTCAACTAGCACACCTCTAATATTACCACCTTTATATCTCAAAACAACTATCAAGTATCAAACTTCTCTTAGTTTTTAATGCACTTTCAGTTTTTTATCTTGGATGTCTATCATATTAGGACTAATTTTATAACCAAAGCAAATTACCATGCTGTTCTAAAGGACTCTTAAAATAATATAAGTGAAGCATGAGAGATCAATTATTTCTATAAAATAGAACCGCCACCGTGCTCTAAAAGATATAAGCGAAGCACTAGAGCAAAATTATCCAACTCAAAAGATATAAGTGAAGCACATAGAGTATTCTAATGAATTCCGATTCATGTGTGTCTCTCTCTCAAAAGGTGTGTACAGCAAGGATGATTGTGGTAAAATAAAAAAAACAAAGACTCAAATCGTACAAGACGCTCCAAGCAAAACACATATCATGTGGTGAATAAAAATATAGCTCCAAGTAAAGTTACCGATGGACGAAGACGAAAGAGGGGATGCCTTCCGGGGCATCCCCAAGCTTAGGCTTTTGGTTGTCCTTGGTTTTTACCTTTGTGTGCCTTGGGCATCCCCAAGCTTAGGCTCTTTCCACACTCCTTGTTCCATAATTCATCAAATCTTTTACCCAAAACTTGAAAACTTCACAACACAAAACTTAAACAGAAAATCTCATGAGCTCCGTTAGTAAAAGAAAACAAACCACCACTTAAGGTACTGTAATGAACTCATTCTTTATTTATATTGGTGTTAAACCTACTATATTCCAACTTATTTGTTGTTCATAAACTGTATTACTAGCCATAGATTCATCAAAATAAGCTAACAACACACGAAAAACAGAATCTGTCAAAAACATAATAGTCTGTAGTAATCTGTAGGTTTCGAATACTTCTGGAACCCCAAAAATTCTAAAATAAATTTCTGGACGTGAGGAATTTACCTATTAATCATCTGCAAAAAGAATTAACTAAATAGCATTCTCCAGTAAAAAATGGCAAACACTAATTAAAAGCATAAAACCACATCTAAACAGAGGCTAGATGAATTATTTATTACTAAACATAATCAAAAAGCAAGAAACAAAAATAAAATTGGGTTGCCTCCCAACAAGCGGTATCGTTTAATGCCCCTAGGTAGGCATAAAAGCAAGGATATATGTAGGTATTATCATCTTTGGTATGCAATCCATAAGTGGCTCTCATAATAGATTCATAAGGTAATTTAATTTTCTTTCTAGGAAAGTGTTCCATGCCCTTCCTTAGTGGAAATTGGAATCTAATATTCTCTTCCTTCATATCAATAATTGCACCAATCATTCTAAGGAAAGGTCTACCAAGAATAATAGTACATGTAGGATTGCAATCTATATCAAGGACAATGAAATCTACGGGCACATAATTCCTATTTACAACAATAAGAATATCATTAATTCTTCCCATAGGTTTCTTAATGGTGGAACCCGCAAGATGCAAGTTTAAAGAACAATCATCAAATTCATGGACACCTAGCAAATCACACAAGGTTTTAGGAATCGTGGAAACACTAGCACCCAAATCACACAAAGCATACCATTCATGATCTTTAATTTTAATTTTAATAGTAGGTTCCCACTCATCAGTTTTCTAGGGATAGAAACTTCCAATTCAACCTTTTCTTCATAAGATTGCATTAAAGCATCAACGGTATGTTTAGTAAAAGCTTTATTTTGACTATAAGCATGCGGAGAATTTAGCACGGATTGCAACAAGGAAGCACAATTTATCAAAGAGCAATTATCACAATTAAATTCCTTGAAATCCAAGATAGTGGGTTCATTGCTACTTAAAGTTTTGACCTCTCAAATCCCACTTTTATCAATTTTTGCATCAAGATTTAAAAACTCCGAATCATTGGGACGCCTTCTAACTAAAGTTGACTCATCTCCAGTCCCATCATTATCAAGATTCATATTGCAAAACAATGATTTAATAGGAGACACATCAATCACTTTTAGATCTTCATCCTTATTATCATCAAAACTAGAAGAACACGCTTTCACAAAGCAATCTTTTTTAGCACGCATCCTAGTGGTTCTTTGTTTGCACTCATCAATGGAAATTATCATAGCTTTGAGAGACTATTGATATCATGCTTAGCGGGAATAGATCTAAGTTTCAAAGAATCAACATCGAGAGAAATTCTATCCACGTTCCTAGCCAACTCATCAATCTTAGACAATTTTTCTTCAATCAAAGCATTGAAACTCTTTTGCGAACTAATAAATTCTTTAATATTAGATTCAAAATAGAGGGCATCTTATTATAATTTCCATAATAATTGTTGTAGGAATTACCATAATTATTAGAGGTATTACTAGGAAATGGCCTAGGAAAATTACTTCTATACATGTTATTACCAAAATTGTTCCTTCCAACAAAATTCACATCCATAGATTAATTATTATTCTCAATCAAAGTAGACAAAGGCATATCATTAGGATCAAAAGAAATACTTATTAGCAAACAATTTCATAAGTTCATCCATCTTTCCACTCAAAACATTAATTTCTTCTATTGAATGAACCTTCTTACTAGTAGATCTTTTAGTGTGCCATTGAGAATAATTAACCATAATATTATCTAGGAGTTTAGTAGCTTCTCCTAAAGTGATTTTCATAAAAGTGCCTCCCGTGGCCGAATCTAAAAGATTTCTCGAAGCAAAATTCAATTCGGCATAAAAAATTTGTATAATCATCCAAAGATTCAAACCATCTGTAGGGCAATTACGTATCATTAATTTCATCATCTCCCAAGCATGTGCAACATGTTCATAATCAAGTTGCTTAAAATTCATAATATCGTTTCAAAGAGCGATGATCTTAGCGGGTGGAAAATACTTCGAGATAAAAGCATCTTTGCACTCATTCCATGAATCGATACTATTTTTAGGCAAAGACGAAAACCAAGTTTTAGCACGATCTCTAAGCAAAAATGGGAATAGCTTCAGTTTAACAACATCATTATCCACATCTTTCTTCTTTTGCATATCACACAAATCAACAAAGTTGTTTAGATGGGTAGCGGCATCTTCACTAGGAAGGCCGGAAATCGGGTCTTTCATGACAAGATTCAGCAAAGCAGCATTAATTTCACAAGATTCAGCATCGGTAAGACGAGCAATCGGAGTGCTAATAGAATCATTATTGTTGGTATTGGAAAAATCACACAATTTAGTATTATCTTGAGCCATCATGACAAACAAGCAATCCAACACACAAGAAAACAAGAAGCAAACAAAAAGAGATGAACTGGAAAAGAGAAGGGGAACAGAAAAAGAGGGCGAATAAAATGGTAACGGTGAAGTGGGGGAGAGGAAAACGAGAGGCAAATGGCAAATAATGTAATGCGAGGGATAAGAGTTTGTGATGGTACTTGGTATGTCTTGACTTGTGCGTAGACTCCCCGGCAACGGTGCCAGAAATCCTTCTTGCTACCTCTTGAGAACTGCATTGGTTTTCCCTTGAAGAGGAAAGGGTGATGCAGCAAAGTAAACTACAAAAAAAAGACACATCCGTGACATTTTGGGCCAAACGAAAAAAAATTATGTCATACATATGACACTTCTATGACGATAATTGTGACAAAACCCGGTATCATCATAGATGTGGTGCGCTCCTACTTCTATGACAAAAAATCATGACAGAAAATGGGCTTTTCGTCCTGGGCGGGCCGGAGACACAGCTGCATGACATTCTTTGGGCCGTCCATGACAGAAAAAACCGTGGTAGAAGCGAGGGGAGGAAAATTTCAGGGAGTTCCCGGTTACGGTGGGAGGTCGGGGGCCGAGCGATGCACGTTTCTCTCGTACACGTACGCGCGTGTGTGCGAGGCATTGGCTCTAATTGAACCCGAGCGAGGCATTGGGCTCTAACTGAACCCGAGCGATTGCACTGCAGGCTACGCGTTACTGAACCCGAGCGATCGATCGATGGTTGTTAACAGAACCCGATCAAGCGATTCCTTCTCTATTGCTGCTAACTAAAGCCGAATGATGCTGCCCCTAGATGAAGAGTGAGTGTTGAGGGGGGGGGGTTGGATGAACAGTTCCCGGTGGGGGTGGATGAACAGGACCCCGTGGTGTTGCCTCTGAATGAACAGGACCCCGATCGATCGAGCCGGTTGGGGCTGGATGAACAGGACCCCATGGAGGGCTGGATGAACAGGACCACCCCATGGAGGGCAGGATGAACAGTAGACGATGGAGGGAAGGATGACAGTAGCCCGAGGAGGGGTGGTTGAATAGGAACCCGTGGAGAGGGCTGGTTGAACAGTAGCCGGTGGAGTAGCGCGCGGTGGAGGCTGGATGAACAAGAGCCCGTGGATGAACAGTCGCAGGTGGAGGCTAGAGGAGGTCGATGGTGGATGAACAATAGCTCGTGGAGGCTGTAGGGGGTCGACGGTGGATATGAACAGTATCCCGTGGAGTCCCGTTTTGCGGTACGCCACACGCCTCCCAATGAACAGGACCCCCATTTCGACCGTAGCGCTCCAACACAAGTCCGTTTCGTCCGCTTTGCGGTACGCCAGACCCCTCCCGATCAACAGGATCCCGTTTCGAACGTGGCCGATCGAACACAAGGCCGTTTCCTCCGTTCTGCGGTACGCCAGGCCTCGTTTCCATCGCCTGTTCCATCTAAGCCCTCCCGATGAACACGACACATTCCGTTGCCTCCCCATGAACACGACGACGACATTGTTTCTCCATCCCGACCCAGCCATGTACACGAGCCGTCGCCGTACGTATGCGCGAGTAGGCGTTCGAGACCCCGCCCATATGTACACATACGTGGCCGTATTTTCTTTCTTGCACACTGGCCGATGTATGTACGTGTACATGCTACGTGCGCGCCTCTACTATGACACGTGCGTGCCTCTACATCGACCAGTATATATGTACGTACACGTTCGCGATCAGAATGACAACGCTACGTACGCTTCGACCAGGTGGGTCCCGACTGTCACGCACTTCCTTGCGTGCGAAGATGTAGCTGGTGGGTCCAAGCAGTCAGGGGCAAACTTTTTTTTGCGAAATACGGTGGCCCGTCTGGTGGGTCCCCGCTGTCAGGTGGAGGAATAATTATTTTGCGCGTAATAAGGAGGCACTTCCTTGCGGCTGCCGTGGACCCAGTTGTCAGCGTCTCCACGCACAGTACTCTTCCGATGGAAGTCGGTCGTTGACAACATTGACCACGCCGCGCCGAGAGCACCACGGCGGTGGACGACGGTGAGGCATAGGAAGGGGACGACGCGGAGCCGGGGAAGACGCGGCAGTGGATGCCCACGCGGAGAGGAGTACGAGCGTTCACCGGTTCGGCTGCGGTGTGAGGCTGCCGTCGCCGCAGAATAACAGGGGGTGTGGGTGAGTAGAGGGATGCCCTGGCCAGCAGTGGGAGTAGTAGGGGCGCAGAGGCCTGCGCGGCAACACAGCCGGCCACGGGAGGCGGGAGTAGGCTGTCCCGCCAGCGCTGTTTTGGCGGCTGGAGCAAGAAGATCAGGGATTGAAGAAACACGACGGCCGTTGGATTGACATCCAACGGTTACGTATGCTAGAATCGTTTGTTGACGTATATAATAACTAAAAAAATCTTGCATACGCGTCAACTAAACAGGCCCACAAGTCAGACCACTCCCTCTTTTTTTTAATAATTTATATATAGCTCATGGCAACTTCTTATGCAATTTATTGCAGTCGTTTTTTTGGTTGGCCAGGGCCAATGTAGCGACCCGACCCTGAATGGATCAAGTCTCTGTGCTTAAGTGTCATCCCTGGATCGGTATGCTAACACACACAGTACTCGAAGGATTTATAACAGAGGTAAATCACATGTATAAAGTAACGTAAATACTATTACCTCAATCCATATAGCGGAAGCAACAAGGTTGTGGATTCCCATCAACACCAACGGCAAAGTTGAGTGTAGAAATCGTAACCCTAACGTATCACTTACTCGTCATAAGATAATCCTGCAACATGAGACATTGCAGCCATAGAGGGTCAGTACATTGAATGTACTGGCAAATTCACACCATAGAGAATGATGAATAAAGACTATCACTACATGCATAATTGGCTGGTGGAAAAGCTCTATCGTTATAAGGTTTTTGCGTAAAGCCAATTTTTCCCTACTGCAAAGGAATAAATTTTATTACTATCATGGTGGTTGTTGAACATTGAGAATGGTTGACAACATTCTCAATCCCAATTAAGTAACATCATTAAAACCCAACAATATTTATTTAAAGTAACGTGATGAGATCAACAGGTTAATCCAAGAACTAGATACTCAAGATGTCCATAACCGGGGACATGGCTAATCATGATTAGTTTATACACTCTGCAGAGGTTTGCGCACTTTTCCCCACAAGACTCGATCGCCTCCGTTGGATTTCTCGCACTACATGGTGTTTGAGAAATGGATGACTGAGACATAGTCTTTCAGAAGCGCTAGCACCTTACGATCGGGTAGACCGTACCACCTACATCCCCTACATCTGCTAGTCTACCACTGTAAGAGTTCGCACAACTTAATCAACTATGCCAGAGCCCATAATGGCTTGTGGCTGCACACGGAAGTTTCTAGTATGAATAATCTCATGATCCCTTTGAGCCTGGGTGGCGGTCCAATAAAATCAGGCAAGTCCTGGTAATCTCAGGTGCCTCAATCCACCCAGATGTGTGTTAGGTTGCCACCTTAGATAAACCATTAATTATCAATCTCACATCTGTCATGGATATCACTCACCCAATCCACGTCTACTAGCATAGCATGGCATAATAAGCAAACGTAGAAGTAACTCCCAAAGGTTTGATAACAAACAGGTAATAGGTACTACCTCATCTACTTCCCATCCCACAATTTAATTAGATCCTAATCATGCAATGTGTGAGGATTGATCTAATGCAATAAAACTGGGTTGTAGAAAAGGTATGATCAAAGTGTGAACTTACCTGCAATGTTGATGAAGATGATTCGCACACAAAACTCTTGATAGCTCTACTCGTCACACTCCGGTCAATCTATCGTAATCAAGCAATAGTAACCACACATAAGCAATCACTCAAAAGATCAAAAAGAACGAAGAAAACAATTCGGAAAACATTGAAACCAAGCAAATAACTCTTGCAACATAAAACAATTTCTAACAGTACCAAAATTATGTGAATTTGGCCTTATTAGAATGTTTAGGTCAAGAGCTTCGATTTGCAAAAAGAATCAACTCAAACGGAGCTACGAAACTCAAGTTATGATCAAACGAAGTTTGAATTCAAATCTGATCTAATTCAAATTTTAAAATTTTCAAAAACATGTTTAAGTTGTTTATCCGGATAGAGGGGATCATAACGAAGACGTGGGCGTTGGTTTCGTTGAATTTGGACTAACGAGTAAAAAGTTATAGTCATTTGAAGAACAGGGGCTAAACTGTAAAGAAAATCCTCACATATAGGTCCCTGGACGAAATAACAGAAAAAGAAAAATACTAATTTACGAACGTTCACTCCTGAACCCTAAACTGTGAACTCGTTCGCTCCAGAGGCTATACCAGTGAGCGTTCTCTAAATATACTAATCGGGGTTTTAAAAGAAAAACCGACTACTAAAACGGAAACCTAAAAAAAAACGGACCGGGAGGTTCTTACCGGTTCGATTGGTTTTTCACCGAAAACCGGCAGTGGTCGGTGGCAGCGGCAGATCGAACCGGCAAGCTCCGGCGAGGCGGCACGGGGCTCCGGCGGCGAGCAGCAGAGGCGAGGCGGCGCGCGGCGAGGCAGCAGAGGCGAGACGGGGCAGGCGAGGGGCGGCGGCGGCGGTGATGCAGCGCGGCGGGGCGGCGGAGCTGCGGCAGCGATGGCTAACGGCGCGGCGGCGGCTCGGCTTCGAGCGGCGAGATGCGGGAGAGAGAGAAGGCGGGCGGCGGCGCGAGCTTATATGGAGGGGGGGCGATGTGCTTGCGGGAGGGGCAAGTCGAGGCGGCGGCGGAGTCCGGCCTCGTCACGGCGGCGGCGCGGGATGCGTGCGGGAGCCGGACTCGGGGACGAACGGGCGAGCGGCGGGGCTGGCTGGGCTTCGGCCCAGTCCGGTCGGTCCGAAAGTTTTTTTTAAACACTTTCGCAGACAAGAAAAATAAGCAAAAATAAAATGAAATAAAAATATAATATAGGCATATTATATACCAAAATTTTCAGAAAAATATTTTCTACGACATGAACATTTTTCTAGCATTAAATAAAATACACACAAAAGCAGATAATTCAAAGAGTGCTACTGGTCTATTAAAATTCAACAAAAATCATTTTAAAAATACCAAAATGATTTCAAATTAATTTTTCTCCAAGTTTCTATTGTAGGGAATCATGTTACCCTAATTTCCATATATTTTATTTTTGGAGAAAAATAATTTGAATAAAACTCAAATAACTCCAAATTGAAAATAAATTCAAAAGAACTTTGAATTTAATTCTCTGAAACTCCCAACTCATATTTCATATAATTTGAAGAAGTCATTTTATCTTCTCTCATGAAAATCATTGAGTTGCATAAAGTTCCAGATTCGGAAATATTTTCAAATGAAATTCAAATATTTTCAACACCCCTTGTCATTTAAATAAATGGAAGAAGTCATGTCATCTTCTCTCCGGGGTTTTGTGTTTGAAAAGAATTTGAATTCACGGAGATCAAAAGCAAATACGAAAGTTTGGGAAAGTCCTTTTATTCCCTCTCATTTAACTTTCAAAGAGTTTCGAATTCACTCACTTTCAGTCAATCAATCAAACAATCAATCAAATCTATCTATTTATTATAACATTCCAAAATTTCGAATTTTGGGATGTTACAAACCTACCACCCTTAAAATGAATCTCGTCCTCGAGATTCGGAGAGGCTAGCAAGAAAAAGTTAGGGTTTGGGGGTCTCCTCAAAATCCATCAATCATCACAGGGGTCTGGGGTGCAACCACCCTTAGAAGCATGGTTATAGCTCCATCGAAACTCATATACTCCATCCTTATTCTTGACAGTGTCGGTCTTCTTAGATCTTCAGGATAATTCCTTATCCGGGCTCTTCCGGTAGTGGCATAACCTTTTCCTCAGTTCTTCTGTCTTTCATCAAGGTAAGGTTATTCTGGGACTGGGTCTTCGTAGCTGACGGGTCTGGCGCCAATACTAAACAACTATCGATATCTCATGGTGGTCAACCATTTGTGGTTTCTCCTGCAGGAAATGGGTCTGGGTTGATTCCTCACC
Source organism: Triticum aestivum (assembly GCF_018294505.1). NCBI lineage: Eukaryota > Viridiplantae > Streptophyta > Magnoliopsida > Poales > Poaceae > Triticum > Triticum aestivum. The sequence continues at coordinate 682,792,822 of NC_057797.1, forward strand.
GTATAACCTACGGTTGGCAAAAGCTGCCTTGTACAAGGGAAAATTCTTATACCACTCTAAGGTTTAAACAAGGTTTTCATCGTTGTCTCTCTACTATAGGTAAGTCACTCAGATTTACCATTCCATATAACAAGGCGAACAATAAGAGTAAGTCGGTATGGTGATCAATCCATCCCGCACCCAAATCATTACCTTGTATACGGTTTAGCGAATCTCGCATTCTAACACTCGGTCATCCTCACAAGCATTGCAGAATTCCTCTTGTCAACGAACCAAGCTCGGATATATCCATTGATTCTGCAAGCCAGACAAACATCTATCGTTCCTTCACAACTCTTAGGTTTTGCGTAAACTCCTATAAGATCGTCTATCGATAAAATCGTAACTTCCTCCAGGGTTTTTCCTTCAGCAAGAATATGCTTGCTTCTTCGCAGGTCCTGGGGCCTGTGGGTTATGGAACATCTCATCACTTATAGTCCTTGAACTTATCATCGGGCAACCGATCATTATTCCAACTTCCAACTTCCTAGTATTCTTAAATCCACCCAATTGTATTGTCTTCCTTCCTTCTATTGGCACCAAAACTAGGACATGATTACTCAGACTCATCATGGAATTGCCATTGCTCCATATTTCCAACATCATACCTCCTTTATATCCAATAGTAATTTATCTCTTCATCCTCGTGGGATATCCCTCATACCGAGATAAAAACTTATACTTATGAAGTCCATATTCCACTTCGTGGAACATCATTATCCTTTCCGCGATCAAGCGTCCTTACAGGGGAATATTGGCCATCTCTGCATGGCACTTCTTCAACTGGGAAACGTGACACACATCTTGAACTCCTGACAGTCCTTCCGGTAACTCAAACTTGTAGGCCACTTCTCTCATACGCTCCAAAACTCGGTATGGTCCTACAAATCTCGGGGCTAACTTTACCTTAACTCCAATTCGATTAACTCCTCGCGGAGGAAACACATGAAGACATGCTTTGTCTCCAATATCATAGACTACCTCCTTGAGTTTCTGAGTCTACATAACTCTTCTGCCTGGACTGAGCTACCTTCAGTCTATCTCGAATCAACTTAACATTCTCTTCTGACTCCTTTGATCACCTTTGGTCCAAACAACTGTCGGTCTCCAACTTCATCCCACATACTCTTGGGGCATCACACATATCGCGACAAAACTCGTATTCATTTTGTCTGAAGTCCATTACAGGGTACTACCACCCTTAAAATGCACAAATCTTCCATAGACCATATTTCTTTTATCCTCAAAATGGTCAAAATCCTTCTTCATAGAGTAACAACTCATAAAATCCATATCAGTACCAATGATGCTACTTTATTCATTCTCAAATGATTACAATCTCTCGCTTCTCCATTACATGTCTCAACTCAACACCTCAATATGAAGGGAAAATGTTATTACTACTACTACTATATTTCTTCTGTTATAAACTCAACTATTTATCACAAGTCTTGTTCTCCTTCGGACAATCTCTGGCAAAGTGCCCTGCTTCATTACAACGGAAACATATTACTTCTGACAAGTTTCAAGGTTTCCTTGTGATTATATAGCCTCCTGGGGTCCTCATCTTCCCTTTTGGGCAATCATTGAAGTAGTGTCCTGAATTTTTGCACCTGAAACATGTGATATGACTCAGGTCTTTCTTTGTAGAAATTGGTTTGTTCCTGGAATCCAATTTGCTTCTCTTCCTGGACTTTTCCATTCCAATCAGGGCTTCTATTTCCTGTGGGTGATAATCTACTTCCTCCGTCGGGAATTCTACTAGATCCCCATTCATACAATTCTGGGAGAGGTGTCCTTCTTCTCCACATGAATAGCATGACTTGGTGCAGGGTTTAATTGGCTCTTCTTTGGGTGTGTCCTCCACCTCTTTCTTCATCACAAGTTCTTCTAAACTTTCCATAAGGGCTCCTTTCATTGCTTCTTCCTTCTGCTGGATGGTTCTTTGTACCAAGGGGTAAATGTGACACTGAGCAGGGTAGTGGGTAGTCCCTTCACACAAGAAACAAGTAATCTGCCTAATTGGGCATTCTTCAATTGGGTGACTTCCTTCGCAATTAGGACATTCATCCTTGTGTTCTTTATGGGTGTGTCCTATTTCTCCACAAATCTTGCATGCACAAGGTTTCTTCATATCCTTTCCATAAGGCTTCAACTTCTGGGACACAAACCGAGACTTTAGCAAAGTCAACTTAAATTCTTTCCAAGTGGTTACTCCTTGCCATCCATTGATGGTTTGGTACATCCTCCACCAAGTAGCAGCACCTCTTTCAAAGCATTGAAGAGCATGTTGGGTCATATCCTTTCCGACTATAGGGTTGTTCTCCATATGATCCTCCATGTTCTGAATCCATCGGTCTATCTCCAATTGACTCATTGGTCCCAAAAATACAAGCTCATCTTCATTCATCCTCTATTGGGTCCATGTGGGTTTGGGGTGAGATAAGAGAGATAGAGAGGGATACACACAATACAAACAAAAGTTTTGAAAAGACAGATTTTATTGTGGCTGTCGGAAAAACAACAAACAAATGACAGCTCACAATCGTCGCATCTAACATAGGTGTATAACAGGGGTTTGGTCTTCTAAGGTCAACATCGCCAAACTCTTCAAGTCTTGTTCATGCCTCCAATGGCTTCTTCCGATCGTGTTTTTCCTTCTCAATTTCTTCTGCCAGATCCTCTCTGTTGACAAAAAGTTTCTCGTGATGTCCTTTAATATTTCTGGAGTGGCATTCCAAACTTCTGGGTTTCAACATTGGCATGAACCATGGTACTACTGTCCTTCCGTTCCTGACGAATCTTCGGTATCTTGAGGTTTTTCTACTCTAGCTTGGCTACTTTCAACTTTTGGGTCCTGAGTTCTTCACGAAATGCTTCCTTTCAAATACGGCTTCTTGTGGCTCCATCTTAACTTCTTGATGTAATACTCCAGATCCTAGTGATACACTAGCTAAGGTTAAAACTTCATCTTACTAATAGGTGCTCCATCAGCCTTCTACCATTTAATCCTTCCATGCATATGCATGCTTAACTCAGCACGGTGACAATAGCATAAGCGGGCGATAACCTTATGGATAGCCATGGTTGTTCTCTTGTCATTTCCATGAGCTATCTCTCCATAGTTGATATCTCCTGCCTTAGGGTTTTCCTTAACAAATCCTTGAGTTCTTAACTCTACATGCTCTGGTCTTTCTCCAACACACCTTGATCTCGGGCATTGACAACTTCCATAGTCTGCCAAGTTCCATAAGGGTAGCATTCCTAGGTCATACAAATCTGGGGATTCTTCAGAGCCTCCAATTCTCCTAGTCTTCAGAGTCTTCAACAGCTGTAGTTTCCATTATCATAATGTATGGTAAAATCCTCTTCATTCCTAATGGTCTTACTAGTCTGATATCCTGTACTTCTTGGAGTGGTCTCATTAGTCGAATCTTCGTGGTCAAAAGGGAAAAGGGGTATGGTCTCACTAAAAAAGGAATTTTTGAATAAGCTCAGAAGAGAAGAGAGGTAAAAGATCTTTTTGGAAGGGGAAAGTTGTAGAGAAAAATCTTTGCTATGGGCTTGCCGGTTTCTAGGGTCACGTCCTACAGTCAACATGTGCTCTGATACCATCTTGTAGCGACCCGACCCTGAATGGATCAAGTCTCTGTGCTTAAGTGTCATCCCTGGATCAGTATGCTGACACACACAGTACTCGAAGGATTTAAAACAGAGGTAAATCACATGTATAAAGTAACGTAAATACTATTACCTCAATCCATATAGCGGAAGCAACAAGGTTGTGGATTCCCGTCAACACCAACGGCAAAGTTGAGTGTAGAAATCGTAACCCTAACATATCACTTACTCGTCATAAGATAATCCTGCAACATGAGACATTGCAGCCACAGAGGGTCAGTACATTGAATGTACTGGCAAATTCACACCATAGAGAATGATGAATAAAGACTATCACTACATGCATAATTGGCTAGTGGAAAAGCTCTATGGTTATAAGGTTTTTGCATAAAGCCAATTTTTCCCTACTGCAAAGGAATAAATTTTATTACTATCATGGTGGTTGTTGAACATTGAGAATGGTTGAGAGCATTCTCAATCCCAATTAAGTAGCATCATTAAAACCCAACAATATTTATTTAAAGTAACGTGATGAGATCAACAGGTTAATCCAAGAACTAGATACTCAAGATGTCCATAACCGGGGACACGGCTAATCATGATTAGTTTATACACTCTGCAGAGGTTTGCGCACTTTTCCCCACAAGACTCAATCGCCTCCGTTGGATTTCTCGCACTACATGGTGTTTGAGAAATGGATGACTGAGACATAGTCTTTCAGAAGCGCTAGCACCTTACGATCGGGTAGACCGTACCACCTACATCCCCTACATCTGCTAGTCTACCACTGTAAGAGTTCGCACAACTTAATCAACTATGCCAGAGCCCATAATGGCTTGTGGCTGCACACGGAAGTTTCTAGTATGAATAATCTCATGATCCCTTTGAGCCTGGTGGCGGTCCAATAAAATCAGGCAAGTCCTGGTAATCTCAGGTGCCTCAATCCACCCAGATGTGTGTTAGGTTGCCACCTTAGATAAACCATTAATTATCAATCTCACATCTGTCATGGATATCACTCACCCAATCCACGTCTACTAGCATAGCATGGCATAATAAGCAAACGTAGAAGTAACTCCCAAAGGTTTGATAACAAACAGGTAATAGGTACTACCTCATCTACTTCCCATCCCACGATTTAATTAGATCCTAATCATGCAATGTGTGAGGATTGATCTAATGCAATAAAACTGGGTTGTCGAAAAGGTATGATCAAAGTGTGAACTTACCTGCAATGTTGATGAAGATGATTCGCACTCAAAACTCTTTATAGCTCTCCTCGTCACACTCCGGTCAATCTATCATAATCAAGCAATAGTAACCACACATAAGCAATCACTCAAAAGATCAAAAAGAACGAAGAAAACAATTCGGAAAACATTGAAACCAAGCAAATAACTCTTGCAACATAAAACAATTTCTAACAGTACCAAAATTATGTGAATTTGTCCTTATTAGAATGTTTAGGTCAAGAGCTTCGATTTGCAAAAAGAATCAACTCAAACGGAGCTACGAAACTCAAGTTATGATCCAACAAAGTTTGAATTCAAATCTGATCTAATTCAAATTTTAAAATTTTCAAAAACATGTTTAAGTTGTTTATCCGGATAGAGGGGATCATAACGAAGACGTGGGCATTGGTTTCGTTGAATTTGGACTAACGAGTAAAAAGTTATAGTCATTTGAAGAACAGGGGCTAAACTGTAAAGAAAATCCTCACATATAGGTCCCTGGCCGAAATAACAGAAAAAGAAAAATACTAATTTACGAACGTTCACTCTTGAACCCTAAACTGTGAACTCATTCGCTCCATAGGCTATACCAGTGAGCGTTCTCTAAATATACTAATCGGGGTTTTAAAAGAAAAACCGACTACTAAAACGAAAACCTAAAAAAACCGGACCGGGCGGTTCTTACCGGTTCGATTGGTTTTTCACCGAAAACCGGCAGTGGTCGGCGGCAGCGGCAGATCGGACCGGCGAGCTCCGGCGAGGCGGCACGGGGCTCCGGCGGCGAGCAGCAGAGGCGAGGCGGCGCGCGGCGAGGCAGCAAAGGCGAGACGGCGCAGGCGAGGGGCGGCTGCGGCGGTGATGCAGCGCGGCGGGGCGGCGGAGCTGCGGCAGCGATGGCTAACGGCGCGGCGGCGGCTCGGCTTCGAGCGGCGAGATGCGGGAGAGAGAGAAGGCGGGCGGCGGCGCGAGCTTATATGGAGGGGGGCGAGGTGCTTGCGGGAGGGGCAAGTCGAGGCGACGGCGGAGTCCGGCCTCGTCACGGCGGCGGCGTGGGATGCGTGCGGGAGCCGGACTCGGGGACGAACGGGCGAGCGGCGGGGCTGGCTGGGCTTCGGCCCAGTCCGGTCGGTCCGAAAGTTTTTTTTAAACACTTTCACAGACAAGAAAAATAAGAAAAAATAAAATGAAATAAAAAATATAATATAGGCATATTATATACCAAAATTTTCAGAAAAATATTTTCTCCGACATGAACATTTTTCTAGCATTAAATAAAATACACACAAAAGCAGATAATTCAAAGAGTGCTACTGGTCTATTAAAATTCAACAAAAATCATTTTAAAAATACCAAAATGATTTCAAATTAATTTTTCTCCAAGTTTCTATTATAGGGAATCATGTTACCCTAATTTCCATATATTTTATTTTTGGAGAAAAATAATTTGAATAAAACTCAAATAACTCCAAATTGAAAATAAATTCAAAAGAACTTTGAATTTAATTCTCTGAAACTCCCAACTCATATTTCATATAATTTGAAGAAGTCATTTTATCTTCTCTCATGAAAATCATTGAGTTGCATAAAGTTCCAGATTCGGAAATATTTTCAAATGAAATTCAAATATTTTCAACACCCCTTGTCATTTAAATAAATGGAAGAAGTCATGTCATCTTCTCTCCGGTGTTTTGTGTTTGAAAAGAATTTTAATTCACGGAGATCAAAAGCAAATACGAAAGTTTGGGAAAGTCCTTTTATTCCCTCTCATTTAACTTTCAAAGAGTTTCGAATTCACTCACTTTCAGTCAATCAATCAAACAATCAATCAAATCTATCTATTTGTTATAACATTCCAAAATTTAGAATTTTGGGATGTTACAGCCAATTTCGCATATTTCTGTGGGTTCCAAACTATTTTTAATACCCAAATGTCCAGCCATATTTAAAGTACTTTGAAGATATATTTAAATTAGGTTAATGCCCAGTGAAATAGAAATCTGAAAATGTAATAAAATTCAGAAATTATAAAGTAATTGCCAATTTGTCATCTGTTTTTATATTTACAAGCCATTTCATATTACTTTCAAGATTTGCAAGCGTCTTGAAAGAGTTGTAGCCCATCAGGGTGTAGAAAAATAAGTAGGCCTGGATTGGGTATTCTTCAGAAAAAATAAATTGGGCTCATTTTCACAAAGAAAAAATAGCTGGGCTGGTCACATGGTGAACATAAAATATAAGCCTGGGCTAGACGGGCCACAGCCCAGTTCAAAACCTGCTCCGTCTCAACAATACCAAACAAAAAAATACTGCTCGAGTACCTACGTCCCAGCTGTCAGGCGATCTTGTGATGTTCTCTTGTCTATTGACTATATACGCTCCCAATGTCATGGGTCCCAGATGTCAGGAAAACACTAGGAGGAAGCATTTTTTTTCCATATGCTGACGTGGTGGGCCCCTACTGTCATCCTCTCCATGTACTTCTGCCAATTCCTGTTGTTTGTTGACCATGTTGACAACGCCAGAGAGCGGCGCCGTGGCGAGCGCACCAAAGCGCGTGGAGGACATCGGCGTTAACGATTTACGAGACGCTGGGGCGGCGATGCATGCGCTGAGGTGCAGCCAGCCGTGGGAGGCGGAAGCAGGCGGCCCCACCGGCACTGGGTTGGTTTTCGCGGCTGGAGGAAGACAGGACTGAAGAAACACGACAGACTGTAGTACTTAACAACCTTAACTGAAACCAGCAGGGGCACTTAACAACCAAAGCTGAAAGCAGTATGAGTACTTATACAGGTTCAACTGTACAAAGCACGCCTCAAACAGTGCTACTTTGCCTACAGTTAACCAAGGGTGAGGCCGCCAAGCCCCAGGACAAGGCCCAGGTGCCACCCCGTGCATCCACAACCTTCTGAAAGCGGCTTCATCTCGCAACGTGGTCAATAAACAGGATATTCGCTTTAGAGCCATGGAAAAGCATGAACATAATCTTCTGTCCTATTCTTCAAGATGGATGGGCCTTCATTATTTGAGACCACCCATGAATAAGTATCTTTTCACCTCCAAGGGGACACTACTAGGGAAAACCTTATACACAGAATCTTAGCAGCAGCACGGTCTAAAAACAGGCGCTACTGCTAATTAGCAGTAGCGAGCTTCAGTAAAGAGCGCTACTAATGACTAAGTAGCAGTAGCGCTGTAGGTGAAAAGAGCGCTACTACTATAATTGCCACGGTGTTGCCCCCAGGCTAGATATAGTAGTAGCGCTCTTCCCGTGGACACGCTAATGCTAAAGAACTTAGTAGCAGCGATTTTCTTCAAAACTCGCTGCTGCTAAGTATCACCGCAACTAATTAAGTTTAGTCCCATACTGCTAAGCGAACAAGGTGTTTACCACCTTAAATATGTTACTTCTCAACCTATCTCGAGCACTTGGTCTTCATTGAACTATATGTGTATGATTTGTGGTTGCAATATGAATACTCGCATGTACCTATACAGGTACAGTGAGGATTCATGTTGACTATTTAGATTATACACAAAAAGATCAATGATGACCAATGTATATTTTTGATGTTTTTACATTGCTTAGACTTATAGCGTTTTTTCAGGACAAAGCGTTACTGATATTGGGATAAACAAAAGAAATAACTGCTTCCATTAGCAGTAGCGGTTTTCTCTAAAACACGTTATAGATAAGTTAGCTATAGCGCGTTTTCCATATGAGCGCTACTGCTAGTACGAGTTAACCACCCCCCGAATCAAAATTTCGCTAAGTCCTCCTTTCCCCCTCCCCCACCCCGGCCGGTTCCCCTACTCCTGTCGCCGCCGCCCGAGCCCGAGTGCGCCTGCCCTCACCGCCGCCGCTCTCGACCACACTGTCGATGCCCTCGACCTCACCGCCGCCGCCCTCGACCGAGCCCAGCGCCCTCGACCGAGCCCGCCGCCCAGGACCGCCGCCTCCTGATCTCGAGCCCGCCCTCGCCGCCCCTCCGTCACCGAGCACCTCCCCGCCAACGTCTCTCCCTCTGTAAGCCCCCCACCCCTCCCCCACCCCCTCTCTCTTTGCTTAGTTAGTAGATGATTTTAGTAGTAGTAGATGTTAATTTAGGGTTCATAGATAATGATTTTTAGAAGTAGTGATGGTAAACTACTTGTATAATTAGCAGTAGTAGATGTTAATTAGTAGTAGATGTAGTAGTTAGATGTTAATTAGTAGTAGATGTAGTAGTTAGATGTTAATTACTAGTAGTAGATGTGCTAGTTTCTTTCTATTTATAGTAAGTTTATATTTAGTAAGAACGAGTTGAATTAATAGAACTAGTTAGTAAGAACTTGTTGCTATTTTTTTAATTAAAGCAATTTTTCTCGCATCGACGTGGACGATGCCTATCCCGCATCCTCGGCGTTGAGTCGGCGGAGGACGACACCTACTTGACCAGATGGGCCATGTCCGGTACTAGGCTCCGCCGGGGTGGTACTGGGAGGCGCTCCGCGGAGGTGGTGCGTCACCGTGTCAGTGAGGAGGACGCGCACGTCCGTCGCTACTTGTTTGCGTTGGAGCACAGGTTCTCCAATACCTGGCAGGTTCTCCAGGGATCTCACTAGAGCTATGATCCCATGATGGTTCCTTCTCTGTGGGTGTCCACAACCAGCGCCGATACCCGTCGTGTGCTAGGGTTTTAGTTGTACTAGTGATGTTATATGTATGACACTATTCGGGATGTATTAGTGATAATATTCGATGATGTACGAACGCATGAGATGATTTACTTTTGCTTATTGAATGCATGCTAATTTGAGTCCTATAAGATATTTTGAAATGTATATCTTGTGTTTCTCAATATCCAAGTGGCCGGTCATGTTTGCAGGTTACTCCTCCGAGTGGCCTATGTTTTGCCGGAGTGTTGATTCATTTCTGTTCCGGCAAATTTCAGGCGCTCGATATGTCCTATTTTAGCAAAGGTCATGCCGGATTTTTCCGTGAATTTTGGCATGACTTTTGCCAGAATATGTAGGAAATATCGAGTGCCCCGGATTTGTGTGTTGTGTATCCTGGTAGTTGTCTTCTATCGATTTTCAACTAATGTTTTAACTATGAACATAGGAAATGTCCGACAACAAAAAGGATTTTGGTATTTGCAAATACTGCGAAGACGAGCGCGGCCTGTGCGATGGAATCTTCCTAGATGATGATAGGCGCTTCAGCATCAAGCTGGACGAGAACTTCGAAGTGGATACAGTAAGTCACAACGACAAGTCTTTTTTCATAATTAAGCATGACATTTGCTTCATTTGCTTCAACTTATTTTTTTTTTACTATTCTACTAGCGTATCCCCTGCCATGCAAGAGTTTTTGTATTGGATAAGATAGGTTTCAGTCATACTATGGAGGTAAAGAATGTTTACTTGAAGACCGAGCATGGTTATATTTTCCACGCAAAATTATACAATTCAGATGACTACACCTATTTTGGATGCAAAACATGGCGAGCACTATGCAAGACTTATGAATTTGAGCCTGATATGGTTATCACCTTTGATATTCATCCGGAAGTGATATTGAAGGTAATACCGACATCTGGGTCGATGTGCAGACGCCTCCAGTTACACCATTATGTAAGTTTCTCAACCATATTTATGTCTTTGATATTGTTTATTCAAAAATAGTTGACAACTAATTTGTATTGTCAGCTTATTTCGGTGCACGCAAACATGTCCAGCGCTTGGTAGACAGGACCTACTACTGTCCGGGGGCTGAACTAAACTGCGAGGAGCTAAGTCATTATGTTTCATGGCTTGAGGATCTTGATACTGTCAAGACAAATTTTCTTCCTGGACTTAGAAATGTTAGTACTGAAAACGTGCGACCAATAGTGTTCGTAATGAACTACGGTCACATCTATTTAGGAAGGATGGTAAGATTTTTACTATTTGTGCTCAGTGCATCTTTTCCATACATTATTTGTGAAGCTAAACTTCATTGCTAAGTATGTTACCATACGATGTTTTTTCAATAGGGACTCCCGATGAATGTTGTGCCTTATGGGATCAAGACTAATGGTACCATGAGTATTATTAGCTTACGGCCAAGATATCCTACATGTTACTTTAGTGCATTTAAGATCAGCGATGAATACTTAATAGTGCAAGACTAGATGAGATATGTGATGGGGGAGCGCAGAGAAGTACTAGGGGGCAGCAAACAGATGTGCTACCCAAAATTAGGAGAGAGGTTCATCTGCATGCTCCAACTTGATCAAGGAGGAGAGCTACACATGTTTTATGTTATTTTACCTAAGAGAGAGCAGCAGGAGTGATTAGCTAGCTAGAAATGAGTTTGAGGATGATGATGTGCTACACTATTACTATGATGATAAAATAGCTAGTGTTGGTGGTAATGACTATGATGATTATTATTAGCTAGTGTTGGTGGTGATTAGCTAGCTAGAATGAGAGTTTGAAGATGATGATGTGTGCTACACTATGACTATGATAATTAAATAGCTAATGTTGGTGGTAATGACTATGATGATGATTAAATAGCTTGTGTTGGCAGATTAGATTCAAGTGGAGGCAACATGTGGTGCACATCGAAAGTATTACTAGTCCAAACTAGATCAAGTTTGGATTTGTAGTATACTTTTGACATGCACCACATATTACCTCCACTTGAAACTAATCCACCTTCATTTGACACACTGTTATGGACATAATGATATAAACCTCATAACTGGTATTGTACCAATATTTGTACGATAAATACACTAAAAATTAAAAAAAAAGAATACTAGTAGCGATGGACAGAAAACGCGTTGCCAGTAGTTACATTAGGAGTAGCGCGGGATTGAACAAACGCTGCAGCTACTTGTCCTAGCAGTAGCGCGTGTAACACGCGCTATTGCTAAGGAATAGCTGTAGCACCTTATCAGTAGCGCATATCCCCGCGCTATTGATAGGCCTAAAACCCGCGCTGCTGCTAGCCTTTTCCCTAGTAGTGGGAATTGAGTAGGTCGACATAAACATCATTTTGTGACCAAGCACAAGTCTGACCCGACCATGGTCAGGCATCTGTATAGGAACAATAGAACTCGGCAGTTCCTGTTTCAAGAAGATCACAGCTATAAAATTGTGTATAAGCAATAGTTTATGAACAACATATATAACAGAAAACAGCTCGTACCATAAGTTTCTCGACACAGTTGGACCTGTTCAACGAGTGCAGCAGTGGCACACATATCCCACGTGGCCTTCCACCATTGAAACGGCCCACAAGGACCTCAAGACGATCAATAAAGTGTAGGAACTTGTGGATGTCGATCCAGTCAACTTCAGTGCCATTAGTAACAGCCGAGTTATTACAGAGTAACAAACGAGCAGACTGCTTTACTCTGAAAAAACCTACACGTGCCACCAATTATAAGAAAATATTAGTTAGAAGTAGCATCTTCGTGAGAGATTCGTTGCTACTTCTAAAGTTAAATTGTGATTAATTAGACAGAATAGGTGGATTAAGAAGTAATCGAGGCAGCAAGCAAGAACCAAATACAAAACTAACATGGATGAACAATTGGAACGACGTCGGGGTGGAAGATCACAGTGAAGATGAGACCAGGTTCTGCTATTTCCATCAACATTCGTGCACCAACTTTCAGTCAGTAACACTTGAGAAAGTTTATCCAAGTTCGGCCATAAAAAAAGCAGCGATCTTCTTGGTTCATGAACCCAACTCGAAACTTATATCCATGGCTTGTCTTCACTGTGACCATTAAACTAGTGTATTCAGTTATGGCAAGGCCGAGCATCTTGAGTACATGTGTTCTGGCAGAGCAAATAATACACTGCAGGAAAAATAATATGAGAACACAGCATGTTCAAAAAAACCCCACCCTCCCAGATAGAAAAGAGGATTCTAGGAACATACTGTGTGTGTTTCAAAATGCTGTGTTAGGATGAGAAGGAACAAGTGTGGCGTCTCGCTGAGGGCGCAGAAACCTGTAGGGTACTCGCACTTTGGGCAGTGCAAATGAAACACACTAGATTCAGTAGGAAGAAAAATGCATCAACGGCGGCGGCTGCCATCCTAGGATTACCTGCGACCAAGGGACTTGGGTTTATCGGGGATGGATGAAGTATTCGTACCTGGTTCTTCATGAGAAAACCCTATGCAATCGCCGAGAGGGGGTTTTCTCTGAACAAGCAGACGAGGGAGAAAGGGATTCAGGCCTAGTGAAATATTGCCACTTCGTCCGTCCAGCTTACTGCTAAAGCTGGAAAGGGAGGGTTGTGATTTGACGGCTCATTGGGCATTACTGCACGCTACGACCGGGGTGTGTCTACCGTGAAGTTGTGCACTCTAATTTGTGCATATGGCATGTGGACCCCGTTGCCAGTTGCCCCACATATCAGCAAAAGGAAGTAGAAAGATAGGAGTAACTAGTTACACATAAATATATTTTTTGACAGAGAGATACTCCCTCTGTAAGGAAATATACAAATCTTTTATATCACAGGCTCACCTTGCCGAGAAAAATACTCCCTCTGCAACGCACGGGCATTATGGGGGTTCAGCTGAGAATATAATACTCAGATGTTTTTTTAGGGATAAAAGCTGCTTTATTGAAGATTAACAGTCATAGGTATACAAATAATTTCGGGGGTTCCTGTGAGCCAAAGATGGCGTCCACAGGGCAAAGAAGTAGCAGCTTTTGCGAGCACATGCGCTTCAACATTACACTCGTGTTTTTCATGTATGATCTCCATGGTTTGGAACATATTCTTCTTCATCTTGATCTCGTCCATAATAACTTTGCTGGGCCCCAAGTATGCCTCTCCGATATGCTTGACTATTGCTGAACAATCGGTGCTAATCTGAACTTGTTGCAGGTTTAAGTCAAGAGCCAGAGATAGCCTCTCGCAACATGTCATTGCCTCTAGGATCTCTGGATCAGTAACACTTTCGTACACCAGTGCTGATGCTCCAAGGTAGAAGCATGTATGATCCCGGCTCACAACTGCCAGGGCTCCCCTTTCACCATTGCGAGATAACGCAGCATCAACATTCATCTTTGCCCAACCCACAGCAGGAGGAAGACACCACTTCTACACTGAGCTAGTGCTTCTCGAAACCAGGTTCTGGGCTTTGGGCCGCAGGCCGACCCTGCATGTTTGGGGGCCATGTGTTCTACCTCAGTGCTTTTTATATTGCAAGTGATCGGTACGGCGCTGGTTTTAGATGTTGTCGCAAGGCGAATACACAAAATTGAATAAAGCACGGCAGCTGTTGGAATGAAATCGAACGACAGTTCCTAACCAGCAATCAGAGTTGCAATTCTATCAACGATATACCATGTGATAAATAATACTATCGTACTACTTATACACACAGGACACTTGTTTCACCATGCCAGATTATTACATCAAAATCTCTCGGAGGATAGATCAGTTAGGCAGTTCTGTGCTGCTACTGAAGAATTTCAAAGTTGATTTGGACCAGCTCTCCTTGCCGAGAAAGTTCGATTTTGACATCATCCCCTACCACAAGATATGATTTAGATTTGAACCTTGACCATCCTTTAGCATCAATCATCATGCGACCATCCTTTGTACTTATGATATATTGAGCAGGTTCATTCACACCAAGGCTGCGCATGGTAAGAGAAACTTGGCCGCGGTCGCCCGGATTGTTGAACGACTCCCTCGATGCTCTAGGAATTCTCTGTTTGCAAACAAGAAGACATACCCAAATAGTTAGATCAACACAGCGAATCATGTGAAACAACATGGAAAGAAAAAAGAACGAAGCACTTGGGCGGCCAATGCTTACCAAGAAGGTGGACATGTCGGTTTTTGTAAGGACTTTGGTATATGAAGTGCGAACTGCGGCCCAGTCTGTTGCCGGTGCAACTGCACGGGCTGGAGCAGATGCAAGTGCAAGTGTTGGTGCAGGTGCCGAAACCGTTGCTGCTGCCGGAGATGGTGCTCCTTGTAGAGCTGGTGCCGGTGTCAAAGCAGGTGCCGGTGTCGATGCCTGACCCTCCGGTAGATCAGACTGATCCGCTGACGCGGTCGATGCCCAATCCTCAGCTGGATCAAACTGAGCTATTGCCGATGTCAGTGCTAGAGCAACTGTCGGTGCTCGATCTGTGCGAGACAGCGGCGATCGTGTCTGGTCTGCTATGATCAGCTTTCTAACTTGACTAGGATCCATGACCGTGATCCAGTCTTTTTCTTCATTTCTTTTAAACGCGAGAAGGACTAATTGTGGCGTTTTTGTTAAATCAAACTGCAGTTCATCATAGGGATTCAGCTTGTACTTAGACAACAGACTGATCCAATCTTTTCCAGTAATATAAGTGATGGACAGTGCCTTCGTTACTGACACGACATAAGAAGTCAAACCTGCAAAAATAGCCATCATAGAGCAAACCAAATGGTTTATTCTATGATGAATGTCACATGGAAAAACCTGCATCGTAAAATTGCAGGAAAAGAAAGAAAACATGACATTAAATCAATAAGATTTAGACAGTAAATCAATAAGATTTACTTGATGTGACACAAGTGAATCCTTACCAAGAAATTACTATGTTGAAGTACTAAACAGAAGATTGATCGTTCAACTACGCGTGGCATGCAGGGGCCCCGCCTACTCCCACAAGCAGGACAATCCAAAGGTCGTGACAAATCGTATGGACCGAACATCCATGGGGCTGGAAATCCTGGTGGGTGCGATAAACCCTGCAATGCATACACATATTGGAGGGTAACCATAATTGATAGACCGTCCTCACAAAAAATATGATATGGATACTTCATAATATACAGACTGAATTGAGTGGACAGACATAAACATAGACCGTTCTCAGGACTGACCACACACCAAAAGCGGCAGTACTAATAAACAATACAGGGTTCACAAACACAAATCAAGTACTGAAAAATAGTACTTACTACAGACAAGCAAAGTTGCACTAACTAAACTCTGTAGACTATTTTTTGCCACCGACCAATGGGATAAACCCCGCATAACTGACTAGGCCATGGACTTCGTGTGAGATGTCTACATGCACCATCACCATCTTGTCAACCTTGGAGAACCTAACAGAGTGGTATTTCCACTCATAAACATGATGATGAAGACAGGCCGCATCAGATTTGTTGGGAAGCTTTACAAGAACCACACCCTTCGTAATCGAAGGCACAGCCAGGAAATTGTTGTGGTCAAGTACAGCCTCGAGTACATGCTTGACAACAATGCTACAGGAAAACACTAGTTCAGGACACGTGGCGACAAGGACACAGCAGCTGGATAGTTCAGCAAAAGAACTCATCATCAGGTCTTCCAGTTCACACGGCATGACTTTGAGAACTTCATCTCCACCGCAGACCTGGTTCTAATTCAAACAGAAACCATATTTTATAACTACCTCCGTTCATAAATATAAGATGATTTTCGATATTATACTGCATATATGACTACATATACGCACAGAAATGAGTGAACAAAGACACTAGAACATGTCTTCAAAGGCATGAGAGCAGAGGGATTACATGCAATATCCATAACAAAAGTTACTGAGGCAAATATACCCTCTTAAAAGGTAGCATTGATGTTCATAAAGTACTAGTTGAAAGTAATCTATAAGAAATCCGTGTCAACCTCTCACATGTTTTGGTCAAAAGAGGAATTTAGAACCGTCATTTGGCACACAAAAATCACATGCAAGATCACCCAGAAAGTTGTACTACTAGTACTAGTACTATGTGTTAGATGAAAAAACACGATCAAGATCGAGAAAAAGATCGTCAAGAAGAGATATTACTTGGACTTGCTTAATGAGGGATCCCGGAGAGGGGGGCTTGTACAGGGTGATGGCTTTGAGCTTGTCTGCGGTAGTCTCGGCGAGGTGCTTGCGCTTCTTCGTACCATGAGCCTCGACGGTTTTGGCCGGAGCCATAGACATCACTTTGGTCGGTGCTCCAGCGTCCATCAAGAAACTGTCAAATAGAAATAAAAGAAAAGAAACCATAATCACAAACCCAAAAGAAGAAAAGAGAGGGAGTTATAGGATCAGACTCGGGGTTGCAAGACCGGGCCTTGGCCAGAATCAACACCATTGATGCGCTCACTTTTCCTTCTTTGGGAGAAAAGAACAATGGCAGAAGCAGGTCAGGGTTTTGTTGAAGAAATGAGGAAAAAGATGAGGCAGAAGCGAGGGTTGGGTAGAGATGAAGCTGAGAGAGAAGAGTGAAATGATGGTTGCTTCGTCTGTTCAACTTACTGCTGGAAAGGAGGGGGTTTTGTGATTTGACGGCTCATTGGGCATTACTGCGGCGCTTCGATCGGGGTAGTCTACCGTCAATCTACTACGCAGTAATTTAGTGCATGGCTGGTGGACCCCGATGCTGGCTGTCCCACACGTCGACGAAAGTGAGTAATTTAGTGCATGGCTAGAGGAGGATCCGCACGGTAGAGCGTGTCCACTGTTTTTCAGAAGAAAAAAATGATTACAGCAAGCGTTTCGACTCTTACGACGGAGGAGTACGAAACACGGCAGCCACTTGAACATACACAGTGCTCCTACTACTAGGCATGTGCAGTGGTTCATATGTCAGTACTACACAATCTTGTTGCTAGTGTAGTAAGATATGACGATAACAAATGATGTTGTGCGCATGTCAACTACTCCTATATGTAACATAGTACCGCTTTTTCGACTGTCCGGTCGAGAATGGATGGTGAGATCAATGTTAACAGAACTAGGTCCACAGCGCACGGAGAGTACGGTGCTACAGTACTCCACGAAACATGAACCACATGAAGGACGGATAGTGTTAGGCAGGGTGTATGAAGGGTGCACGGGATGGGAGCAAAAGTTCCCTTCTCGACCCACTTTTGGGTGTTTGGCAGAGTGCATGAAGGGTGCATGAGTCCACACTAGTAGGTTGACAAAAATACACGAAGAGGAAACAACTATATTGAGATGAGAATGCAACCAAACACACCCACACGCTTTGTGCTACAGTGACTGATCTGCACCGTCTGAGTTTGATCCAACGGTCATGTTGCGCCGAGACATGGACATGCCCATGTAGAGGGTTTAGCCCGACGGCCGACATCATCGCGCTGGCACGACGGTAGGCATCGCACACCGCAACACGTGCGTGGCAACTTGGTTCACCAAGTGGCTGAGGCGATCCTGGACCTCGTCACGATAGGCCCGCTCGTGCTCCAGCCGGCTCCCCTGATGGCCTATCGTATCTCCTGCTTTCTGCAGCAACGCCGGAGACGCCTCGAGCATCTTTGTGGTGGACGCCTGCCGCTTTTGAAGCTCCGTGAACTCCCGCACATAACGGAGGAGCATGGCACTCCTCTCCTCCTTGAGCTCACGGAGCTCCACGTCCTTGGCCCTAAGCTCCGCATCCTTGGCATGGAGCTCCTATGTCAGGAGCCTCACCTCGGACTCCGTGATCTGCTGCGCCGCCATGGCACCAGGTAGAAGCAATGGGGAGAGGAAGCAAAGGGGGCGAAACGCCTGAAAGGCAATGCAATCTACGGGAAGGCGGAGGGAGCAGGGGAATCTTTTGGTTTTCACCACGGTAAAACACCAGTCGACGACTTCTCACATCAGGGAGCAGTGGGTACAAGTGGAGTCATCGTGACTAATTGCTGTCGCGCCTGCTCCCGTCAATCAAAAAATTAAAAATCCTGCCACGCCTGCTCCCGTCAATCAAAAAATTAAAAATCCTACCGCACCCAAACACCAGAGCAACACCGCGGTGGATATTTAAATTTACCTGCCGGCAAGTAGATAAAAAAGGGGTGAAAAAACAAATGTGGCGGCGGCCTAGCTAATCGGTCAAACTAGCCCAACTAGCTAGCCACCGTGCTTCACTGATGTACTCGGCGGGAAAGGTGGTCTTTCATGATTTGACGACTCATTTACTTGCTTCAGCGCTACGACCGAGGAGGACCCATAAAATGCGTGGTAGGGCGTCCCACGTCAGGAAGAATATATGCGTGCACCACCCGGGAGGACCCCGAAACCGCGCGGTAGGGTGTGCGACGTCTCGACACGGAGGAAAAATGCGCGTGTAAAAATATACTATATCAGACGTAGTAGAGTACCTATGGTTCGACCTCGGGACCTAGCCAGTCGGTTGAAAACACCCCACTAGCCACACAGCTTCATCATGCAAACGTGGCACGAAGGATAGATGTGGTTAGCTCCGTCTCGACCAGCCACAACGTCTCTTGTTCTAGGCGATTCTTCTATTTTCCAAGTTTTTTTAGTTGTAATAACACCAGGGCAAGCTAGCGCCGCTCTTCGTGTGTGCCCGTGCAAAGGTTAGACGATGGAGAGAAGAGAGATTGAGATCGCAGACCTGGGACCCACCAGTAAGTGAGATAACGTGTCAGGACCTCGATTCTAAGTCACACCGATCTAGCCTGTAACACCTCATATCACTTTGCGGCCTCACACACGGTATTCCCATGGGTGTCGCCTTACCATGGCCCGGGACCATTTGCGCCTTTTGGCCCATGTATATGATAGTGTTGCTAGCATCCATATGACAGAGAACCAGGGCCAACATGACTAGTCATGAAGCCAAAGTGGCACTAACTTACGGGAACAGGCATACATGAATCAACATCGAGCATGTCGGTCAGCAACATGTGAATCCGGGCTGTAGCACTGGGCTAACAGGAATCCGGATGTCACCGCGTGACATTTCCCTGAAGGGACAGACACAGGAATGAAGTGAACCGGACGGCACGCGAGGAAGAGAATGGAGAAGGGGAACGGCCAGCAGCTCACCACGGTCACGACGAGCGGGTCGGCAAGGCCGGGGAGGAGCTGATGAAGACGGGAGGTCGCCGGCGATCTCGGCGGCCGAACAATGAAGACGAGGTCGGGGGCGGCGTTTTGGGGCGTCCGGCGTCGAGTGAGTCTACGAGGAGGATGAGGGCGTTGAGGCGGAGGTCATGGACACGTCGACAAGGCGCGGTAGGGCCGGTGGCTGCAGCGTTACAACAGCGTAGCCGTGGCTGTGCTCGGGCTAGAGAGGGAGAGGAAGCAAAGGAGGGGGAAGAGGTCGGGAGAGAGTGAGAGAGTTCCAGGGGGTGGCGTGGCGCGTGTAGAGAAGGCCAGGGCAATCAGGGAGGCAGGAGGTGGCCAGGCGTGTGCGTGCGCGTCGCGGGCACGCGCCCTCCTGCCCACTGGCAGGAGGTGGAAGACGACAGGGAGGTGGAGGTGGGCTCGGCTGGCTCTGCCCGGCTGGGCTGCTACAGTGGTGGTCCGGTTGGCCCACCAGGTAAGTTCTCCCTCTTTCTCTTTTAATTTTGTTTTCTATTATTTAGTAGTCTTTAGTGCTTTATTAAAAATACTTAGACACTTCCAAAAATCACCAAACTGCTCATGCTCACTGTATGGAATAAACCCAACATGGAACATTTCAGTTTAGGATTATTTGGACATTATTTCTTATATATCAGAAATAATTCCAACCCAAATATATTATTGATTTAAATCAAAGGCCCAAATAAATTATTTCTGTGACTCCAAAAATATTGGTTTGAATTTCACCTCATGCCAATATTTTCACAGAATAACAGGAACATTTTCTTGGACCCGTTTGATGAGATTTAAATGTTGGTTATTTTTAGAGGTTTTCTGAGGCTTGGAAAATTCCTCAATTCAAATTTCAATTGAATTTAAACATGATGCAACAACCAAACTAGTCCAAGGCCAGGGTAAAGCTAGGGCTGTGACAACTCACCCCCACTAAACGAGAACCTCGTCCCGAGATTCAAGATGTGAGGTAAGAAGACAGAGGGGGCATAAGACCTACACAATCTTCATGATCCAAGTTGCACCTCATAAGGTTGTTGATTCGTAGCATACATTGATCTTGACATCCTCGCTTTTGAGATCTTCATCTACGAGATGATGACGGAAAGAAACTCTACTGGGATTGATCTTCTCGAAGATCGAGTTATACAATATCAGCTCGCGGAATGATGTTGAAACATCTCGAGTTGAGACACAAAACACATCGAGAGGGATGGAAGAACAATGACAGGGTTTAATTTGGTGGGCAACAATTCCACGCTTAGAAAGATGGTGGATGTTGTCAAGGTGGGGAGGAAACAATTGTCATGATCCCGTAACGGGGCACCTTGGGAAAGGTGACTCGTTGGACTGTTCCCTTAAGTGGCAAAAAGAATTACTTTTGATCCATAGATCATTGAAACTCTTCATACCATCTTAAGGCAAATTACAATTGATTGTTTGAAAGAGCTCGAAGAAATTGCATACTTGGACTAGGATGGATGATGTGGACTACCTTGTTGAAGACAACGCAATGGATGACTTTGCTTATCATCGGAAATGGATGGAACCCATGGTACTACCACTGTTGAAGATGATCCTGACCAGGAATTACCAAGAAGGTAGTCCAAGATAGAATGGCACAACGGCGGTGCAAGCTGGAAACAAAATGCAAATGTTGGGAATGATTCTAGTAACTGGGGATAAACTCAACAGTAGAGAGTGATTCCACTATTTTAATGGTTCTAGCATAATCAAGGAAACCGAGAGCACAACGACCCCTGAGGAACAACTTCTAGAATAAGTTGCACTAAATCTTCATGGAGAAGATTGTCAAATAGCTCAATCAAGATACTACAATGATAGATCTTCCGGCTAGGTGTGTCGGCCAGAACATCAACCTTGTCGGGACCTACATCATAAATCTTGGAGTAGCTCCAACCATCACATCTGCCTGAGATTCAGATTTGGATGGTAACGGGATATTTCAGACAACATGTCTGGAAGAAAGTTTGCAACACAAACCGATGAGACGATGTTGCGAGATTCTCGGGATTTGAAACTACGATAGTAAACTCCAAAACATGAGCGGGTTCTGCTACACACATGTGAACACGTTGTCCAAGACAAGAATGGCCACATAGTAGTCTTATAATAAAACACTATCGAGTTCAGGTGGGGAACCATCATCGAGGATATCAAAGTCCTTGCATAAGGCATGCTCTTAAGGAGGAACTTCTTCTCCTTGAACAATTCAATCAGTGGCTTGGTGTGCTAGGGACACATATAGAATGAAGGTTGCAAGTCTCCAAACCACAGAATACTTTGCACGTATGCATGACTGATTTGGGATGATTCCAGAGGAAGCAAAACAAACTTTCTCAAATCCACGGCAGCAACTTGCATCAAATGCATGTGATTCAAAGGAAGTCACTTCTTACATCCAAGCGTATGCTTCATGAGCTAGCATGAAGAAATGCTTACAAAAGTTTCCAACACTAGCTTAACGTTCAACATGAATCATGGAGGAGATAAGATGCTACTGATGGGCTCAACAACAACTCATCGGGATTTCCATATCACTGGAATTCCACCATTATGTGAACAAGGTGATAGCATTGGTTAGAACAAAGGATGTAATGGTGTATGCCCGAGGAATCAACCTCGAGTAGGACAACATTACGAACATCGTTGGTTCTGATTTGATTTGAGGATATCCCACACTCAAATCAAAGTTTGGACAAGACAATAGATCCAATAACTGATCATGAGGACCAATCGATGAAGATATCATCTTTCTTCAACACACACACACACACACAAAAGATATCCCTTAACATGAACTAAGCAAGACAAGCTTTTATCTTCCAACTCTCCAAGTTGTTGTTAAGCTTAACCAACTAGCTCAGGGGCATCCAACACAGATTCTTGGAGAAAAGGGTGGCTACAAGAAACCAACTTGATCATGAACTCAACATAGCGATCAGGTGACAACCTGGTGATACTTCCAAGAAGATATTTGGAAAATCACAACCCACCGATATGTTATTAAGCTTGAGAACAATCTTGTTTGCGAGGCAAGACGATGTGATCAATAGAGCAAGGGTTTGACACAATCCTAACTCATTGATTGAATAGTGCTCCGAAAATAAGGACTAGGTAGCACGATTAATCTTAGAATGATGATTCAGTAACCAACACGCTAAGAAGGAGTTTATTGTCCATTAACTACCAAGCAACGGGGTTGCTAGGAGTATTGATTTCACACATCACAGTTCACTTGTCGGCATTCCGGTTACAACAACACGGAACCGAAGAATGAATAATGATGGTGATAAGTATCACTGCGTCAAGAATTCATAAGAGGTGGTGCAATTCTCATGACATTCTTGACATAAATATGGTAACACTCCAAGGTAGAACAGAGCAAAATCTGGGTTGGCATTTTGATCCATGGAATACAACTACTTTGACCCAATCCTAGATATGGATAAGGTACTGGAGTTTGTTTCTCCTAGTCATTCTGGAATAGAATGGCTTGACGGACCACAAGAATAGCAGGCATCGATGAACACGATCACACAACTACTCCCGACTATCAGTTGATAGACGAGAGTCAGAAAACAACTAAAGAGGGACAACTCAAGGGAACATATAATTTTCTGAGTTGTGGATGCATAGATTAGTATGTCGAACCAAGTTCAACAGGTTTCTTCCGGATAACCCATGCAGAAAGGTAGAGCTGGCAGAATCACTATTATGAATGGAGAACTCCTCAGGAGTACTCTAATGGTGATCTTTTGGTTCAAAGAACTTCTGCCTTAATGGTTCATGGTATTTGGAAGAAAGAAATACCACGGACCTCGGGGACTATCGCAAAGGTTACTAATATCCTAAAGGAACTAGCAACACTATCAACATGAAGCAAGTAGGGTGAATCTTGGGCTTAAGAACCCAGAAGTAGAATATCTACTACTAAATGGCATCATGGGATGTTTTCGAGGATGGTGGCCAGAATCATCACACTGGAAACAGAAACATTGCTAGATCACTGAGTGGTTGTCGAAGACACCTAGGGTCATAATACTAACTCCAACATACATGTCAAGGCAACGGAGTACCTCAACAGACCGATTAGTGTGCTTAATCTGGCCCAAAGGAACATCGAGAACAGGAAGAAGGGAGTTGCAAATGCATCGGACCATTTAGAAACCTGGGATGACTCGGACATCATAACGGCTGTAAATGCTCAAAAGATTTAAGACATCCTGCAAAAATGGTGGCATAACCACTCAACATCACAATATCAAAGTTCTGAGGCCAGCTACGAACATATGGAAGTAGTAGGAACTGAACTGACGCTTGAACTCAACAATCCTAGGCAACTACGGTTTAGTAACACGTCATCCTGAGAGATAGAAGAGAAGCCTAGTTCTTAACCCCGTAGAAAAGATAAGATGACTCAGATCAGAAGGTCATGAGGATAAGGAGTAAAAGAGCCTTACGTTCCCATCCACAATCAATTCCCTTACATAACTAAAGCATTTCTAGACATGACTTTGACCAGCTTGGCTTGGTAATCCTACAGGCAGTCAGGCTCTGATATCAAAGCTGTCAGGACCCCAATTCTAAGTCACACCGATCTAGCCTGTAACACCTCATATCACTTTGCGGCCTCACGCACGGTATTCCCACGGGTGTCGCCTTACCATGGCCCGGGACCATTTGCGCCTTTTGATTCATGTATATGATAGTGTTGCTAGCATCCATATGACAGAGAACCCGGGCCGACATGACTAGTCGTGAACCCAAAGTGGCACTAACTTACGGGAACAGGCATACATGAATCAACATCGAGCATGTCGGTCAGCAGCATGTGAATCCGGGCTGTAGCACTGGGCTAACAGGAATCCGGATGTCACCGCGTGACATTTCCCCGAAGGGACAGACACAGGAACGAAGTGAATCACATGCCGGCCAGTCAAGTGCTCCGGAGCAGTAGTGCTGGGCTAGCAGGACTCCGGTGAACCGGGCTGTAGTGGACTACTATGGCTCATGGAAGCACAAGACTACATTTCCCCATAAGAGAGGCTACCAAGGATAAACAACTAGGTCATCGGATCCCACACATACCAAGCATTTCAATCATACACACAATATGCTCGATATGTGTAAATACAACATGGCATCACAACATAACTCTACGACTCAAGTATTTATTCATTAGGCTTCGAGGAGCGAGATATTACAAACATGGGTCCCATGACCCAACAATCATAGAATACAAATCAAAACACATGCGGAAGCTTAACATGTCTGAGTACATACATCTAGAAATGAAAAGGGCTGAGAAGCCTGACTATATACCAGACCCTCCCAAGGGTACAAGATCGTAGCTGAGGTAACAATCTAAACGTCGAAGTCCAAGCGGAACTACTAGTGATACTGACGTCTCTCTGCAAAACATAAATTAAGCAAACGTGAGTACAAATGTACCCAGCAAGACTTACATCAGAACTAGCTACATATGCATCATTATCAACAAAAGGGATGGTGGGGTTTAACTGTAGCAAGCTAGCTTTTGACTCAGTGGCTAACCTGAACTACGACTGCAAGTAACTCTTTTGAGGTGGCGCACACGAGTCCACATATTCACCATTCAATACACCACTATGGATCTGCTCCCGTCTCCCTACGAGAAGGCCATCCATAGCACTCACACTCATCTTGCGATTTTTAGAGTATCCACTTTCACTTGTCTATGAACTATGCAAGGGGTCCAAGTTTCCATATCCGAGGAATCCGGCTATTCGAATAGATAATGATAACCCTGCAGGGGTGTACTTCTTCACACACGCTCCCACCACTTACCGTCGTTTACACGATATGTACTCGGCAACCTTCAAGCGGAAGCCCAACGAGGGTGTTGGCCACAGCCTACCTAAACACCTAAGTCTCTAGTCCAGGTTTATCGCCTATTCAGGTTCCATCCGCAGGGTGTCCGGCCGAGGTTTCCACATACGGCCCCGAACGATGTGAACAGGGTTCCCGAGACAACAAACGGGCGCCCGGTACACCGTGCCACGGTGTATCTAGCACAACATAGCCCACCCCTAGGGTTAGCGCTACGCACAGCCGCCAACGCATAACCTACAAACACCAGAAACTAGTTGCAACTCCTGGACAGAGTACTAGGGTGAT
The DNA here is from genome assembly GCF_018294505.1 of Triticum aestivum. NCBI lineage: Eukaryota > Viridiplantae > Streptophyta > Magnoliopsida > Poales > Poaceae > Triticum > Triticum aestivum. Next base: position 682,818,743 of record NC_057797.1, read on the forward strand.
TAAGAAGCCGAGAGGGTCAATTAAGGATCCCAATGAGTGGTAGTAGTTGTTCATGGATCACAGACACAGAACTCAGTTCCTGAGGACGGCTGCAATGAGACAACCCACCATGTACTCCTACATGGCCTCTCACCGCTACCTTTACCAAATCATGTTCACACACTTAGCTCACACACAGTAGGACATGTTCACACACCTCCGATTCATCTTCGATGAATCAGACCCGACACAACTCTATGCAATAGCAGGCATGACAAACAAGCATGAATGAGTAGGCAGATCAGGGCTCAAACAACTCCTACTCATGCTAGTGGGTTTCATCTATTTACTATGGCAATGACAGGTCACGCAGAGGATAAGGGGTTCAACTACCGCAGTAAGTAATAGATGAATCGTTGTTGTCCTAATGCAGTAAAAGAGAGCCGGAGCGAGAGAGTGGGATTGTATCGGAATGAACAAGGGAGGTTTGCTTGCCTGGCACTTCTGAAGATATCATTGGGTCTTCATTAGTGTCAACGACCACAGCGTCGGTACAACGTCTATCGAGAGGGGACAAATACCGGCAACAGAGAAAGAAACACAATCAATACAATGCACAATATGATGCATGATCATGACATGTCAATATGCTGTGGTTTGAGCTAATGCAACTAGCAACATGTTAAATGGAGTTGGTTTGAACCCTAGGTTCAAATTCAAACTCCATATGTGAGAGTTTAAATTCTATTTATGTGAATTGGCCTAAACATCAGCCATAAGTTGTTCTAACATGCATGAAAGTAGCATAAATGGATAGATTGGATTTTTCTGATAATTTTTCATATATAAATTATTTCATTTGGAGTTACGGTTGAATTTCTATGATTTTTGGAAGTTTTGGACATTTTCTGAATTAAATAAATCATTTCTGATTTATTTAAAATCCAGAAAGCATTACTGCGTCAGCCTGACGTCGGAATGATGTCATCAAGTCAACAGCGTCAGCCCAGGTCAAACCTGACGCTGGGACCCACTGGTCAGTGACTAGGCTAATTAACAGAGATTGTTAGTGCTAATTTAATCCTAACTAAAGTGTTAGTGGGGCATGGGCCCACATGTTAGTAGCTAAGCTAAATTAGCTAGGATTAGTTAATACTAATCTAGGTTAGTTAGTAGGGCGGCCCCACCTATCATTGAGCCAGGGGAGGTCAAACCCCCTGGTCAACTAGGACTAACGCGCCGGCGTTTAGCCGCTGGCGGCAGCAGACGCGGCGGAGGGCGCGGGATTGCTCCTCCAGCGCCCAATCGAGCAGCGGAGGGAACACGCGGGGAGCTGGGGCACGCGCGGGGAGCTGGGGCTCGCCCGCATCCAGGGCGGCATGCGGCAGCAGCGGGGACGGCCGGAGCTCACCGGAAACGAGCTCGAGCCGGCGCCGACGTTCGGGAGTTTGTGGCTACGGGGCTGCAGTGGCCGTGGTAGCGCGTTCATGGCACCTACAGCAGCTACGCGAGGCGGCGAGCATGTTGGACACGACGCCCGGGCCATTTGGTTGCCGGGGCCACGTCGGCGGCGGGCACAAGCGGCGGCGGGTGCGGTCAAGCTTGGAGCGGTCGCTGCAGCATGCGGGGAAGAGAACGGAGAGGGGGGAACGGCCAGTAGCTCACCACGGTCACGACGAGTGGGTCGGCGAGGTCGGGGAGGAGCTGATGAAGACGGGAGGTCGCCGGCGATCTCGGCGGCCGAACGATGAAGACAAGGTCGAGGGCGGCGTTTTGGGGCGTCCGGCGTCGAGCGAGTCTACGAGGAGGACGAGTGCGTCGAGGCGGAGGTCATGGACATGTCGACGAGGCACGGTAGGGCCGGTGGCTGCGGCGTTACGACGGCGCGGCCGTGGCTGTGCTCGGGCTAGAGAGGGAGAGGAAGCAGAGGAGGGGGAAGAGGTCGGGAGAGAGTGAGAGAGTTCCAGGGGGTGGCGTGGCGCATGTAGAGAAGGCCAGGGCAATCAGGGAGGCAGGAGGTGGCGAGGCGCGTGCGTGTGCGCCGCGGGCACACGCCCTCCTGCCCACTGGCAGGAGGTGGAAGACGACAGGGAGGTGGAGGTGGGCTGGGCTGGCTCTGCCCGGCTGAGCTGCTACAGTGGTGGGCCGGTTGGCCCACCAGGTAGGTTATCCCTCTTTCTCTTTTAATTTTGTTTTCTATTATTCAGTAGTCTTTAGGGCTTTATTAAAAATACTTAGACACTTCCAAAAATCACCAAACTGCTCATGCTCACTGTATGGAATAAACCCAACATGGAACATTTTAGTTTAGGATTATTTGGACATTATTTCTTATATATCAGAAATAATTCCAACCCAAATATATTATTGATTTAAATCAAAGGCCCAAATAAATTATTTCTGTGACTCCAAAAATATTGGTTTGAATTTCACCTCATGCCAATATTATCACAGAATAACAGGAATATTTTCTTGGACCCATTTGATGAGATTTAAATGTTGGTTATTTTTAGAGGTTTTCTGAGGCTTGGAAAATTCCTCAATTCAAATTTCAATTGAATTTAAACATGATGCAGCAACCAAACTAGTCCAAGGCCAGGGTAAAGCTAGGGCTGTGACATAACGGTCATGCACGTGTTGACCAAGCACTCCCTCTACTCTACTCAACGCAAGTACTGTATAAAATCAAGTTATGGGACAAAGCCAACAACCGTTCGTTTTTTCAGGCTATCGACTTAGGCTTTGTAGTCCAGGTTGCCAGCTCGAATCTCGTCTTTCAGATTTGTTAGTTTTAGGTCCAAATTTGGTTAATGACAAGTGGGACCCCCGTGTGTTGTTCCGATATTTCAGTGTAGGATGTTTTTTTTGAACAAACACTTTGCGCGGTTAGACAAGTAACGACATGAGTTACACGTTTTTTTGCAAGTTTACGAACAAAAATGACAGCGGCATAGAATATCACATCCACCCCGCAGCTTAGATACTATGGTGATACGAGTTTTTACACCATTGGAAGTGAGATCCAATGGCTTGGGAGTAGCCTTTGTAATTATGCGCAATTTCCTAACTCTCCAAAGGTTTTTTTGCAAATAAAACATTCAGGCCTCGTGTGTGCCGCTACATCTTCGATCCAACGGCTCCCCGGTGCTCATATTAGGTGCTCCCCGTAGCTTAATTACCCGCTACGGTGATTGGAGTAGTTGTGGGCTGAATGCTACGAAAATATAATCTAAACCGACCGGAATAAATGCCTACACAAATTAATCCAAGGTTGGAGTGCCCCTCGCAATGTAAATAGCTCCGGCTTTGCGAGGGATGGAGAGGTAGTAGCTTCAACGCGTGGAAGATACTGTGTGAGAAAGCAAGGTCGATCGAGAGACATATAGATAGAGATACAAAGTGAGTGTGGTCCGACATTCATTGAACAAATATATATGCTCTGGAGAGATATTGTCCGATTGAGCTTTTTGGCAAGGGCGAGGGCTGTAAGATAGAGCTTGAGAGATGATCCAGTCACAGACGTGTAGATATATTTTGTGCGTGAGAGGAAGCAAGGTCAACCGATCACATAGGGTCGCCGTGCGATCGAAAGAGTGAGACGGGTTGGAGAGAGTGACCTAGATAGACGATGTGCGTGAGAGAGTATACAATGTGAATAGGTCGAATTGGGCTCAACATGGTGATATATCGTTTTTGTCCGAGAAAGAGCGAGGTCAATCGAGACATATGGAGAGAGAGAGAGAGAAAGATTGAGTGAGCGTGGCCCACCATGAGGTCAAAAGAGTGGTGGCGGCTTGGATTGACTGACCTAGATAGACAATCTGCGTGAGAGAGTATAGAGTGTGTCGATCAAGGCCCGAACAGGGAGATATATCATTTGTGTGTGAAAGAAAACGAGGTTAAACAAGACTCGGATAAAGAGAGCGAGATTGAGCGAGTGTGGCCCGCCGTGTTGAAGAAAGAGTGAGACAGTCTCGAGGGAGTGACCTACATATACAACGTGCGTGCGTGCGCATGCATGAGAGGTTGGGGGCTAGATAGGCAATGCATGTATTTAGCGCGAGAGGGTGAGAGGGAGAGGGGGGAGAGAGAGAGCTCGGCATGGGGTGCAATGGCGGGTGTGTGAGGTAAATACATTTGGTAACAGAGTGGAAAAGGGGGTTGTGTAGTTGAGAGACTAAGAGATCAAAACATGGAGAGAAAGAATGAACGTGTGTTGGAAACCGATAGCTTCCTAAGGTGGTTAGGAGAGGAAGATTGACCGATACAGGAAGTATGTAGGGTTTGTGCGGGGGGGGGGGGGGCTAAAAACAACATTTGAATGTACATAGTACGAGACTTAATATCGGTGTTTCAATTCGGTTTACATTGTGAGATTTGAACCGAGGACCAGGCATGCGGGTAATTATTTTGAATTCGTGCCATACTAAGATTCAAAAAGTTGACATTGACTCAGTTTGTTGTGCTATTTTGTAGGTCATATGTTTGAATTCATCCAAAAGTTTTCTCACTACCATGGTGTTCATCATATACATATGAATTTTTATTAAAAAAGTAGCATGGATACAGTGAAATGCGAAATTCACGTTAGAGTTGAAGATCGCTACGTGACACACACTCTAATTCAAATAACTAACTACGTGACACACACTCTAATTCAAATAACTAATTATGTGACACACACTCTAATCCATGTTAGCGTGGGTACCGTTTCGATTTTTTTTCAAATAACTCCTCATTAATTAATTTATAGTACTTCCTCTGCTTTTATAAGACCGTGAAGACATTTCAGACAATGAGCAAAATAGTTCATTTCAAGTTGTCTGCAACGACTTACAAAAGTGAACGGATGGAGTATCTCGTTTCGAATGACTAATTATTGCAAGGAAAACACGGGCATGGTAATACATACAGATTCGTTTGCAAATGAAAGAAGATTCATTTGCATTCTCAAATGTAGGCGCACCAGGCAAACCAGGGTCGTGTCGGGGTGGATGCTGCTTCGGTGCCTTCAAGGCAACTGCCTTTGGGTCACTGACATGTGGGCCAGCCACCTGTTGGGCCCATATGTCATGGACACAAAGGCAGGTGCCTTAAGGCACCGAAGCATAGTCCTGTCGGGGTGGTCGCGTGTGTCGGACGGACGCGTAGCACCCAGCCACCCACCCCCTCCCCCCCCAAAAAAAAGGACAACGACAATATAAGTTCGCGCTTCCACGTTTCGGATTAAAATATCTGGCGGCCCCAATTCCAGCCCTAAAAACTCTCTCTTCTCCACCATCCCCTTCGCGCCCAGATTTCTCAAATCCCTAATTCGCCGCCAACCTTTGAATCGCCCCTCATCTCGTCTCTTTCCCCACCGCTCCCCACCTCTGTGTCGGATGACGACGACGAAGACGATGGTCGCGCTTCACCACCGCACCGGAGCTACCTCATCTACACCCTCGTCCACCGCACCGGGTGGTCCACCGACAACGTCGGCCGCCGCAACCAACGTGCCTCACAAACACCGAGTTCCACCGCATCAAGTGCGCTTCACCGACGCCGTCTCCCAGCTCACCGGGGCTACTTCACCGAGCACATCGTCGCACCTCCGCCCCCCGAGGCCATTGGGGCTTCACCAACGGTCTCGCCCACCGCATCGTAGCGCTCCGCTGCCACTCAAGATCTGCATCCGTGCGCGGCCAGCCGACGCCAGCGCATCACCCTCAAGGGCTCTGAAGTGACCCGCACTCTAGCTAGGCGAGCATGCCCAAACGCCGGCCCGAACTAGGTATCCACACATCACTCTCTTGTGCACTGTTTCGATGATGTTTGGATATCCTTTCACTGCTCTCTTAGCTTAGACGCCTATGCAACTCTAACCTTAACTCCTATTTCTTCTGGAGATATCATCTGAAACAAGAAATCCATATTTTAGCGAAGCATGACGGCGCTACGGGATCTGGTACACATCCTGCACACCCGTATAACCTTGTAAGTATCTGTCCTCCGGTACAACATCAAGGTCGATTCCTCTTATTTGATCAACCATTCGCCATGTCAAAAATGCAAAGGGGGATGCAAGGAGCACAAGGCCTGCACATCCAAGCAAGTGGTAACATGGACTTGTACATGGAACATCCGAACCGCAAGCAGAGCTGCAGTGAGCCTGTACAACGAGCTAGCGTAAGTCCCTGCATTTCATTTAATTTGTACTGGCATTCGTGTATGATTTGTGTGCAGTGGCTAATCCATGAATTCAAGTTACCAGGGGCGAACATTTAATTTAAAAAATACGAAGGCACTTGCACTCCGGAAATCAACATAACTTGAGAAATGTGAAGCTACATGCACTTTGAAAACCAGCTAATGATCCAAAGTAGTTCAGATTATAAACACTAAATGATGCAAGCACCAAAAAACACAAAATGCAACATGGTGTACAAGGACTACAAACATGGTCTGTACCTGCTTGAAATATTTGTTCTCTGGCTAAAAATATCGAAGTGTAATTGCACGTATAACCAGTGCGCAAACTGCATATCAATATATCTATCCTGCACAAGTATGCCAATAGTTTCAAACAACAGATTAGAAAAGTATTTATGCTATGTTGTCATGATACGGGGACTTTCTGGTAGATGGCCTCGACGTTTCCTCAAGCTATGAAAATGCACTATAATTTGCTTGTTATCAATGCCTGCAAATCTCTGTCTCTCTCAACATAGTAGATCATCATTCTCTCCCTAATAATAAAGCACGGATTGAGTCTCCGGGTTCACTGTCGGCGTTTTTACAAAACAATCCCTGTTGTTCAGGGTATTCAACCCGCAGTGAACGAAATAAGTCAACCCAAAACGTACAAGCGACAGAAAAGAAGAAAACGAGCTGAACCAGCCGCACCACCCACGATCCAATCCCATCTTCCACCTCTAGCGCGCCTCACCCCAGCCCGCCGCCGGTCCCAGTCCCGCCGCTGCGCGCTGCCGCCCCTCTCCCTCCCCGACCTGCCGACGCCGCAGCACCTCCCATCTCCTTCTCCTTCCCAACCCAACGGACGTCCAGAGGAGGAGGAGTTGCCTTCTCCCACCATTCCCTACAGCAGCGAGCCCCTACAACGGAGACGGCGCCATCTCGACATGCACGCCCCCAATCTGGACGGTGGAGCAGAAGCCCGCGCTCCTCCTCCCCACCACGGCACATCCTCTCCAGGTCGCCGGACCCGGCTGAGATCCCTGCCGGCCGTGGTACCACCAAAGAGCGATGAATTTGCAGTCTTTGTTCTTCATACCAAAAGTTTGATCAGTTATATTTTTGTATGTATGATACTTGCATCCTTAACCACATGGTTTACTAATGGGAGTGTGGCTATGCTGACAAGTCCTCTCTATTTTATTTTTACTTTTCATGATTAGTAAAATCCTTGTAGCCGGTAGTCTTGGAACGATTTTGCGCCTGTAATATCTACAATGCTGATTCTAGATTGCTCCGCTAAGAGTGCAGTTGAGCATGGCTTGGGTGCTGATCTTGTTTGTCATTGATGCGTGCTAAATAGTAACTGAACCTGTTAAATTTTGTAAGGATGCAGAAAACAGACACATATATCTGCTATCTTGTGTTATTCTTGGTATTTTGAGGCCTCACAGTGTGGTTCATGTCTATCATACATCGCTCCATGTGAATTTCTCGTCAATATAGAATGTTTGGTGATATAATCAGGTTACTTGCTTGCGATATATCATGTTTCTCTCTTTCTAAAATGAATCTTGGTGGTCTCATAATATTTTCAAGCGAATGTCGTTAGTAATAGAGGCAATCCTCACATGATAACATTGCTTGTTGTTGTATATAGGCTTGTAGGCATTTTGTTGTGGCATATATGGTTCTACCGGATCCCACCTTCTTCGACGACGTCATCGACGCTGTCACCAACAAGTACGGCTGGGACCGCGGCGCCCAGGTCTGGGTCTGGCCGCTTGACGCCGAGGGCGTGCTCGTCGGCGCTGTGCAGCACTACGAGTTCCGCACCCACGCGGGGGGCGCCACGGTCTAGCTGGCGAGAGCCTCCGATGAGGCCGTCGAGTGAGAGCCGCCCTGAAGCCCCTGCGGTGGAGGAGGTGGTTGGGCCCAATAGGGTCTACTTCGTCGACGGCGATGGCACCCTGGCGTTCGGCTCCGGCGTCAGGGACCTGGACATGGTAGGACCGTTCGAGCTGGTTTGGTGGATCTCGTGCTGATGCATGATTGGGCTGGCCGCCTTCGTGGCCCTAGCGAGCTCGCCAGCCGCTGCCGAAGAACCAAATCCCCGAGCTCGACGAGCTAGCTAGCCATCCTGGATGCCTTGCCGAGAAACCTTGCAATGGCCTATGAGCCCCGCTGGCACCTCACTAGCCGCCATTGGAGCCGAGCAGGTAGGAGGACGAGGACGAGGATAGTGCATACAACGAAGGTGTTCCAGGGGATAATGAGGAGTTCCAGCAACGCAACCCATGGTCCCTCCGGCTGGAGAATAAATTACAGTGGTGTTTTATGGGATGTGGCCTATTGCTGGTTTAATTAGCTGGGTCTGTACAGTTTAGGCCAGGAAGAGAAGCCAGCAGGATGCTCATCATTTGCCACATCCATCTCTGCTGAATTATGTTCATCCTTTTCAGTTCATCTTTGAAATGTTGGTCCATTTTCTTTCTGCAGGATGCGTCAAAAAAATCGAAGGCAGCAGCTCAAAAAGATGAAATTTGTAAGTCCATTGCCATGTTGAGGTCTGTTACCCTTCAACTTATAGACATATATACTCAGTTATTGTCGAAATCTATCTCATTGAAACCTACTGTACAATCCAAATTATCAGTTTTTGTTCGAGTGGGAGTCAAAGAACAAAGCTCCAATATCCACTTAGATAGCAGTGCTGGTCATTTACATCGCAATCTGCACTTACTTGTGATCAACAGAGACTGGCGTGAATTTCCCCTAAAATAGATCCATGTCTGTATCATTATATATAACTCATTTTAGGAATATGCACCTACATATGTTCCCGGACAAGTGGAGCCCATGTTAAGATTAAGCATATCTTTCACACTGCAAATTTCCTTTAGTATGTGTCTTTATCAGGCTCACCATTGGGAAGCCCTGTTAGTCATGCACCATACTATATCTTGAATGAGGTGAAAAGATAATAGTCTATTTTTGCAGTCCTTAAGAAAGACTCTTTTTGATTATGTACAAAACTACAGATAATAAATTCAAGAGGATTTAGTGAGTTAATTGTGCCCATGAGAGGTTATCTTGATGTTAGACTTGGTGTAGAATGTTGCATGTCACATGACCTATATATATCAATAAAGACATATATTGAGATGTTATTACCAGGATGTCTATTCTGCTCTTTATCGAAAAAAGGATATCTATTCTGCTACTATCTTCATATTATTACTCTTTCATAGAAAACTTATACTTAACTTGGGTATTGAGGGGTTGTAATGGTAATGGAAGTCTGCTGCATTTTTCCTATCAACCTTCGACCATCATTACTAATTTTTTTGTTCTTCTTGCTGTTATCGTCAGTTTGTGCAGAGACCAGTTTGTTGTCAAACCTATGATGTGGTTTGACCAATTAGGCCAGGATCTGAGAATCACATGAGCTGGTGTAGACTGTAAACTCTGAACCTAAGCGAATTTGTTTATTGCAGTTTGCAAGTGCGTTGCTGGTGATGTTTTTCTTTGAGGTGGAAAAAGGAGTATTACTTCTCAGTGATAGATGTACAATCAGCTGCTAAGAATTCAGTTACAACGATAGGAAGACCCTCTAGCCACATATCAGCACAGTGACTCACCCTTGAGAAATTTTCGAATGCATCAGCACATCTATTTTGTTCTCTTTTAAGCAGAATAATAGAAAACTCCTTACTCCCAGTAAGTAGGTAGCTCGCGAACTTCAGCTACCAAGTGCCCCATCGTAGAGTGATCCTTCTCCTTACTTTCCGGGGCCAGTTTGTTGCTTCAAATATGTCTGCAACCTCTCTTCCTCCCCAACTCGCTTTGGCTGCTTTGGTAACCTACAGTTCATCTCTTTGGACATATTTATTGGCAGCATTGTTTCTTACTAGAGACACCCAGATCCATGCCAAGCAACATATCCTCCAGGACAGAGATTAAAGGTTCTGAATTATAGTGCTATGCATTAGAGATACATTCATGTGTATGACTGACAGTAACATTAGCAACTGTTGTATGTTGTTTTTTCTAGGGAATCGAGAATTATGCAAGAGTTGCTTCTTACAGTTTATCCCTTTGGATTTAATATATAACTTACATTTTTCCTAGGGGAAAGAAATGAGTTCAGATATAAGTACTTATGACATGCATGTAACCTCAGTAGATGCATTTTTTGCATACATTCATGGTTTATCTACAGGCCTAATAGTATATTGTACATTGGTGGACAGAACATGCAATACCTACAGTGATATAGATTGGTGACCAGAACAGAGTATCCATCATATCATCTTAATTTTGTATTTGGTTAGCACACACTACACTACCAAGCAGTGGCGGAGCTACACCAGAATGCTTGGGGGGCTGGAACACAAAATGTGAAAATTTAAGGGGGCAAAATGCTAATTTTTCTTCCAACTAAGCACTCTACTTAATATTTCCTTCACAAAATTGTCCAAGGCTGGGGGGCCACAGCCCCTCCAGCAATACACTAAACTCCGCCAGTGCTACCAAGTAGCCCAAAATTCCAAACTCATATCTGTATAGTTGGTGATCATGTAGATGCGTGTAGGTAGGTAACTAGGTATGCTAGGTGAGTACTCACAAGTGCTTGCAAGAGTGGATGAATTAGTGCAGATCTTTGATACATATAATTTTTGGAGGCACAACGGTTACATGTTACTCATGTCCTAATTTAAAAGAAGTATGTACTATTAATTTATTTCTCAGGTGCTTTATGAAGTTTTTGGTAGTTCACTGTATCATGAGGACATAGTATTTGACATGCGTCATGGATCATCTCACCCCTAACCAGTGAACAAGTCAGAAGTATTTGAGGAAATTACCCCGAGTTGTTGTTTGATAAATTAGTTCCCAATTCTCATTTTGTTTTGATCTAAATCCTGAGCCCTACACTCTGAGAACTCAGCAGTACTATTTCATTGGTGACAAATTAAACTCAGCAGTACTGTTGAGAGAGTAATGCTCCTTTGTGAATCTAGCTTGCAGCAAGTAGCAATTTAAATTGATGCAAGCAAGTAGTAACCATAAAAAGACGATCCTGATTATGTAGTATGTGTTGTATATTACACTTCTTTTTTGCTACAGGTTCTATTAATTTTGTGTGACATATAGTGCTCCTGGTACTGCCTTCTTATTTATTTTATGTTAATTTGACATAGATAGTTTGATAAGAAGAGTAGCTTTTTATATTGAGAGCTGAGTGGAAGCCGGGACTAACTAGTCAGAAATCGTAGGCCGTAGTGTGTGACTAAGCCAAGCTCCAACTGGCCCGCCACGGGCGCAGACGCGGAGCACCACATCACCCAAAGAGGCAGGACCTCATAGACGGCAACGAGGAACGACAACCGGAGAAAGTTGCGCCATTGTCCAGGTCGACACCACAACAGAAACACGAAGGGACGGTGTTGATCGCAACGGCGAGGCGGCATGGCAAAGCGTAGCCGGGGATTAACACAAAAGAAAATGGCGAATCTACACCGGTGGAGAGTGCCGCGTGAGTGGGCGGCCGGCGATTGGGAAAGGCGGCCGGTGGTGATGTTTACTAGGATAGTGAGATGAGGAACTGGAAGAGAGATAGTGCATGCACTTCTAGTCTCACCAGAAAGGTGTATTCTTTTTCTGAGAGCGTGTGTGTTGTGTAGGCCAAGTCCTTACATTTGGGGCAAGCCCAAATAGAGTAAAAACAATTACAAATAAAATATAATTTTTCAAAATCAAACATGCTAGTCATAAAAAATGATTTAAAATTTTCAAATAATGTTCTAAAAAATTGCAAAAAATACATAAAAAAAGAAATCATGTTATTCTGAACAACAACAAAAGAGTGAACGACTATTCTGTGCATCACTACTTTGTCATCAGATGAAAGTGTGAGAGGAAAGTGTGGAGCTGTAGTACATCCCGATGAACGATGTTAGGGAGGTTATACTCAGGGTTACCTTATTTCTGATGTTTGTCAAAATTGGATGTGTGAAGTGTTGTGGAATGGCATGTTGAGCAGGTTCTGTTAATTTTATCGCCCGGTGCAACACACGGGCACTTGTCCTAGTAGACACTAAATCCTTCAATGAGCTTGCAAAATACTTGCATTAGATCCCTCATTAGACACTATATGTTCATCACCAGGAGCATGTAAAATGTTTGCATCAAATCCTTCATTAGCAGTCTGTTCATTAGACACTTCAGGCTCAAGAACAACATGAGCTTGTATGTTTGCACCGGAAACTTGATTAGATATATCAGATTCAGTCAGTTCAGTATTGATTGGGGGAGTTATAAAATAAGTAGAAATTGGTTTCATTTTCTCATAGATTCCCTACATACAAGCAATTTTACAACACCGTCAGGTTTAACTATTGGCCAAAAATTGAAGAGTTGAATTAGATATAATCAGGGATGTGATGTACCTGCTCGTTGCGCATGCTACTCTTGCAAGCTGCGACTGTCCGTTTGCGCAAGCTCGATGCCATGCCCGTGTTGCTGCCGCTGCCTCCCACGCAGGCTACACCCAGGGTTGGATCTTCATCTTCTTGTCCTTCCGTTCGCTTGAAGCCCGGCAACCGCCCTTCAACGAGGGCGTGAGGAAGTGTTGTGTCAGTCTGTCCAGCGACGGCTAGGTTAGGAGCGAACTAGACTGGAGGTTGGAGCAAATGAATTGGGATTTTTTCTGCTGTCGATCGATATGGGAGGCGCTCGTTTGGGCCGCGAGCCTGCTACAGGGCCTACCTTGCACTTATGTTATTGGCCCATCCAGATTGAAACATTTTTCTTCATTTTTTACATTGTCTGCTCGTGCGTTGGGACGAACAAAACTAACGTGGGTCAACCTGGACGACTCAAACTAGGTGCACACTTTCCAGCCATCTGAGGCGGCCGCCCATACCAGCCCGTATGGTGGCGTCGCCCCTTTTTGCGTGTATGATTGGATAGTGAAAAATATTCTAGTGGGGCTTTTGATTTACCCACAGAATAGTTGAATTTCTTGTTTCTATGAACTGAATTCGTCAATAATGTGAAGGATGCCAGTCTTTTCATCCTATTGTAGATTGCTTAGATCTCGATATGCTAAAAGTAATCACATAAAAAATACAGTAAAAGCTAGTGTGATGTGTTTGGCTACAACTAGTCTGACTACACGTCCTCATATAACATATCAAGGATGCACCATCTTACCAGATTAACCATTCGACTTACCCATGCAGTGTGGGAAGAAAGAAGTAATGGGACTGCGTATCCAAGCAATTGCTGCCATGGACTCCTTCGTACAACCTTGTAAGCGAAAAAAAAGTTGCAGTGTGCCTGTACAAAGAACTAGCGTAAGTTCAGTTACCTGCTTCTCGGAATTTTAGTTAGCCACTTATTGCAAAATTGTTCAATTGCGTTGCTTGGCTTAATTTAGTTTGCTACTGATTACATAATGGCACAGCCTGTTAATCATATTGTAGACTGCACCTATCTATGTGTTTGATACTTACTGTTAAGAATTACATGTTTGCCTTAACTTAAATATCTACTTGTTTGTTTAACTGCTTTGCTGCTGCAGCAGCGGTTTACAATGATGTTAATAACTACTTTTCAGCATCCAATTGAAACTCTTTAATTTCTTGTTTGTTTAACTGGTTTGCTGTTATAACTCCCAGTTGAGATGTTTTGCTAACTTCAACTTTTCTGAATCCAACCGGAACTTTAATGGCAAAACAGGTTAGCCCAAGATCAAAGAGCGAGGTCCCCATGGACGTTGCATCATCCCACAGCAGTGGCACCGGCCCAATCATGCATTATGAATTGCCAGCTGCTGATGCTCTAGAGGCTAAACTAGTGGTAGAAAAAGATTCTGTTTCCGCACTTAGAGATGAAGTTGACATGTTGGGGAAGCAAACAGCACAATCACAAGCAGTACTCAAGACAACCATTAAATATTTGGTGGATTTCAAAACGAAGCAAGCTGAGACTGACCAGATTGTTAAGGTCCTGAAGGAAAAATGAAAATTAAATTCCTACTTGGTAAATCATAGGTGAAATGTTCTTTCCATAGTTGAATAACCTTTGTGTTGTCTGTTCATGTAATCAATCAAACCATTTGTTTTAGAGATCATGTAATAATTGTTTTTTTTTGTTTTTTTGTTTGTAATTTTATTTGAGCACAAGTCTGTATTAATTGATAAGACCCGGAGACATTTCATTTGGATTGATGTGCCAGACCTATAAATATGCCAATCGGGCTGAATGTGCATTCAGCAATAGTAGTATAGATGGACCATAAGTGGTACGCATCGGAAAGGGCCAAGATGCTAGCTAAAAAAGGATGCTGTTGTAGCCAAAAAAAAGTACAGCGGCCTGGCTTATGTATGTTAGTTGATATTATTGATCCATATACTCTATAAGTGTTTATATGTCTGTTAGTTCCGTACATTCTTGGTTAATTGACTCGGTATTTGAATCTTGATACATCGCTTTGGTACATATCTAAATGGGAGTACACATTATGCTGCGTGTGACATTTGAGTTGGACATGAAGTGTTCCAAATATTCGAATTCACCTTAAACTGGATTCTAGTTTCTGAATTTGAGTATCGGCATTTGTAAACCATATTCATATATGACAATGGAATACATCTTTGTCGTCCTTTTGAAGATATATAAAAACACATAGAATGATTTATAAATATTCATATAGGAATACAAAATGGATTTGAATTTAGTTGCCAGGGTAAACGTGGATGCTTATTGTCCCAAAATTCGAAAGAAACAGCAAAATGTCCACTCCCACATCGGCTGCTCGAAGCCAAGTGTTTGGGAGATGGAAATTATTGTCTACCCATTACACGGACAATCCATCCGCCCGATTTCCACTGCTCTCAATAGGGGTAGGTTAGTAACTTCAATTAGACGTGACACGACCGCCTCTGAGCCCATTGCAACACGGTGGGCGTCAAACATGGGCGGCAAAACTCATTTGATTCAAGCTCGTCTGAAAGACCTCTGTTTCTCCCTCCATTCCCCATTCATACACGGTGGGCGGCAAAACACCCTCTTCTCGTCCGAAATAGATGTAGGCTAATATTTTAAATAGGGGCAGATGTGTAACTTCCATCAGACGTGACACAACCGCCCTACCTGTCAGCCCCGTTCATACACCGTGGGCGCGAACCGTGGGCAGCAAAACACCCTCTCCTCGCCCGAAATAGTTACCGGCAAATATTTGGGAGATGTGAGATTACCGTCCTATCCCCAACCGACCAGACGTCCAAATTTGAAACGGGGGATAAGTTCATAACTTTCCCATATTTCAGACAGGCGCGTCCCAAAAACATGGTTCCCCGTACCTCTCCCTCCATTTTCCCATTCATACACCGTCCGCGCTAGAACACCCCATTCCCACACCAGCCTCCGTTCACCACCCCATCCATCGCGGCCGTCCTCCACCACATCCATCGTCACCATCCTCCACCATGCCGGAGCGCCTACCAAGACTGTGTCGTCCACTGCTAGAGATGGACGTTTCTCATCCACGGCGACGGACCAATAGCCTTGCATCACATCCTCTCGCTTCATCGGCGTCGTTGTCCTCTTTGTCGGGGCCGCTCACACGACCTTCTCTTCCACCACAATGCGACTTATCCCCCGATGCACCCCTCTACCATCGCAGATCTGCTTCAACGCCACCGACAGCCATCCCACCCCCGATGCCTACACGACGCCGCAAGAGAGGTGGTACTTCATATCTCCTCAACTTTTTGATCTCAACCGGAAAATAGATCTTAACTTGGTTACTCTACTTTCTTTTCAGCTCTTAGAATTTAGTTCTTAGTTCGAAGCAAACAATGGATGCTAAATATCATTTCTCCAGTTTGCAGCTTCAAATCTGCCATGGCACAGCCATAATACGGTTTAATTGATCATGCTTAGGGTTTAATTGATCATGTTGGTTCTGTGGTGGTTTCTTTAATAGAAATCAGAGGGGAAACCCTCTTTTGCTAAAAATATATATGCTTAGAGTTTCCCCCTTTTATGATCACTATACGATCAGAATACATGCTTCGTGTCATAATAACACTGCTCCACCCATCAAGTTAAACAAGCTTAGTTGTTCAAATATGAATCTGATATTATTAAAACAGAGTTGTTTAATTGGTCAACTAAATGTTCCAAAATTAGTTTCGAAAATGCATGTTCGCCGCTCGGGTGTGTATCTTTGTGTGTGGTCTGGTCAGCACGGTTGGGGAGGTGAACTGTGCATATGCAGGGGTTTATAGGGAGACACTCTCCGAGTTGAAACCGCAATGCATTCCATAGATAATCTGACTACTTTTTATGTTTTCATGAATCTCAGATTCTGAACAGCATCATAATGATTATGAGCTTGCGCGCATGAAAAGAATAAAGCAGAACAATGCCATGGCTGTCAAACTTGTCATTAAGGGACTGAAATCAAGTCTGTATGCAATGCAATGCAAACAATCTCCACCTATAGATTCATGCTCAGAATATGATCCTAACAGTGATTCTGAGCTAGAGGGAGACCTAAGTCAATGTAGCTCCCTAGTGGAGGAGTCAGAGGAAGATGCCCTATCTTATTCACCCATCAAGGTACTTGCTCTAACTTTCCAAGGTTACATTGCTCGCACATATCTTGCAACTGATGCTTTGCATTGCTTCTACTTTGTTGAACTTCCATTAGCTTAGTTTACACATCGTGTGTGTGAATACGCCCTGCCTATCCATTTTCAGTACATATTCCATCTGTGATCATACCATATTTATCCATTCAAATGTTGTTCTTGTGTATGCTGATCGTGGAGGAGCACAAGCAAAGTATTTGGAAAAGGTAGTGGCACCTGATAAATCAAATAGCCCATTAGGTGTAGTTACAATATCACCTGACCCACAAAATACCCCAACTCTAGCAGACTCTAACCCTACTACACTGGTCATTTCTGATGCCCCAACTCAGCAGACCCCAACTGCAGCAAACAGTATGATTATGCTGGTTGACATAGCACCAGCTGTACGACGCAAAACTCCCATTCCAGCAAAGAGTACACCAAATCCAGTTGTCAAATCCCTTTTCGAACCACAGAGAGCCCCAATTGCAGCAAACAGGACCCATGTTCCATTTCTTCCCAGTTTAGAAGATGAAGCTTATGTTGTTGTCAGGAACTTTGTGCGCATCTTTCCTTCATGGAAAGATTATACCGCAGACACAGAACAATTTCTAGTCTTCCTCCGCAACTTACGTGTAAGTAATGTACTAATGTTATTCATGGTCATTACTGCATATTTTTCTGCTGACAGAAGACACAAGATTTCATTCTTTTAAATAGGCGAGGTGCAAACTGGATTGTGATGACAAGCAAGGGTTGGTTGCGCTTTTCAAGCACTCGTTGATGAAGTATCATTCCTACCTGAGGCAAGCGCACTTCGATGGCAAGCCTTTGAATGAAATTTCTGTAAAGTCTCCAGTGCTACAATTATCCGATGGTGACTGGAATAATCTTGTTACACATTGGTCTCGGCTGCAGCGTAAGGTACTGTCTATGATATCACATCACAATTTGAACTACATTTCTGCATTTGCCTTAATGTCTCACTTGTATGAAAACTGTTAGTAGAAGAACATTCGTTCTCAAGGGACCACAGAATCTCGCAACTATACTGCACACTGCATTGCTCTTGTGAGTACCTCTTGCCCTGTATGACCATACTTACTATCATAGTTGTTTGATTATGTAGCATCACTGCATATGTTAGCCTCGTAATCGTCCATTTGGTGGACATTATAAGATCTGTATGGACTCTTACATAAATTTAGAACCAACCCAATGCTTTTGAAGAGGTTTAGCTCTGCAGTCCTCTTGTAAGGATTGAACATGGTCTGTCACTGTACTTACATTAACAGCTACTCCCTCCGTCCCAAAATATAAGAACATGTTGTACAGTACACCAGTGTTCAAAACACTCTTGTATTATGGGAAGAGGGATTGGTTCATTTTGTAGCATTCTGCATCTTATCTCCCTCGCCCACCATTTACTAAAAAAGATCAGATCTATATTTAATCTTACCAACAAGTAGAATACACAGACAATGTCAGTGCAGAAGTGTAGCCCATTGCTCTTGTCAGTACATTTTGTCCTATAACGCTTGTACTTCCAGGGATTGGTAGTTGATTATGTAGCATCAATCTGCATCTTATCTTCATTATCCTCCATCCCTTCCAGTATTATCATATCTATAATTACTCTCTACAAAATGTAGAGTACAGGCAATGCTTATGAAGAAGATTTTGTGCTGAAATTCTTGAGTTATCCTTCCCTTGCCATGGAGAAGGGCATTATAAAGCCGGTGTTAACTGTTAATGTAAGTCAGTCCTTCTAAAGCCTTTATCCTCGACTGCTGTTTAATTTGCTCATACTCCCTATCGTTTACTGCTGTTTAGTTTGCTGTTTCTACCAAAATGCATGTTCGTAAGAACCGTAAGTTCTAAGTTTTACTTGTAAAACCAAATTCCTTATTCATACCATGCACATTACTTAATACTCCCTATATGTATGCTTGTTTTTGTGGATCTATAATCCAGTGTGTGGTGAAGCAGCCCACGTTTGCACCTTGTCATCTCCTGTTTTATCTTACTGATGTGGCTGGTGATATGAACAACATGCCATGCACATTGTCCAAAATAGATACAATGATTTTCTTTGCCCTTCATCTATGCTTGTTATGTTGACATGATAATCCGGTAGTGTGGTGAAGCTCCCCGCATTATGAACAATGCCAAATTATGCTATTGATATTTTGAACATACTCTTTATTTTCTAATTGGAAATTGGATAGAATTGACATAACAGTTATCATCTTTGTTTTATACACGTGCAAAACCTGTCATCTCTCTGCTTTGTTTCAGGGTGATATGCCTGATGGCATGCACAAGTCTGCTGAAGGCTGTGAGACAAACCCAACATATATTGCAGCAAAGAAGGCAAAACATCTTGAAGATAGCGAGACAACCCCAACGTCTTGTCTTGATGCAGTGTTCAAGTTACTTGAGACTAACAGTCAGACAAGCTCACAGAATTCGTTGTCTGAATCAGTTCGACTTCTTCAGTCCCAAGTTCTAGTAGAAAGGCATTCTGCAAGTCAACTTCGACTTGAAGTCCTATCTCTAAGAAAGATTGCAGAGAACACCAATGAGAACCTCATCGCTAAACAGCTACACCTGGAAGCTATGACCGACATGCTAGGCCGGTCTCACAGCCTTGCTCAGCAGCTTGCGCATCAGTTCCCCCGCAAGGCTAACCTTTCTTGAACTGTCTTGGAAGTGGTCCCAGTTCAGTATTATTTTGTTACGCTGCAATGGTGCCCAGTTTTTGTAATCTGCTTCTTCGTTGCGCTTTATGATCACTGGTGGCGAACTTTGATGCCCAGTGGATGTAATATACCTTAAATCCTTTATTGTGTAGTGTAGGTTTATTCTTAGTTACTATGCCGTAATTTCTTTATTGTATGGAGTAGGTTTGTTCTTAATTCCTACTAGTTACGCAGCAGCCCGAAATGAACCCCGGCCCATGATTGTGAGAATCAAATCACGGGCTTTTAACAGGCCAAAATTGTCTGGGTCCTTGTTTGGCTCAATCAGATATCGGCTGCGAGCAGGCCGGATGCAAACCGGGCCGTAGTTAGGCCCAACTATATGACGGGCTTTTAACAGGCTGAAATTAATATAGGGCTAAAATGTTAAACGGGCCCTTAACACGCCAAAACTAAAATCAAGCCGAATTACTAAGTGGGCCTTTAGCAAGTGGGCCCAAAAGCATAGTGTCCAATTGACGGGCCGAATCTGATATGGGCCATAATTGAGCCCAAAGCCTCTTAAAGGGCCGGACCTGATCTGGGCCGTAATTTGGCCCAGAACGTGGTAGGCTTTTAACGGGCCGGATCTCATATGGGCCACTATTAGGCCCGGAGCGTGGCAGGCCATTAATGGACCGGATCAAATATGGGCCGGCATTTGGCCCAAAACATGGCAGCCAGTTAATGGGTCGGCCTACTAGGGTCCTCAAAATCTTGTGGGCCTACAGCTGGGTCGGCCCATTAATGTTGGCGGAATCTCGTGGGCCTTTAGCTGGGCCGACCCATTATGACCCGCAAGAATCTTGTGGGCCTTTACCTGGGCCGGCCCATTATGGCACAAAAAAAATCTTGTGGGCCTTTACCTGGGCCGGCCCATTATGGCCCACAAAATCTTGTGGGCCTTTAGCTGGGCCAGCCCATTATGGTCCGCAAAATTTCATGGGCCTTTAGCTGGGCCGGCCCATTATGGTCCGCAAAATCTTATGGGCCTCTAGTTAGGGTGGCCCATTTAAACTTGCTGGGCCGTGCCACGTGTTGACGTATCATAGGCGCCTTTTGTCCAGTGAGTGGATGACATCTGTCCCGATGATGAGCCAACACGTGTTCCCTCTAGCCAATGATGATTTTACACGTGGAAAATCCCCATTGGTCGGGGCTGTTAACGGGTTATCGGATCCAAAACCTGACCCGATAGCTTAACGGTGTTCCGTTACGGTGGATGCCACGTGTCGGTCACCCTTGATGAAAGCACTTCTGTGACGCGCGATTTATCGGCATGGAAGTGGACACTTCTGTGATGATAATTTTGGTAATGTCATGGAACACTTCTACGACAGCACAGGTATGACTATCTTGATTCTGTCATAAATTTGTCATGGATGCACATGCATGACAAAAAAAAGCGACCTACTGTGACAAACACGTATCATCACGGAAGTGTATTTTTTGTAGTGGTAGCGTAAGTATTTCCCTCAGTTTTTGAGAACCAAGGTATCAATCCAGTAGGAGGCCACACGCAAGTCCCTCGTACCTACACATATAAATAAGAACCTCGTAAGCAACGCAATAAAGGGGTTGTCAATCCCTTCACGGACACTTACGAGAGTGAGATCTGATAGAGATGATAAGATAATATTTTTGGTATTTTTATGATAAAGATTAAAAGTAAAGATTGCAAAATAAAAGTTAATAGAAATAGCTTGTTGACGGAAGACTAATATAATGGAGAATATAGCCGGGGGCCATAGGTTTCACTAGTGACTTCTCTCAAGATAGCATAAGTATTACGGTGTGGAAAAATTACTGTCAAGCAATTGATAGAAAAGCGAATAATTATGAGAATATCTAGGCATGATCATGTATATAGGCATCACGTCCGTGACAAGTAGACCGACTCCTACCTGCATCTACTACTATTACTCCACACATCGACCGCTATCCAGCATGCATCTAGAGTATTAAGTTCATAAGAACAGAGTAACGCATTAGGTAAGATGACATGATGTAGAGGGATAAACTCAAGCAATATGATATAAACCCCATCTTTTTATCCTTGATGGCAACAATACAATACGTGTCGTTTCCCTTTCTGACACTGGAATCAAGCACCGCAAGATTGAACCCAAAGCTAAGCACTTCTCCCATTGCAAGAAAGATCAATCTAGTAGGCCAAACCAAACTGATAATTCGAAGAGACTTGCAAAGATAACCAATCATACATAAAAGATTTCAGAGAAGAATCAAATATTTTTCATAGATAGACTTGATCATAAACCCACAATTCATCGGATCTCAACAAACACACCGCAAAAAGAGTTACATCGAATAGATCTCCAAGAAGATCAAGGAGAACTTTGTATTGAGATCCAAAGAGAGAGAAGAAGCCATCTAGCTAATAGCTATGGACCCGAAGGTCTGAAGTAAACTACTCACACATCATCGAAGGGCCATGGAGTTGATGTAGAGGCCCTCCATGATCGATGCCCCCTCCGGCGGAGCTCTGGAAAAGGCCCCAAGATGGGATCTCTTGGGTACAGAAGGTTGCAGCGGTGGAAATAGGGTTTCGTGGTGCTCCTGGATGTTTTCAGGGTATATGAGTATATATAGGAGGAAGAAGTAGGTCGGTTGAGCCACGAGGGGCCCACGAGGGGGTAGGCGCGCCCCTGCCTCGTGGCCTCCTCGGTTATTTCTTGACGTCCACTCCAAGTCCTTTGGATCACGTTTGTTCCAAAAATCATGCTCCCGATGGTTTCATTCCATTTGGACTCCGTTTGATATTCCTTTTCTGCGAAACACTGAAATAGGCAAAAAAACAGCAATTTGCACTGGGCCTTGGGTTAATAGGTTAGTCCCAAAAATAATAGTGTATAATAAAGCCCATTCAACATCCAAAACAAAATATATAATAGCATAGAACAATAAAAAATTATAGATACATTGGAGACGTATCACATACCATGGAATACATGACTAATCCAAACACAGGAGTGTGTGGAATCTCCATCATGTATTTTGCTCATCAGTGTTTTGGGACACTGATTCTTGCAAAAACTCTTTCCATGTGACTTCGGCAAGAATCACTCCTTGTCGTTCTTAGTGCTAAACGGTTTTAGCATCTTGTCAATATGTATTTTTGCTCATCCCTATTAGGTAAATCTATCTCCATAGATCATTATGCCTAATATCAAGGCTATTTAGCCCAAGCATTTCATCGAAAAACTATTTTCAAATGAATTCCTAGTTCATGTCAAGAAATTTATTTCCAAAACAGTGTGTCAAGCACACAAGGTTTTCAGAAATATTATTATGCTCCCACTTACTTTCTTGAAACCACAAGCATCTTCATTACCCATTGATGAAGTCAAACCCCTTTGAACATTCCATCAAAATGAAGATTCCAACTCCATTTTGCTCTCTTCTGTCCATTTATGGAACTCTAAAGCTAGCTAGCATCCTCTGGACCGACAAAATACTTTGGATTGTATCACATACAAGTCCTAGGTTGTATTTCCATTTCATGGAAATTCTTTGTCATCCATGTTTCATATCTCACGTTTTGAAATATGTATTAATTGCTAGTTTAACCTGAACCGACTTTAAGCATTGCTACGTGAGACAATCTCATTGTAGTCAACTCCCTGAACTTGTTATTGCAACAAGTCGAGCTTAATGGATAAAACATTTTATCCATATCAGTTTATAGTCCCATTACAATCTGTTAGACTCCAACTCTCTCGGAGGGTTTATCAAGATTTAAATCCTGAATCATTTATGGAAACTATCTAGGATTATATTGGCATTTAGCCAATTCCCGAGTCAGGGCCCATCAACACTTCCCTATGTATCATAATTATACTATTGTCTAACAACAATATCTCGTTTGCGCACCTGAGAGGTTTGCACGAGCTTTGCCTACATTGTTCAGCTGCAAGTTCGACCGAAGTCCATACATGTCATGTAGAGGCTTCCATATCAGTCGCAGTAGGAAACTCTGGAATCACTTCCAAGGTTCCTTTCCTTTGACCTGATGACGAAGATACTTGTTATCTCATCGAGTTGCAATGTCCTCCCACTTACCCTTTTGCAAGAACTATTCTCTTTAAAAGCATACTGTTTTGTGGCAAAAATTCTTTGCCTCGATATAGTGGTGGGGGAATACCCAATGACTTGGGATAACTTAACAAAGTAGCACTTGTCTGATTTGGAATAGGTTTCTAACCTTTTACACAAGCCCCATATTCCAAATGATAAGAAAAGATATAACATGGTTGGGCGTACCATACCATGTCGTCATTTCAACAGACCTGATGGAGCTCTTTTCAGTGTAAAAGTCGCAGTCTCTAAAGCATTACTCTTTAAAAGTGATAATGGCAAATTTATTTATGTCATCTTTGATCTTACCATGTCATAAATGGTTTGATTACACCTTCACAGACATTCCACTCATAGTGGTGTTCCGGGAGGTGTAAGTTATGAAACTCTTTTCACAACTCATCAGACATTCACTAAACTTGTAACTCAGATATTCCTTTCTGCAATCAAATTGTAGAAACATAATTTCCTTGTTACAATAACTTCTACTTCATTTTTGAAAACCTTTTGAATGATTTCAAAAGATCCAGACTTACGTCTCATCAAGCAAACATCCATATATCTACTTGAGTCATTACTGAAGATATATAAATCCACTACTTGCAATAACATTTATTGAACTACACACATCAAAATGTATGATCACCAATAAGTTTGTTGCTCGTTCCTTATGGCATGTGAACGGTATTTCAGTCACTTCACTTTTCGGAGGAAAGTTGCAAGTGTCAGATGATTCAAAATCAAACGACTTCAAAAATCCATCATAATGGAATTTTTCCGTGCGGGTTTCTCCAATGTGACCAAATGCAGTGCCACATATGTGTGGTATTCTCATAGTCTTGCGACATTTAGCGTCAGTGTTATGGATGTATCATTTTACCATCAATATTCATAACATACATCCCATCTTGGATGGAAGCATGGCCCTTCATGTTATTCATAATATTGAACAACAATTGTTCTTTTATGAACAACCCTTTTGCAATAAACATTGTGCAATGGGCTAGAGTGTAAGAAACTCTAAAATGAATTATGAAAGAAAACACAGAGGTAATATATCAATATCATTATTCATAACATACATCTCATTCATAATGAAAGTATGGCCCTTATGTTTATTCATAACACCGAACATCAAAAGTTCTCTTATGAACAATCATTTTGCAAGATACCTTATGCAAAGGGCTAGAGTGTGTAAAGCTCTAAAATGAATTATGAAAGAAAATACATAGGTAATACACCGATGGAAGGTATAGTAACTTTTACTATGTTCCCAGCACATATCAAAAACCTCATTCCTGGCTAGTCTTTTAGGACATGGTAGTTCTTCCATCGATTCGCAATAGAATGCAATTGAGCGGGTATCTTTGTGATTAACTCACAATACCCAAGAATTAGTGATTAACATGTTTAACCATAATTCCCAAGAACTATATCTTTGACCAGCCTCATATACATCAAAAACTTGTATGACATTCATACATATGAGCTGGATATTCCAGTCTTCACTCCTTTTTCCTTTATACTTCTAATAGTTTAACTTTTAGTATTTCTCCTACTCGCAAAAGAAGCACCCAACTTAAGAGTGGCGTTAGCCCCAGACTTCCTAGGCGTGTAAGTCATACTAACACCCTTTGGGCACTTCCTTTCTCTTTAAGTTGTTTATTTTATTCACCTTTCATCATATTACAGGCGTTCTTCTGGATCCCTCTCTTATCAGTCTAATGCATAGTAAACACTTTAGTAATAATTTGCAAACAAACATTGCTTTGTTTGTATCTGAAAACGATTTTCAGTTCCATGAATATCATACATATAACTATCCCAAACTTTCGAAGTTCGGGTCTCATGGAAGCAAACATTTTGCACTTGAGCGTAACAGAATTCTAGCATTTGGATCGAAGTACAAGAGTCACATCATCCATAGCATTTGCGGGAGGATACTGAAAGCATGCGATAGGTCAAAGTCCTTCTCAGCACTCTTGAGGACAATCCTCACATTACATTACCAACCATAAAGTTTTAACCAAATATTTAACAGCTATTCAATTTTAATAGGGAAGGTGGAAATGCAAGACATTTGTAACATCCCAAATTTTCAATTTGGAATGTTATACATTAGATCATCAATGCATATCATATTTTATTTTGCTTTTGGTTTTGATCCAAGAATTTCTACGCAACTAAAGGACCCATGGAGAGAGTTGGGGAATTCATTATTTTCATATTTGAGTTTTCTCAAATTTTGAGAATAGGATCATTTGATTTTTATTATTTTATCGTCAATTATTTCTATTACAAAAATATGAGAGAGGGAATAAAATGAGTTTATCAAAATAAAGAAATATTGAGGATTTAATAATAAAATCAAATAAGATTTTATTTCAGAGTTTTTCGTTATTTTATTTGAATTTAGGAAAATGCGCGTTTTCAAAATTGCATTTAGGCCCCAAATAAATGTTCACCTTGTGCGGCTTGATTTTAGAAGCCCGGAAAAATTTATTTTGGGATTTTTGAAGTCCGTTTAGTATTTCTTTTTATTTTTCTTCCGCGCTTAATTATGAAAAAACGAACCGACCTAACGGGCCGTGTCCGACCCGGACTCTGGCCCGACTAGGCTTTATAAGCCGGGGGGAGGCCCAGCCGAAGTCAGCCACCCGCGCCCCCCCGAAACCCTAGCCAGCGCCGCCTCGCCGCCGCCTGCCAGCGCCGCCGCCGCCCGCCGCCGCACGCCGCCCGAGGTCACCTCGAAATCCGTGCCGTTTTTTTATTTTATTTTTTTCGAAAAAACCGTTCGGTTTTTCGTCGGTTTTTAGTTTTGGTTTTTCTAAATAGATCGGTTTTTCCGATTTATTTAATTAGCGATCGTTCGTTCGTTCGTTCGTTCTAACGAACGTTCGTCATTTTTCTTTTTCTCGGATTAAATCCGCGATTTTTCTGATCGCGATTCCTGATCCGATTTTCGTTTTAGTATAACTTTTCGCTCGTTTATCGGAATCAGGCGATTCAAGCGCCTGGAGTTTCGTCTCCAAACCCTCTATCCGTTTAATCAACTTAAAGTTTTTGCTACTGTAAAATTTGCCTTAGATCCAGATTAGTAGAACGAAGTTGTTTTCTTTCACCGTTTGACTTTCATTGCTTCGTTTGATTTGATTCTTTTTGCAAACCGGAGTTCTTAAGTTGAACTTCTGGTTAGATCTCTTATTTGAGTTTTACCTGTGCATTAGATGAGTACTTATTGTATGCTTGTTTGTTTGTCTGCGATAGAATACCCGGAGTGCGCCGCTTGTTACTTCGAATCGCTAGGTTTCCCGGATCATCAGCAAGGCAAGTAACACTTTGATCATACCTTTCCTACTACCCAGTTTTATTGCATTAGATCAATCCTCAAACATTGCATGATTAGGATCTAATTAAATTGTGGGATGGGAAGTAGTTGAGGTAGTACCTATTACCTGTTTATTATCAAACCTTTGGGAGTTACTTCTACGTTTGCTTATTATGCCATGCTATGCTAGTAGACGTGGATTGGGTGAGTGATATCCATGACAGATGTGAGTTTGTTAATTAATGGTTTATCTAAGGTGGCAACTTAAACACACATTTGGGTGGATTGAGGCACCTGGGTAATCCAGGACTTGCCTGTTTTCTTTTGGACCGCCACCCAGGCTCAAAGGGATCATGAGATTATTCATACTAGAAACTTCCGTGTGCAGCCACAAGCTATTATGGGCTCTAGCATAGTTGACTAAGTCGTGCGAACTCTTACAGTGGTAGACTAGCAGATGTAGGGGATGTAGGTGGTACGGTCTACCCGATCGTAAGGTGCTAGCGCTTCTGAAAGACTATGTCTCGGTCATCCGTCTTCTCAAACACCATGTAGTGCGAGAAACCAAACGGAGGCGATCGAGTCTTGTGGGGAAAAGTGCGCAAACCTCTGCAGAGTGTATTAAACTAATCATGGTTAGCCGAGTCCCCGGTTATGGACATCTTGAGTATCTAGTACCTGGATTATCATGTGAATCTCAACATGTTACTCTAAATTAATTTTGTTGGGTTTTGTTAATGATGATGCTTAATTGGGATTGAGAATGCTGTCAACCATTCTCAATGTTTAACAACTACCATGATAGTTAAATAAATTTATTCCTTTGCAGTAGGGAAAAATTGGCTTTACGCAAAACTGTAACCATAGAGCTTTCCACCAGCCAAATATGCATATAGTATAGCTGTTTCATTCCATTACTCTCTATGTGTTACCTTGCCAGCATATTCCATGTGCTGACCCGTTTCGGGCTGCAACGTTAATGTTGCAGACTTTTCAGACGACGATTAAGGAGTTTTTAGGTCGTGGTTCTATACTCAGTGATGCCGTTGGAGTTGATGGACTCACTTATCTTCCAAGCCTTCCGCTGTTATCGTTATTAGATGGCCTTAAGCCATATTTATTATAATAAGTTCTCTATTGAGACACTCGATGTAATAAGTGTGTGATTGCTACTCTGTTATAAATCCTCCGAGTACTGTGTGGTGTCAGCATTACTGATCCAGGGATGACACCGGAGCACAGAGATCAGACTGTTTGAGGTCTGGTCACTACAGAGATGGTATCAGAGCACACGCTGGCTGTAGGACACGACCACTAAGCTAAAGACCTAGATCACTATTCACTCTCTTCTCTTCTGACTCCTCATCTTTTCTACTCTTTTAGGATGACGGATGCAAGGAACAAGTTCACGCAACCGGATGAAGATACACCTTTTGGACGTCACTTGAAGGAAGTCACTAGATACCTGAACATAGGAGTACCAAGCTTCACCGGAACCTACAACACCACATTACCTGAAGAAGAGCGCTGGATGATTCAAGTTCAAGTTCCAGGAAGGACGTTCATGCACTGAGCCCATAGAGTTTTCTTTTGATGCACCAACTTGGAGTCTAGGAAAGAGCATGGCAGCTCACATCGCCATGGGACGCATTGGAGAAGTCTACCGCAATGATCTCAAGCATACTATCTACCAGATTTGTGGGCGCCGAGATGAGCACTGGGAGATGATCAGCACCAGGAAGGATAGATCCATTGTAGCTTTTATCCAGGAGTTAAACCAGCACATTCGACGACAGGAGAACCAGATGTGCACCGACATGATAGACCTGAAGAAGGCAAGGACAAGAATCAAGGAACTGGAGGAAGAACTCAAGGCTACACGTGAAGATTATGAAGAGGAAATTGAAGTATTGGTGGACAAGAATGCGGACCTAACGGTGAAGATCGGGATATTTATGGGAGGCCCTACACCAGTAGATGAAGACGAAGAACCCAAGGAGATTAGCCCGGAAGACTACATCATCATCGACGACACCGACTCGGATCCAGATGATAGCGATGATGACTATGCTGATGAAGCCGGAGCAGATATCATGAAATCTGCAACTGAAGAATATTTCTAGTAGACCACCTCATCAGTAGTAGCAGTCCACCATGTAAATATAGTAGTCTGAGCACTTTTGCGATAGTTAGATCGATTGTTTGATTTTGCCTCATGTGCATATGGGTAGTGTTTTCTCTTTAGACCCCCTCTATTCTTACATCTCATCTTTTCTAAACCCTCAGATGCCTCCGAGACGTGACCCCGGATTTACCTTTCCACCGGAGCTCACCCAGTTGATCCAGCAGCAGAACACATTGATGCAGTTGCTAGTCCAGAATTAGAACCAGGGGAACAACAACAACAACCCACCACCACCACCTGTTGATCACTTAGCCCGTTTTCTTAGGCTGAATCCGCCGGTGTTTTCCAGTAGCACCGAGCCGATAGTAGCAGATGATTGACTCCGCAAGACAGCTAGAGAGTTGACCACAGCAGGATGCACAGATGCGGAGAAGGTGAAGTTTTCCGCACATCAGCTTGAAGGACCCGCAGCATCATGGTGGGAGAATTTCACAGCCACTTTCCCTGTCGACACTGTCACATGGGACCAGTTTCAGCAGGCTTTTCGCACTGCCCATGTTTCAGCAGGAGCTATGGCCATGAAGAAGCGTGAGTTTCGCAACTTGCGCCAAGGAGGACGGACAGTTGGCCAGTATGTGGAGGACTTTAGTAAGTTAGCACGTTATGCCCCAGATGACGTTGCTACGGATGCAGCTAAGCAGGAGAAGTTTCTGGAAGGACTGAATGATGAGTTGAGCATGCAGTTGATGGTAGCAACCTTCAACAACTACCAGGAGTTGGTAGATCGTGCTCTTATGATTGAAGGGAAGCAGCAGCAAATTGAGAATCGCAAGAGGAAGTATGGACAAGGAAAGTACAATTCAGGAGCTCAGCAGAAGCCACGTTTTACCCCTAGACCGGGAGGACATTTTCAGCATACCCATGGAGGAGGTAGCTCGCACAATCACAATGGCACCAAGAATGGTAATGGGAATGGAGGAAGCAACGGACAGAATCGCACCAACCCATCAACCCCAGCCAAGAAAGACCTGAGCCAAGTCACTTGCTTTAAGTGTTCGAAGACTGGACATTATGCCAATGAATGTCCTGAATTATAAAATGGAAATTGCAATGGAAGCTCTGGGAAGAAGCCGAACCCTTTCAACAGGGGACAGGTGAACCACGTTAGCGTGGAGGAGGTTGAAGCTCAGCCTGATGCAGTAATAGGTAAGTTTTTGGTTAAGTCATTTACTGCACTCGTTCTTTTTGATACTGGTGCATCGCATTCATACATCTCAAGGGGATTTGTGGATAAGTATAACCTGTCAACCCAAGCCCTTAGGTCACCCATGTTAGTAACCTCGCCTGGAGCAGAATATATGGCTAGTCGATGGTGTGATCGGTTACCATTAAGGATTGGTAACTATGTTTTTCCCTCAGACCTAATAGTATTGGAATCCCAAGGATTGGATGTGATATTAGGCATGGATTGGTTATCAAAGTATGAAGGGAATATTGAATGTGCTAGTAAGTCAATTTTGCTTACCACCCCAGAAGGGAGAAGGATCAAGTATGTATCCCGACATGTGCCAAAGAGGACTCAAGTAAATTGCTTAACAGGAGTTGTGCAGGAGGAAGTACCAGTGGTAAGGATTTCCCTGAAGTATTTCCAGAAGAGTTGCCAGGCATGCCACCGGATAGAGATATTGAGTTTTTGATTGAGCTATTGCCAGGCACAGGGCCAATATCAAAGAGACCATACAGGATGCCTGCAAAGGATTTGATGGAGATTAAGAAGCAGATTAAGGAGTTATTGGATAAGGGATATATTCGCCCAAGTTCTTCGCCTTGGGGATCGCTAGTACTTCTAGTGGAGAAGAAGGATGGATCGTTAAGGATGGTTGTCGATTATCGAGGATTGAATGAAGTAACGATCAAGAACAAGTACCCACTACCAATGATCAATGATCTGTTTGATCGATTGCAAGGAGCTAAGGTATTTTCCAAGATCGATCTGCGATCAGGATACCACCAGTTGGAGATTCGAGAATAGGATATTCCTAAGACAGCTTTTAACACCAGGTATGGGTTGTACGAGTATACCGTTATGTCATTTGGTCTGACTAATGCACCTGCATATTTTATGAACATGATGAACAAAGTGTTTATGGAGTTCTTGGACAAGTTCGTCGTGGTGTTCATTGATGATATCCTGGTTTACTCGAAGAATGAAGAGGAGCATAAGGAGCATTTGTGTTTGGTACTTGGTAAGCTCAGAGAACATCAATTATATGCCAAGTTTAGCAAATGTGAATTTTGGTTGAAGGAAGTAGGATTCCTCGGACACGTTATATCTGGAGAAGGTATAGCAGTTGATCCCACTAAAGTTGATACTGTGACAAATTGGGAAGCACCAACAACAGTTGGAGAGATCCAGAGTTTTCTTGGACTCGCAGGATACTATCGGAGATTTACTGAGAATTTCTCAAAGATTGCAAAGCCTATGACGGAGTTATTAAAGAAGGATACCAAGTTCAAATGGACTGAGGAATGTGAGGCTAGTTTCAAGGAGTTAAAGAAACGCTTGGTTACTTCACCAGTGTTGATTTTGCCAGACCAGACCAAGGACTATGAGGTGTATTGCGATGCTTCACGTCGAGGACTTGGAGCAGTGCTTATGCAGGAAGGTAGAGTTGTTTCATATGACTCAAGACAACTGAAACCTAATGAGTTGAATTATGCTACGCATGATTTGGAATTAGCAGCCGTAGTGCATGCACTGAAGACTTGGAGACATTTCCTCATTGGAAATCATTGTGAGATGTATACGGATCATAAGAGTTTAAAGTATATTTTCACCCAGAAGGAGTTGAATCTCAGACAAAGGAGATGGTTGGAGCTCATCAAGGATTATGGTATGAGATTGCATTACCATCCCGGAAAGGCTAATGTAGTAGCTGACGCATTAAGCCGTAAGAGCCATGTCAATACATTAATGACGGGAGAAATACCAAGGGAGTTAGCCAAAAATCTTCGTGAACTATGTTTGGAAATAGTTCTGAGAGGCTATGTAGCAGCATTGGAGATTCATTCAACTTTGATGGATAGAATCAGAGAAGCCTAGAGGACTGACAAGGAGATTGCCTCTATTAAGGAGAAACTGAGCAAGGGAAAGGCTAAGGGATTTCATGAGGATGAGCACGATACCCTATGGTTTGAAGATTGTGTTTATGTGCCCAATGACCCGGAGATCAGGAAGTTGATTCTACAAGAGGCACACGATTCACCATATTCGATTCACCCAGGAAATACCAAGATGTATTTGGATTTGAAGGATATTTTCTTGTGGACCGAAATGAAGAAAGATATTGCAGAGTATGTAGCAGTTTGTGATGTATGTCAGAGAGTAAAGGCAGAGCATCAGAAGCCAGCAGGATTACTACAACCATTGCCGATACCCGAATGGAAGTGGGATAAGTTAGGCATGGATTTTATCACGAGATTGCCCAAAACACGTTCAGGCTATGACTCGATTTGGGTTTTAGTTGATCGACTGACGAAGGTAGCTCATTTCATCCCGGTAAAGACCACTTACACCAGTGCTAAGTTGGCAAGGATATACATGACCAGGATCGTATGTCGGCATGGAGTTCCGAGGAGTATCGTATCAGATAGAGGAACCCAGTTTACCTCAAAGTTCTGGAAGCAGTTGCATGAAACTTTGGGTACTAGGCTAGAATTCAGTACAGCTTTTCATCCACAGATAGATGGACAGACCGAGAAAGTCAATCAGATTTTGGAGGACATGCTGAGAGCTTGTGCGCTAGATTATGGATCTAGTTGGGACGACAATTTGCCATATGCAGAGTTCTCTTACAACAACAGTTACCAAACCAGTTTAAAGATAGCCCCTTTCGAAGCCTTGTACGGAAGGAGGTGCAGGACACCGTTGTCATGGGACGAAGTTGGAGACCGCCAGTTGTTTGGACCTGACTTGACTAAAGAGTCTGAACAGAAGGTAAAGTTGATTCGCGATAGGCTCAAGATAGCCCAGTCCAGACAGAAGAGTTATGCAAATTCTAAACGCAAGGAGACTGTTTACGAAGTTGGAGATAGAGCTTATCTTCGAGTATCTCCACTTCGAGGAACAAAGCGTTTTGGAGTTAAGGGAAAGTTAGCACCATGATTTGTAGGACCATACCGAGTTTTGGAGCGTATGGGAGAAGTGGCCTACAAGTTGGAATTGCCCGAAGGATTGTCAGGAGTTCATGATGTGTTCCATGTTTCTCAGCTGAAGAAGTGCCACGCGGAGATGGTTGACATACCGTTGAGAGACACAGTGCCATTGGAAACAATTTAGTTACAACGATTTGACCTACGAGGAGAAACCAATTAAGATTCTCGAGTTTGCCAACCGAGTCACTCGCAGCAAGGTTATCAAGTTTTGCAAAGTTCAGTGGAGCCACCACACAGAGGATGAAGCCACCTGGGAGCGAGAGGAAGATTTGCTCAACGACCACCCTCACCTATTTTCTAGCCAACCCGAATCTCGAGGGCGAGATTCATCTTAAGGGGGATAGGTTTGTAACATCCCAAATTTTCAATTTGGAATGTTATACATTAGATCATCAATGCATATCATATTTTATTTTGCTTTTGGTTTTGATCCTAGAATTTCTATGCAACTCAAGGACCCACGAAGAGAGTTGGGGAATTCATTATTTTCATATTTGAGTTTTCTCAAATTTTGAGAATAGGATCATTTGATTTTTATTATTTTATCGTCAATTATTTCTATTACAAAAATATGAGAGAGGGAATAAAATGACTTTCCCAAAATAAATAAATATTAAGGATTTAATAATAAAATCAAATAAGATTTTATTTCGGAGTTTTTCGTTATTTTATTTGAATTTAGGAAAAATGCGGGTTTTTCAAAATTGCATTTAGGCCCCAAATAAATGTTCACCTTGTGCGGCTTGATTTTAGAAGCCCGGGAAAATTTATTTCGGGATTTTTGGAGTCGGTTTAGTATTTCTTTTTATTTTTCTTCCGCGCGTAATTATATAAAAAACGAGCCGACCTACCGGTACGTGTCCGACCCGGACTCTGGCCCGACTAGGCTTTATAAGCCGGGGGAGGCCCAGCCGAAGCCAGCCCCCCCCCCCCCGAAACCCTAGCCAGCGCCGTCCCACGGCTGCCTCCTGCCAGCGCCGCCGCCTGCCAGCGCCGCCGCCGCACGCCGCTCAAGGTCGCCTCGAAATCTGTGCCGTTTTTTTATTTTATTTTTTTTCAAAAAGACCGTTCGGTTTTTCCGTCGGTTTTTAGTTTCGGTTTTTTTAATAGATCAGTTTTTCTGATTTACTTAATTAGCGAGCGTTCGTCCTTTCGTTCGTTCTAACAAACGTTCGTCGTTTTTCTTTTTCTCGGATTTAACCCGCGATTTTTCTGATCGCGATTCCTGATCCGATTTTCGTTTTAGTATAACTTTTCGCTTGTTTATCGGAATCAGGCGATTCAAGCGCCTGGAGTTTCATCTCGAAACCCTCTATCCATTTAATCAACTTAAACAAGTTTTACTACTGTAAAATTTGCCTTAGATCCAGATTAGTAGAACGAAGTTGTTTTCTTTCACCGTTTGACTTTTGTTGCTTCGTTTGATTTGATTCTTTTTGCCAATCGGAGTTCTTAAGTTGAATTATCTGGTTAGATCTCTTATTTGAGTTTTACCTGTGCATTAGATGAGTACTTATTGTATGCTTGTTTGTTTGTCTGTGATAGAATACCCGGAGTGCGCCGCTTGTTACTTCGAATCGCTAGGTTTCCCGGATCATCAGCAAGGCAAGTAACACTTTGATCATACTTTATCTACTACCCAGTTTTATTGCATTAGATCAATCCTCACACATTGCATGAATAGGATCTAATTAAATTGCGGGATGGGAAGTAGTTGAGGTAGTACCTATTACCTGTTTACTATCAAACCTTTGGGAGTTACTTCTACGTTTGCTTATTGCCATGCTATGCTAGTAGACGTGGATTGGGTGAGTGATATCCATGACAGATGTGAGTATTGTTAATTAATGGTTTATCTAAGGTGGCAACATAAACACACATCTGGGTGGATTGAGGCACCTGGGTAATCCAGGACTTGCCTGTTTTCTTTTGGACCGCCACCCAGGCTCAAAGGGATCATGAGATTATTCATGCTAGAAACTTTCGTGTGCAGCCACAAGCTATTATGGGCTCTAGCATAGTTGACTAAGTCGTGCGAACTCTTATAGTGGTAGACTAGCAGATGTAGGGGATGTAGGTGGTACGGTCTACCCGATCGTAAGGTGTTAGCTCTTCTGAAAGACTATGTCTCGGTCATCCGTCTTCTCAAACACCGTGTAGTGCGAGAAACCAAATGGAGGCGATCGAGTCTTGTGGGGAAAAGTGCGCAAACCTCTGCAGAGTGTATTAAACTAATCATGATTAGCAGTGTCCCCGGTTATGGACATCTTGAGTATCTAGTACCTGGATTATCATGTGAATCTCAACATGTTACTCTAAATTAATTTTGTTGGGTTTTGTTAATGATGATGCTTAATTGGGATTGAGAATGCTGTCAACCATTCTCAATGTTTAACAACTACCATGTAGTTAAATAAATGTATTCCTTTGCAGTAGGGAAAAATTGGCTTTACGCAAACTGTAACCATAGAGCTTGCCACCAGCCAAATATGCATATAGTATAGCTGTTTCATTCCATTACCCTCTATGTGTTACCTTGCCAGCATATTCCATGTGCTGACCCATTTCGGGCTGCAACGTTAATATTGCAGACTTTTCAGACGACGATTAAGGAGTTTTTAGGTGGTGGTTCTATACTCAGTGATACCGTTGGAGTTGATGGACTAACTTACCTTCCAAGCCTTCCGCTGTTATCGTTATTAGATGGCCTTAAGCCATATTTATTGTAATAAGTTCTCTATTGAGACACTCAATATAATAAGTGTGTGATTGCTACTCTGCTATAAATCCCCCGAGTACTGTGTGATGTCAGCATTACTGATCCAGGGATGACACCGGAGCACAGAGATCAGACTGTTTGAGGTCTGGTCGCTACACCATTATTCTACAACTATTTTGCAAGAAACACTTAGACAGTGTTCATAATTAATTGCACTAAGAATTAAACATGTTAATTCAATAGTGCGCTCCCACTCAAATCAATATATCTCAAAATTTATTATGAGTGATACAAGACCCACATTTTGATTCCATGCCATTGATGTGGACATCATTGATGATGAGAATTTCAGTTGGTAGGCAAACTTGCCGATCACATCTCCATGTGACTCTTGCTCATCTTCCGATGGGTGTGTTCCGAGCTCAGGACGATCCTGCCTGAACGTCAAAGACAGCCAAGTGATCTTGCTATGAGGTCTGACCTCACCCGCCTCATTCCTCTTGATTCGTTCGTACCCATGTGTACATGGCGCACCCCGAAAAGATACAAATTACAGACGGTGCTACACTTGGGTGAACACTAACTACTTTGATATTTTGAAGTGAGAGATCACCCTAATAAAAAGTGACTACCGAGCAATCAAGAAGGGTGCATCAAGAGGGATAAACATCTCAGGCAATTCATAATAGCATGATATGGTATAACCCCTTCTGACAGAGAAGTCTTTCATTTCTTCGTCTTCGGCATTTGCGTCGGTGTTCACCTTCGCAAAGATCGCCACCACCTTGTCGATGCACCCAATAATATTGCTATCTCTATAGCTAGTAAAATAAGTGCATTACTTAAGGTTGGCACGCAGGTCATTAAAGTGATAATCATATGGCTCCAGCCATCATGCCGAATCATGACACGCAGGTCATGTTAATCAAATTACATCATATAGTCATCTCATACATAATCAAATTAGTACGAGCACTGCTATACCACATCACATGCACATCCTGCAAAACCAAGTTAGATGCCTCTAATCAGTTTATGCAAAAATTTATTTTACATGGCTTCTAAGGTTTTGACTTAAACCGCAGCTACCAACGTTCATCATCAAGTATGATAGTTCATGTCGCTAGATTAACTTTGTGGGGTGTATGAAGCATGAGATAATAAAATATTGAACCCCATACTAAACTTCGTCATACGCATGACCCCCGTGCGTAGATCATATCTATATTGCCCTTTTGCTTGCGAAATTTCATCTTTCTTTCTAACTATGGTGGATTTCAACGAACGGTTAGCACTTCGTTGATCAATCAGGATTGTGGATTGCCAGAACATTGAAAATCCACCATGCCATTATCAAGATCAGAAATATGCAAATTCCAGGGAAGTAACAAGAACATCGGGTAATAGATTTCATCTGCTACCGACACAAATAATTTTCAGTAATAGAACTCATCTACTACAAAGTATATTGTGCAAGACCCATACATATATATGTATTCTAGATCAAAACATGCATCTACGCATAGCACGGCTCATGATGCCACTATAGGGTAACGCGGCAGAAAACAAAAATTTCAACTTACACACCAGCCCAGGACGAATATGGAGACTGCATACAAGGTTTGATCTTTTCGTTGTCGACTCGTAGCGCAGCGGAAGTAGAGTCGATGACGATCGGCGGTGCAGATCCCCACAGCTAGGATTTACAACCTCCGAACCGCGAGGATGTATACCCTCATCTGCCCCTCGGATAGCCCTTCGAGAGGCGGTTGGACAGTCCCTCTCAAACTAAGACCGAAATTACGATCTCTCTACAGAGTTGCACACATACGGTGTCATCTATCTGATAGGGCTACGCCGTCCAGAACTAATTCCCACCGGAACCCAGACAGCCTTTCGGCTCTATGAAACTATTTCGCGGGGAGGGAGAGAAAAGTCAGATCATTGCAATGGCACTTGTATGTGAGAAATAGTGTGTGTAGAGAGTGCCTCTCCACCTCTATTTATAGGAAAACCCAAGGGGTAGGGGGCACATGAAAAAACCCAAAATGCCCACACTTTATGTCACACATAAAAGGGCATAAAGGGATGACAAGTGGAGCCCCATGGAGGAGCTGCACCCTCCAATGTCCCACCTTCATGGGGGCCCCACAAAGGGGGTTCCTTGATCCCCAAGTCCTTCTAGAAGCCTTTTGGGAAAAGACCCAAAAGGTGGCTTTCCATAAATATCCCCAAAAGCACTTTCACTATTCACGACGACATTTTTCAGCGTCCGTTCGAACTGAAAATATTTATGTGGGCTTAGAACATTTCCAGTACCCACTAAAATAATTTTCAACGCGTTCTGAAACAATTCCGGATTAGTGATTTTCATCTCCGAAAAGCATCTAAAGTGGTTCCGGCAGCTCCGGAGCATTTCCAGCTTTTATCCCAGAAAATTCCAGAAAGTTTTCAGAATGACTCTGGCACCCTCCAAGAATTATCAGGCATGTGCCGAAACCAATTTGACTTAATAGTATATCCCGAAACAACTTTTCAGTTTCACTGAAACTCATCCGATGACCTCTCTCTGCGGAACTTTTCCGCTGTCTGAAACTTTTTCAGTAATTTTCTCTCAGACTCCCTGTCTAGTATTCAGCAGATAGATGACCCTTAAGCGTGTGACCCTATAGGTTCGGTGAAGTATAGAAATGACCCGGAACCCCTTCCGATCAATGATCAACATCGAAGCCGTGGACACCCATATTGACCCCTATACCCACACGAATAAATATTTGAGTGAACCTCCAGTTGTCGTGTGCTATTCCTGTTGCTTCGTGATATGTTAAAAATACCTGAGGTGAGACATGTTGGCATCCCCGTGGATCAACAACTTGTCCACTATGTCAGTTACCTCGTTACTGGTATTGTTCTCCTTTCTCGTTTCCGTGTTCCGGCATCCTTGTGATCAAATCACACTATGTCTGGCCAGATGATGATGGATACTGTAACACCGAGAGGGCCTAGAGATATCTCTCCATCGTCGGAGGAGCAAATCCCAATCGTGAGCTATCAAGTTACTTGACATACTTTTCTATGAACCCGTAAGCCGCCGTAATAGCCACCCATTTACGAATGACGTTTAACAAACCCCAAAGTTCATGAAGCAATTATGAATAAACTCGATACTCTCATGGTCTAAGGAATCATGCACGTTAACCATCTCTGTGTTATGTACCATTAACTTGTGACGTATGAATCTCATAGCATAACACCAATCCAAGTCGATTCAACACAAATGTTCTCTTAACATTGTGCCCTCAAAGTTGCTGGCATAGACATGCCCATGATCAGGAAAATAGAACCATCACGCAACACTTGAGCTAGTCTTAGAGGTCAGACTAAGAATACTTCTTACCGTTTATTATTCCACACGTGCATATGATTCTTCCTCCGAGCCTCGTGTTATTGCAGACTCGAGAACCATAGCAGTTATAGCATGGAACATAAACATACTTATGAACTTGGAGATAAATAATATCATTTATTATTGCCTCTAGGGCATATCTCCTACACGCGGTGCATTTCTAGTAAGAGGAGAATCTAAGCTTGCCAAGGGCATCCGTCTTGCACTCGAAGTATGGGTCACGAGCAACCACTCCCTCTCGGATACGATTGAACACATGCCTTGCCATACGAAAATGGCGACGGAATTTATCCGGCTTGAAGAGCGGGGTGTTCGCAAAGTAATCGGCTTAGAGCAGGGCATGGCCTCTCTCCCTGTTGCGGTTCAGGTTGGGAGCACGGCCAGGGAGTGACCCCTTGTACCGAGGAAGCTGCCGTTCAATGTGGTCGTGAACGATCAGTGCAGCCACCACAAGATCTCCATCATCCGATGACGAATCGTTCGATGAATAAATGAAGTGGTGGAAGAAAAAATCATCTCCACTGTCCATACCTTTGTGGGCAAAGTGTCGAACACCTTGCGGTCGTGGTGGTAAAGAGGCCGCGATGATCACCTCGATGCAGCAGGGGTGGTTGGCGGCCGGGTACTGGCCGCTCTGGAGCACTCGTCAGAAGCTGCCGTGGCCGCCGTGGTACATCGCCGACAGTCGTATCCCCTCTGCCACCGGCTACGACGGCGACGGCCAAATCTCCTCCAATCGACGACCAAAACTACGGCGAAAGCGCGGGCGTGGTGGCGGCCATGTTGAGATGTGGTTTGGTATGGACGGCCGCGGGATGCACAGTGAGGAGGCAGCCGGAGAATAGTGACGACGTCAGCGACGGGGTGGGGTGGGGAGAGGGGGTGAAGGCGTTGGAAGCGAAGGGACTGCTAGTGTCCCCGACAGGCGGGCCACGAGGGGGACAAGGGCGTGCGTCGAGCCCGTCCACGCGATGTCCGTTTCACCCCAAACTCAGCGCAAGTTTGGGCCGGGGATGGGTCGAAAACGGACGGAATCCGAACATTTGTCTGTTTGGGGTCGCGCGTTGGGCCGCGCTATTTGTCCATTCTATCCCAAACGGACGCACCCGGACAGGATGGGGTCGTGCGCTGGAGTTGGCCTAAGTTGAAACAATCCAATGGCTGTAGGGGCCTAGATCGGACGGCTAGCAGCGCCCTTTTTTTAATATATATACATAGGACAGCGATGTGTTTTTCTGATGAAACTGCAGGAAATATTACTATCCGGTAACAAGAAGTTTCTTTTTTGAAACATTGAGCCTACCTTCGTCAATCTTTACATCTCTCTAAGTTACAGGACCAAAGGTTCACCGCCGATCCCTCTGCTCCATATGAACACATGAATATCTTTCTTTTTCTGATGAGACCATCAACCATGGATTGTCAACTTGAGAGCCTGAGTGGTTCGTTGATAACAGCATTCACCGCGCTGGCCATTTCCTTTGGCGAGCTGAATCCGTCGGTCCGAAAGTAGAACAGGTGAAGTATCTTGCACATCTTCCAGAACAGCTCCTTGCATGCCCTGGGAACAACCGTGCCTTCCTTGAGGACCAATCTTAGCAAGTCTCGCCTCGAAGCGACTATGGACTTCTGTATCGCATTCTTAGCCGCTTCTATGGACATAGAACCACCGCTGTGAAGACCAAGTAGCGAAACGCTGTTCAGTTTCCCCTCGCTGCCCTCCCTCTGCAACATATGATCGGAAACAGGTCAGAGTCATCCTAATGCATATGTCTAACACATAGTTTAAATATTACTCCGTTTATAAACCTAAAATTGGATAGTTGTATAGCAGCACAGGTATAAAACAGAGTTGATTAATAAAACAGAGTAGAGTTGATTATTCGCAAAAAAAACAGAGTTGATTAATTCTTGTACAATGTCAAGCCACCAAGATAAGAGGCATGGATATCTCTTTTTTCCTATGATTAACATGACAATAGAGCTTCGTTTCACATCATTTTAACAAAACAGAGAACTAGAGTCTTGACTTTTGCGGGAATTGCAAGTCCACCATAGTTCAAATGGTGTGTGGAATAACATAAATTATACTGCCTCTGGTCCATAATAAGTGTCGCAGTTTTGAACTAAGGTTGAACTAACCTTAGTTCAAAACAGTGGCACTTATTTTGGATTGGAGAGAGTAACATTAAAGAAACACTATTTTTATGCAGGTCTGCAGGTCTGCGAAATCTTGAATAATGGTTGGTAACATAAAGGGGTCTATGCAGAGGCCGGGGTAATCCTCCTTTCCGAAAGAAAAAAGCATTAAGGGGTCTGCAGGAACACAAACTTTTTTGTGATAAGAGGGCCCAACATACCTCAAAGCCTTGGCTGTCATTGAGGAGACGGCCACAGGTGCTCATTAGCCTAAATAACTCACTGTACTCTTGATTTTTGACAGCACTCCCCAATAGCTTTTCCCCGACACAATACAATGTTGGAAGCACAATGGGCCCCAGTGCGAATGAAACTACCCCATTTGTCATGTATTCTTCCATTGTTGGCACATATTGGCTCCTCTGCCATTCTGCCTCGGTCATCATAGACCTCAATAGAAGTAGCCACTGCAGATGGATTTCAACCTGTCAATACTGAACATAATGCAACTCAACAAGAGGAGGGGCAGACATCAAACTCACTATTTCTATCAGGTGATTTTTAACGTCACGGTTTTGTACGGCAGAAGCGATTGATCCAAGCTGGTTCACTGTGGTATAGAGAGCACAAAATACAATCCTTACTTGCTCCGAACAGAAGTCATCTTTGTGATGCTCATCCCACCTAAGGCGGCGGCCATTGGCAAAACAGAAAACATGACTTATTAGCAATGTGTAAGGCAGAAGCAATACATACGAAACAGCAGACAAAGACATCAAGTTTAAGGACTGTACTTCTCAACTAATGCTATGAGGTTTTCTAGTTCTTCTTTTGATCCTCCAACATCAAAGAAGTCATCAACAACGGTTGTGAGCACACCGTTTTTGGCCCACGATATGCGAGCATCAGAAAGTTCAGGAGGAAAAATCGTAGCAGCAGCAGAGAGATAACAATATGTCAACTTCTGCCGTGCAAATTGTAGCTGGTCCAACCTGTTTTCTTTCACCCACCTGTTGCGACAATTTTTTGAAAAATCTCCAAAAACAAAAAAGAAAGTTTACATGACAAGAGAGCATAATGGCCAGATTACCTATCAAGATGCAGGAGTTCATCCTGGTAGATAGATTGAGAAAATGTGAAATCGTCAACAGCCAAAGCCAAAAGTTCTTGGTTGATACCATACGGCCTGATTCAGCAAAATGTTTGAATTTTTAGTATGATGTCTAATTAAAATGATTTAAAATACAACTCTTATTAGAGAAATGAGAATCTTACAAGCATTCTGTCTTCAGGATGTGAGAACCTCTAGCATCAAAATGTTCGATGTTCCTCTTGTGGTCTAGGCGTTCCAGCGTGGTATAGAATGGAAACTTAACGGCATACTCGACCTGAAATCACAAAAGCACAGGATTAGATATAACTTGAACTAGTATCAAGTAAAATAGGTATCTCAAATTTCATGCAGGCACCTCTAAGTTTGGTAGGCCCTGCACCCCTTCAGAGCACAACTTTTCTGACAATAAGCTGCCAGACCAGTTGCCAATGTTATCTAGGATTAATTCATGTTCTGCTACACTGACTTTTGAAGCCTTGTATAGTTCCAGTACAGATTTTGTATCATTTAAATATCCTTGAAGTGAATTATGGAAATTAGAGGCTTCAGCAAGATGAGACAGCTCATCTGCACCAAGATATAGAATTAGGAAGTTAGACTGTTAATTTGTTAAACCAAGAACAATGACAAAATTGACAGGATTTTCTGCCTAAGTACCTGAGGATACATCATACCCATTCATCCTTAAAAGGCGGAACGCCATTGCACATGTTGCTACATCCATCATAATTTCCTCGTCTCTCTGTAACCAGAAACTGCAAACAGGAGACAGTAAAGTTTACAAGCTACTAAAAACAGATATCAGTTTCCTATTTACAGTCATTACCTGTATGCCATGTCTAAGATTCCCTCTATCTCACTAGAAAAATGCCGAGAAATTCCGATCTTTTCAAGCGAATCCACCATTGAAAGCTTCCAGTGCATATTTAGTGGATACACTGTTGGTACTGCAAAAGGTCTACTGGTATTAAGTATTTTGCAACACTTTAAACCCTTGCAAATTCTTCACAAGGAAAGGTACAAAGATCCACCTGCACCACCAAATTTACTGACTACCATATTTAAATAATCGAGGGCCTTATCATCATAGTTGTGGACTAACGCAGCAGCAGTTGTGGAAGGAGAGTTGAACAACGACCCGTTCTTCCTCTGAAACTTCATAACTTCATTCCAGTCCAGTAAGTTTCCTA
The DNA here is from genome assembly GCF_018294505.1 of Triticum aestivum. NCBI lineage: Eukaryota > Viridiplantae > Streptophyta > Magnoliopsida > Poales > Poaceae > Triticum > Triticum aestivum. Next base: position 682,862,617 of record NC_057797.1, read on the forward strand.
ACCCTTCGGAGACATAGGCCATATATGCTTCTCTCCCATAAGATTTCTCCCCGGCCTGCCTAAATTAAGTCAAGTATGAGAATTTTTAATATGTGACCCACAGGTGATACTCAAATTATGATTGCTAATTTCATCAGTAAGCAAAAGACAATATGAATGACATGGTGGTCCTTTTTCCTTCATATTACGGTTGATCGAAAAAAAAACAGAAGTTCTTACAAGAAAACCTTGGTACTCCCTGGAGTAGAGTTGGAGTACCAATCAAATCCATCCGTTGGTTTGCAGGGTTAGTTCAGTATTTTCTCCAGCTAAAGAAGTGTTGTTTTCCAATCTTTAATCTAGGTTCCCAAATCCACCAGCCTAATCAAGCACATGCGGCCGCGCAGCCGCAGCGGGAGGCACTTTCATCGGTACTCCAACTCTACTCCAGGGCAGATAGTGCATTTCCATTCAAATGATCAACCCATAAATATTACATATACTTATAAACCAACTGCCCTAATACAAACGGGGGGAATATAATTCATACCAATGTTTTTCCATCAACAGACCTTTTCAATTCCATCTCCCATTGCTGAAGAATCCAATCAATATCAGTTTGTCTGACAGGAAATTGCAAACCCGCCCCAACGGCAAGGCTAAGCATACCAGGAAAAATCATGTTAAAGCCTGTAGGAGCAGCAATCTCCTCATCCATGACAAGGGAGAAATGTCTTCCGATAAAATGTAGTCCTGCACATGGCGTTAAGGCGTTTGAGCTCTTGAAAACAAACACAGGCAAACAACATTCACATGTGTCGGATAATAAGAAATAAGAAATCTATCTCTGTACCTCTCCTTATGTGCTCTTGGCCAAGATTCCATTTCTCAAGCGCAAGAACACATGCCAATGTGGATAAGAGAACGTTCTTGTTGGCTGATGACCCAAGGTCGTTGTTATCCCAAGATCCATTTTCATGTTGGTTTTGCAATATCCATTCAACACACTGAGGGAAGCATGGAGTGCGAGGGGAGCCCCGCAAGGGCACCATAGCCACCCACGCGGTGTCGTATGGAGACGGCGGTAGTTCAACCTTGTGGAGCTGCTTCCTTATTCTAGCCTCACGGTCCTTTCGATGCTGCATTTGATCAAAGCAATGCAGTATATAATTTAGCAAGCAACTCAAGACAGTCTCGGGAACCTCGAACACAGTAACCATCAGTGACGTCAGTACCACGTTTAGCAGGCTTGCCGTTTCTGCTACCAACATCTTCTCGACATATGCTGTTCATAGAAAAAGAGATGCCATGTGAGTCACGACCGACGAATCAATTAAATTAGGATCCGGATCATGCCGGAGTAAGACGTACTATAAAAATATCAAGTACTAGCAATCGCAAGCCTACAGCAAGACAATTGTCAGATCTATTCAATTCAGCAGCAGTGTCGTTTTCTGTTGGCATCAGGTCGGGAGACAGATACGTGCGGCATAGGGGTTGTTTCTTAGGTAAAACACATACAGGGTTCGGCTGAACCTGAACTCCAAACATTTTGGAAATAAATTGCTGGAATTACTCACAGAGAAAGTGATTTCCTCGCGTAAGAAAAAGGTTCACCAGGAACAGAAAAAAAGGAGCGATCCAGCCAGGTAAGATCTGGGGAGTTACCACAGCACGGAGTCCCCGAGCGAATCCGGTGGAGTGGAGGAGGACGGTGTCGACTGCCGGCGAGGGATCGGACACGGCGCGCCTCGGAGGGGGGAATCCTTGAAGCGTGCACGACGGCGCTGGCGGGAGTGAGTCGAACACGACGGTTGGAGCGAAACCTCGCCACGAACTGGGGAGCCGCCGGGAGGGGGAGGAGGGCGCGATGACCAGCCTGCCGGCAAGGCGCCGGGAGGACGGAGGGGCCCCCAGCGTTCGACATGGGTTGGGAGGGATCTACGATCGCCCAGGGCCGCGGCCGCCGTCGACGGGGGATTTATTGCAGCATCGCCGGAATAGGAAAGCAGCGAGAGAGAGTGAGAGCGGCGGGCAAAGGGGGAGGACACTGCGAACGGAAAAGGTGGCGCACTCACGCTTTTATCGGCCTCTGGGATGTGGGACCAGCAGGTGTGGGGACGGCGGCGGCGATGCCCGCGCCGTCGCGCCACTTGGCGCCCACGCGCCCTCCCTGCCCGCTTCCCGCAGATAAGTTCCTCTTTAAAAATTGTTTGAAGTGATCTAAACAGTCTTATACAGTATTTCTTTACGAAGGGAATATTACTTTCAAAACTAAAGTTAACCTGAAATGCAAGCAACTTTGACGACCACCGCCGGTCCGTCCTATCTCCGATGGCCTCTGGACCATGGAGGTGCGAAGAATCTCGGCCCCCCACCAACGAATGGGATCTCGTTTTGATTCTTGTTAGATTCACTGTCTTGGTTGAGGATGTATGACAGCGGCAATGTCTTTCATATTTCATCTCGCCCTGATGGTGTGTTTAACATTACCGGAGGACGTGTGGAGGTGTGTTTCCGTCGGGTCTTGCAGGATTCGGTCGGTACTGATCTTCGGAGGATTTGTTTGGATTCGGTCTTCGTTCGTCTTTAATTGAGTGTTTACAGGGTTTGATTCTTCTGATCTATGATTTTTTTCAACGGTGATGGTTGTTGCTCTGGTGCGCTGGTTCTATGGGGGTATTGGCACGACAACTTTCGGATTATCTACTATAATAAGGTCTGCCCGGCTCTGATGAGGGAGGAGCGATGACGGCGGCATGCCTCCGACTCGCTCCAGTGCTTGTAGTCATCGTTAAGTGGTCTACGGACATGATTGTAATTTTATTATTTTTGTTGTTATTTATACTGCCATGATTGAAGAAAAATAAATTAGAAATTTCTCCAAAAGAAAAGACGGCCATAATCTGAAGTGCATTTGCTAACTTTTACATAGTGAATTGGAATACTCTCTCAGGGCCGGCAGACGCGCTCGTATTTTTCGCAGTTAAATCACCGTCCAGTGATGGCACAATTAGAGCGCGATTTAATTGTGGACCATCTCTTTCATGGGCATGATCTGTATACTATAAATCAAAGGATTTACAGAGCAATTTCGGTGACTTAACGGCGCGCGAAGCGTGTTCAGTACTACGAAGTGTATAAGCATCACATCTTCGAGGGCTGTATAAGACTAGTAGGAACTAACTCATAAACTAATGACATGCATATGCTACTAATTTATATTACCATCATTACAGTAGAGGTAGGCGGACGATATGTAATACGACGAGGAGGCATGTTCAGGGTGTACAGCGGACGACACTTTTGGCCGGCGCGCCGCTACAATGCCAGCAATGAGAGGTCGTGTCCGTCCTAAGCCGGCATCAATGCGAACATCTAGCGTCGGGCAAGAACCCGGGCGTGCACTGGTAAGGGTTTTGGATGGGCCATGGTTGCTAGATGCAGACGTGGCAGCGGTTCAGACGTCTGTAATGACGCCCCCCCCCCTCCCCCCCAAACACACAGGCACATATTTTATCTTCGGTTTATTGGAAAAAGCTCGTCCGAACTAGCATGCGGACCCATGCAGAACCGATCTAATGGCAAAACATGTCCGAACCACATGCTCCAAATGGTTGCGGACGATTTAAGACTCGGTGTTGAACATGCTGTTACTAGCTAAGTTACCCACACTATGACCAACCTAATCTCAATTGGAGGGGTACTGATTTGGCTTTGGCATAGGAACTTTTGTATGGGAGGCATGGATCTTAACGTGTCGTACAAGCGGTGACTTTGGCGGAAGCGGTGGCGGTGGGGCATGGAACACACAACTGAGTTCAGATAATCGAAATGACGTGGACTAACACAGAATTACAAAGACAACGATAGAGGTTTCTTTATGCAACTGCTTGACAAATTACAAACCTGTCTATCACTCTATCTATATATACTGATTGATTAAAATAGTATGGCGGGCCGGGCAAAGCTGCGAATATAAAACCGGGGTGCAGCCTATGGATGCACGGGTCGACAGATAGATGGCACATTGCGACGGAGCTAGCCGGAGATCCTTCACGGAAGTGCATTTTGTCACGGACCTAGTCGGAGATCCTTCACGCAAGTGCATTTTGTCCTCTACTAGGACCGGTAGCTTCGGCGCGCAGACGAATCGGATTCGTGGGCATACGTGCGCGTTCTCTTTCTCTTTTTTTTTTATGATTAGGAAAATACATGAGATTATACTTTTTCTGTCTTAAAATAAGTGTCTTAATTTTATACTAATTTTAATACAAAGTTATACTATTAAACTTAAGACACTTATTTTGAGACGGAAAAAGTATTATATTATGGAAAACAATACAAAGACACATACAGTATGTATGAGTACATCCACACAGGACACGGAAGAACACCAAATCCAACTCGACCATACAATCGCCGCTACCCACGGCTCGCCGTTGTGGCCGCCGGAGAGAAGGAGAGCGACCAACCCCTTTGGATCCGGAGAAGCACCATCCCTTGAAAGCTTTGTCAGCCGCACCGTCGTATCTCGCCACGAGAGGCGAGATCTTGAGCAGAGCTGAAATGCCCAGACGATCAGGGGTCACGCCCCATGTCGTGCCAGATCTGCATCGGCCAGTGCTTCACTGAAGCAGGGAGCAGGTTCAGAGACCAATCGCCGATGCACAACCTCGAATATCTTTTCAATGCACAAATGAGATGCGGTGGGGGTGGGGGTGTCAACCGGCTCACAGGCTCGACGTCACATTGCGCGGGCGTTGGGCCATAGGCTGGTCGTAATGCGAATCATGCATCGCAACTAATATTTTTTTTCTGAGGTGACATGCAACTAAATGAGGAAAAAACAAATTGAGTATCATGAACCTGAAATTATGCGTCGTGGAGGTAGTATCTGCTACCTCTTGAGCACTACGTTGGTTTTCCCCGAAGAGGAAGGGATGATGCAGTAAAGTAGTGTAAGTATTTCCCTCAGTTTTTGAGAACCAAGGTATCAATCCAGTAGGAGGTTACGCGCGAGTCCCTCGCACCTGCACAAAACAAATAAATCCTCGCAACCAACGCGATAAGGGGTTGCCAATCCCTACACGGCCACTTACGAGAGTGAGATCTGATAGATATGATAAGATAATAATTTTGGTATTTTTATGATAAAGATGCAAAGTAAAATAAAAGCAAAGTAAAAAGCAAAGGAAATTATTAAGTATTGGAAGATTAATATGATGAAGATAGACCCGGGGGCCATAGGTTTCACTAGTGGCTTCTCTCAAGAGCATAGGTATTTTACGGTGGGTGAACAAATTACTGTTGAGCAATTAACAGAATTGAGCATAGTTATGAGAATATCTAGGTATGATCATGTATATAGGCATCACGTCCGAGACAAGTAGACCGACTTCTGTCTGCATCTACTACTATTACTCCACTCATCAACCGCTATCCAGCATGCATCTAGAGTATCAAGTTAATGAAAACAGAGTAACGCCTTAAGTAAGATGACATGATGTAGATGGATAAACTCATGCAATATAATGAAAACCCCATCTTGTTATCCTCGATGACAACAATACAATACGTGCCTTGCTGCCCCTACTGTCACTGGGAAAGGACACCGCAAGATTGAACCCAAAGTTAAGCACTTCTCCCATTGCAAAAAAGATCAATCTAGTAGGCCAAACCAAACTGATAATTCGAAGAGACTTGCAAAGATAACCAATCATACATAAAAGAATTCAGAGAAGATTCAAATATTATTCATAGATAGACTTGATCACAAACCCATAATTCATCGGCTCAACAAACACACCGCAAAAAGAAGATTACATCGAATAGATCTCTATAAGAGCGGGGGAGAACATTGTATTGAGATTCAAAAAGAGAGAAGAAGTCATTTAGCTAATAACTATGGACCCGTAGGTCTGAGGTAAACTACTCACACTTCATCGAAGGGGCTATGGTGATGATGTAGAAGCCCTCCGTGATGGATACCCCCTCCGACGGAGCTCCGAAACAGGCCCCAAGATGGGATCTCGTGGATACAGAAAGTTGCGGTGGTGGAATTAGGGGTTTGGTTCCGTATCTAATCGTTTGGGGGTAGGTAGGTATATATAGGAGGAATGAGTACGTCGGTGGAGCAACAGGGGACCCACAAGGGTGGAGGCGCGCCTGGGGGGTAGGCGCGCCCCCCTACCTCGTGGCCTCCTCTGTTGACGTAGGGTCCAAGTCTCCTAGATCATGCTCGGTGACAAAATCACGTTCCCGAAGGTTTCATTCCATTTGGACTCCGTTTGATATTTCTTTTCTTCGAAACCCTAAAATAGGCAAAAAGCAGCAATTCTGGGCTGGGCCTCCGGTTAATAGGTTAATCCCAAAAATAATATAAAAGTGGATAATAAAGCCCAATAATGTTCAAAACAGTAAATAATATAGCATGAAGCAATTAAAAATTATAGATACGTTAGAGACGTATCAGTATCATATACATGGTACTAGTATATGATACTTCTCATCGTGGGTAGCCTCATACAACTAAGCCCGGCATAAAAACCCAAGACTGACAAACAAACTTGTAAAGATCGAGACTGAACTAAAATACCAAATTAAATTTGGGCGTCAAAATTGGAAGATCGGATTAAAATTGGCTAGACTAGTCTTCTTCTCTGGATGACCGAATAATCCAGATAGACCGAATTAGCACAATTCTTTCGATGTTTATGGTACAATTCTAGCTGCATGCGTCTGAACTCTGAATTTTGGTTGCAGACCCCTATTAGACATAGAGTCTGATTTTTTCTTGCATACATTTGTACTGCAATGTCCATAAATCTGAGTTGTAGCATGAAATTTGTCTGTTTGGTCGGGACCGAACACCATCATGTAAAGACCGAGCACTGAATAGTGGACAATTGAGAAGACCGAAATAATTCCAATCGTCAATTATGAAAGACCGAAAAGACCAGACCGAGCAAACCGAAAACACCGAACGCGTGGTGTTGGGAATATTTCCCTGACATCATTAACCCGGCAGGAGAAATGACCCGGCCCAGAGCACGCCGGCTCGTGGGCCACTTCAACCTGCCGGGTCACTACATGATGGAGGCCCAGGAATACTAAGATGAAGGCCAACTCGTCTTATTGTTCGGTGGGCCGGCTCAGCAGGGCCTAACAAAGAAGATTCTTTACTTAAGGGACTAGTCAATGTGTACGTGCAATGCACGTTAATTTGGAAGTATATTAAGTGCATGCGGATATTAAGTAGAATATTATTTGCGTTTTATTATGTGATTAACACTATATTTGTCATGAAATTAACTGCACGCTAAGCATGTTGAGCGCTCGACATTAAAGTAGTCTAGGTCGTTGGATTGACATGCTTTGATGACCGAGATTATTTGGATCTGCCCCTTTGAGGTCTTTTTATATTGGTATAGATAAGTAGAATATGATATGGGTCGTAGTATGACCCGGATTCTGTTGTAACCTCAAGGCCTCAACCTGTATATAAAGGGGAGCCCTTGAGGTAGAAAAGGTAGGGTTACAATCATCGAGAGCTAGGTTAGCGAATTCACATCCTTATAATCGAGATCTCAAGCAATATCAATCGAGTAGGGAGTAGGTCTTTACCTCCACCATGTGGGGCCAAACTTGGAAAATTGTGCCCTTTGTTTCCCCCAACCAACCCTCTCAAGCAACCTCCTAGTTGCGATGGCTTCCAGACTTAGTCCTTTCATGAGGACATTTGTCGTGACAGAACCATGATAGTTGGCGCCCACCGTGGGGCATGCGCACGGTGGTGTTGAGTTCTTGGAGGGAGCTCTCCTAGGGATCGAGGGATACGTGATCGGCGGGATGGCGAAGAGTCATCGCGGCAAGCTCTACATCGACGATTCAGGTTGGGGCCCGAGGCTGACTCAATCGAGTACGGGTACCGGGTCCCCTTCAGCAAGATCCACGTCTTTATCGGCAAGATTGGCAAATTATGTCCTGAGCCAGCCATCTGCTCCGACATCGTCGAGCTGGCTCGTCACGCCAAACCCGACCGACCTCAAGCCGCCCGGAAACACGTCTTCACAGGCTTCACTCAGGGAGTCGATCTCGCAGACAACTCTGTGTCCGGCGGGGACACCCTCGTCTACTCCAATTGCAAATCCCCGGTAGGCGATGCCGGTTCGATCCTCCTACTCCATGATGATCGGCTTGGGGGCTACTCTGATGACGAAGTCAGGCCAAATGCCTCCGAGCTGCCACGCCATGCCGCAATCTATATGGCCAACAAAGTCGATTCATCCGAAACCACGACGGCTGAAAATAACACAGCGACTGGCACAGTAGGAGGGACCGGTACCTCCGCGCCGGCTTCGGGAGTGGCTGGCTCAAGCAAAACACCGTCTCAGTCTCTGATGGAGTTGACTACGCTGGGAACACTCCTAGGGACTCCGATGACCGCGGAAAACTTGGCTGAGCGCAACGCGGAAGTGACGAAACTCCGCGAGCAGATGGCCAAGAATCAGGAAAATATTGATGCCAAAAATATACTTATGGCAGAGATCCAAACTTCTACCCATAATGAGACCGAGCGCCTGAGGGTAGAGGCCCTGCATCTCAGTCTCCGTCAAGGCTGGAAAAAAATAGTAAGTACAGGAAATCTTCCCAAGCCGGCTAGGATGATCGACCTGGCCCAGAGCATATGGAGAGAAGAACTACAATTTATCATGGATAAATCCAAGCTAAATTGGGGACTAATGTTGGGGATATTTCCCTGACATCATTAACCCGGCAGGAGAAATGACCCGGCCCAGAGAACGCTGGCGCGTGGGTCACTTCAACCTACCGGATCACTAAATGATGGAGGCCCAGAAGACTAAGATGAAGGCCGGCTTGTCATATTGTTCGGCAGGCGGGCTCAACAGGGCCCAACGAAGAAGATTCTTTACTTAAGGGATAAGTAGAATAGGATACAGGTTGTAGTACGACCCGGACTCTGTTGTAACCTCAAGGCCTCAACCTGTATATAAAGGGGAGCCCTTGAGGTAGAAAAGGTTGGGTTAAAATCACTGAGAGCTAGGTTAGCGAATTCGCATCCTTGTAATTGAGATCTCAAGCAATATCAATCGAGCGGGAAGTAGGTATTTACCTCCACCATGAGGGGTCGGACCTGGGTAAACTGTGTCCTTCGTTTCCCGGTCAACCCCTCTCAAGCAACCTCCTAGTTGCGATGGCTTACAGACTTAGTCCTTTCACGAGAACATCTGCCGTGACAAAACCACAACACTTGGGCTTACATACACCTGCCACGGCTCCTTCCTCGCGAACTCCCACACCATGCTTGTGTTTGGCCTGAGTGCAAGGGGTTTGGATGAGCGTTCATCACGGCGCAACACGTCATGGCAACATGAGGAGGGCATGTTCAACAAACTACTATGTCTAATTATAAGGATAAATGGACTTACAAATGGAAAGGCGGTCTTTATTCTTCCAGCAAGATGAATACCAGTTTGAGAACCAACCACTGGTTGGATAGCTAGGTGGGCAGCGGTACCCTCATCCCACTAGAGATCAAACCCCATGTTTTATGCTTTGGTGTCTCGTTAATGTGAATTAGTCTTTTAGTGGAAGACAACGTTCCATCGATAGCGAGGCGTCTGTGGTGACTTCCTCAACCTTCAAGTTCCACAACTTCGACGGACTCTTCAACAAGCGTTTGTGCGCACACGCACACATAATAATCAGGGTTTCTAAAAGAAGATATATAAGAGTTTGATGGGACCATACAAAGCACACATCATTGTTTAGTGGCTCTAGAAATGTGCTGGCAGACTGAGGCACAAGATCTTTGTTTTTGGCATTTGTTGCATGATAGAGTTAACACAAGAAAAATCATTTAAAGAGAAAATCCATGCATCTTGACTGTTACAACTATGTGCTCTGCAATGATAACATTGAAGAAACAACCCCACATCTTTTCTAGGATTGTGATACGGCTCAAAGCTTCTGGAATGCCATTTCGCCAACAAACTGAAAGTAATTTCTATCTATGGAAGAGTCCTTCTGGCTTTTCACAACCCGCGTAAAGAAATTGCTCTTGATGTCATTATTTTGGGACGTTGGAATATTTGGATCTGAAGAAATGGCAAGCTTCTTAAGAGGGAAGCTCCAACACGCATCACTTTTGAAGAAAGAGTTAATACGTTTGCAAACATAGAGTGAAAAGAAAGAATGCAGATCGCCTTCTCAGATGGACTGACATTTATCTATGACGATTTAGTCACAATTACAGCTCTACGCTATAAATCTTGATGATAATGTTGGGAAAACATGAATTGGGCATATCTCTGGTTGAGATACTTATTGCATTACGTTTCCTCATTAGTGAAAATACCGTAGAACATCTGGGCTAAAAAAGGGGTAGGTAAAAATAGAAAATATCTACATGAGATAAAAATAAATACTTAAAATGTTTAACACACTTATTAGGTATGATGCCCTTGCATTTGTGAGGGGCACTCTGTTAGTTTTTCTAAAAAGAGATGTACCAAAGCAAACCTACAATGATATGTACAAATGAGGGAAATTAATACTCAATCATTTTTTTCTCTGATGCAGACAGGACAAGTCGAGACCAGGGTGTAGATTCAGGGGGAGCTGGAGTGGCTCATGGATCACCGCATCCACCGCACCAACCTTCTCATCTGGCGAGCTGAACGCGTCTCCTTGGTAGTAAAAAAAGTAGCATGTCTTGCACATTTTCCAAAACAACTCCTTGCATAGTCTAGGCATGACACTGTCTTCTTTGAGGACCAACCTCAACAAGTCTCTTCTACATGTGTCTATGGGCTCCTGCAACTCTTTCCTGGCCTCTGGTATGGTCAGCGAGCCACCACTCTGATGAACGAGCAGAGATACGCTATTTATTTTACCATCGATGTACTCCCTCTACAGCAACATAGTCAACAACAACAAAAAATCATTAGCTATCTCCTCCTGCTATTTTCCCTTGGAGTGTGATAATATTACCATGGAAATTCCAGACGTGTTTATCTCTCGACAAGATAATAAACACCATTGAATTAAAATCCAAAACTTTGGCGAGATACCTCGTAAGTTTGGACATCGTTCAGGAGACGCCCACAAGTGCTCATTAGTCTGAATAGCTCGTTATACTCAGTATCTCTGACGGTATACTCCGTAATCTTTGGCCCAATAAAGTAGAGTGCTGGGAGCACAATGGGGCCTAATGCAAACGTAACAACCGCGTTCTCCATGTACTCCTCTGGTGTTGGAATATATCCGCTCTCTCTCCATTCCACCTCGGTCATCATATTTCTCATCAAATCTTGCCACTGCAATCCAGTAATCACATTAGTATTTGTTAGAGAAAATTAATTGTACCATTTACACAAAAATAAGTATGAATGGGACTAACTATGTCTACAAAGTGTTTGGTGACATTGTGGCCCTGCACCGCAGAAGCCTTTGCTCCAAGCTGGTTCACCGAGTTGTAGATTGCAGAAAAAACAATCTCTACATGTTTGGAGTAGTACTGAATTTCCTCGTGCTTATCCCACCTGCACAACAAAAAGATAAGTAGAAGAAACCAAATATTGCTTTAGAAAGATAAACAAGCGATGTGTATATTGTTACATCTCAACTAATGTGGTGAGATTCTCCAATTCATTTTTTGATCCCCCGACGTCGAAGAAGTCGTCAACGACCGTCGTAAGCGCACCGTTCTTGGCCCATAGAATCCGAGCATCGGATAACTCTCCAGGCAACATGGTGCCGGCGGCAGAGAGGTAGAAATAGGCTAACTTTTGTCGTGCAAAAGGTAACTGGTTTAACCTGCTATCTTTCACCCAACTACCATGAAAGGAAACAAAAAAGTCATCTCAATAAGACGATTGTTGGTGGTGTATAGTCGAATATAGTTGATAAGATGTACCTCTCGAGATGTTGAAGCTCTTGTTGGCACACAATTTGACTTGTATTGAAATCCATGACACCCAAAGCTAGCAGGTCTTGATTTCTCTGCCGAGGCCTGCTTAAGATATTTAATAACATTGGTGTCTTGTGAAGTTATGCATTACATAAACCTTGTTTTGTGAAAAAAGGAGAATAAAACCATACAAGCATAGCATCTGATGCTCCATAAAGTCAAATTTCTCGATGTTCATCTTATGCTCTAGGCGGTCCAACGTAGTGTAGAAGGGGCTATCAAGAGCATGTTCTACCTATAACAACACAAAAGCATATGTATATCACCGAGCATACAAGTAGAGTTAGTCTCCAACAAAGTCCGGAATTAATTTCATCGACAAAGCATAGATAGAGCTACAAGGTGACGGTTCGCACTGAAGATTTATCACAAGTTCACAACCGAACACATCCTAAGGCTATCTACGAAACGTTGTGGGTACAAGTATGTTCCCAGTTGAGTATTTACCTCTCTTAGGAGTGGTGTCGTTCTTTGTGCCTTACTAGATCTCAGTTGTTCCTTCAGTAGGCGACCTGACCAGGATCCTATACTGTCCAGAATCAACTCGTCTTTCGAGGTACTGACTTGGGAAACCTTGTATAGTTCTAACAAAGATCTCGTATCATTCAGATGAACGGAGGCTTCAGTAAGATGTGATAAGCTATCTGCAACATGCGCATGTTTTCAGGTGAGTAGTTAGTAGTGTGTGAGGAAATATACACGTCCCATATTAAGAATATATAAATGCTAAGCTTCCCAAAAAAAAATGAATCAAATGCTAAGCAAGCTTACAGAATGACATATTTTGGCGAGACTAGCTAAAAGGAAATAGTATACCAGATGAGACGTCGTATCCGTTCATCCTTAGGATACGAAATGCCATGGCACATGTCTCCGTGTCCAGCATGATCTCCTCATCTCTCTGCAACCAACGACTGCAAACTTGCTCTTGTCAGACACCCTCTCACCGACACGAGACTCTACAATCAGTAAACAAAGAACCGATCGACTAATCATCTTTACTCAACTTGTAGCGAGTAGTACTTCATATACCTGTAAGTGAAGTCCAGGACACTCTTGATCTCACCAGCAAAATGCCTGGATATTCCAATCTTTTCAAGGACGTCCAGCATGGATAGTTGGTGATGTATATTTGTCGAAGACGTTGGGAAACATTGGATCTGAGGGGAGGCAGGCAAAGGCAAGCGCGCCGCCGTAGCTACCCCTGCCGTGTCATGGGAAGATGGCGCCGGTTCGGGTTCCTGGAGCTGCTGCTTCGTTCTAGTCTCGCTAACCTTCTTCTGATACATGCCATTTATTACTCCTAACTGAAAAGTACACATACAAGAACAAGAGCTCGTCACATGCAAATTTTGGTAGATGGTTGTGTGCAGCGTATGATGCAGGGGCGGGGTTATCCCCGTTTGGAAGAAAAAAAAGCAAATTTAGTAGGAGTAGTAATCAGGAATTAATAGGTCGCTTAGTATATACTACCAGCCGGTTTTGCAAACTTGCAGCATTTTCTCCGACTTCCAGCTGCCTTTTCTTGGCCACTGTTGTAAAGAACTCCATTAGCTAATTAGCACAGCGTTACGACTGATAATCTACTTTCTCGAACGCAAAAATTAAAGAAGAAGAAGAAGAAGAAGCTGTTTGCATGTATAAAACAATTTGCTTTATTTATAAAGTTGGGCGAAAGCCTATTTTGGTATAAAACAAACATATCAAAGAAGAAGAAGCTGTTTGCATGTATAAAACAAACATATCAAAGAAACGAGACGACCGAGATGGATCATGCATGGGCATGGCATGGCAGGCTACCTGTGGCGACGGTAGGCCGGAGAGATCTGCTCGGCCGCATGGGCAGCACCCCGCATGGTAGGCCGGAGGACCAGGGGCAGCGACCACTTGGCGGCGAGAGAGGAGAACCCGGCAGATTAATTACGCCCCTTGTCGCAGTCATTCGATCGACCGATGTGCAGAAGCAGAAGATTCAGCTAAAGAACTGGGAGTGAGTGACTACCTGAGTGAGTCAGAGTTCAGTATATACATAGGTCGCTGGACATTCCTATCTGGGCTGCAGATATCGTATCGAAAATCCAATTCGGCTCCCAGGAGTCACACACGAGTATGTATCTGTTATCACTTCTGTTTCACGAGTTACACGAATCCTGTTCCTGTCGCTGGCTCAAAAGGTTCAGAGCAAGAGCAAGTAGACATGCCTCGTGCGAGACGGAATTCACGCGTGCGGACAAACCCACTTGCAAAATGCTACTGTGCTCGCCTCCTATCTATGGTGTTGAAGCTACATAATGGCCCGGCCACCGGAGGCTGCATCAATCTGTGTACGGACAGTTCTTCCAATAATCCAATAGACAAACATGTGGTGCTGAAGCTACACCATCCGAAACAAACACTTCGACGTGACGCTACGCTAATTTCCAAACTCTCATGGAGAGACCGGTTACATCGCCACGAGAGGAGATGTCGATCGTTGCCCGACCCATGAATTGAGTTGTTCGTCTAATCAGTCGCCAGAGTGGCTGTTAGGTCAGAGAAACGACAAACGCATGTTTACAACATGGCTAACGATGGGATTGGAAAATTATTGATAGAGCTTGTGAGGTTGATCTTGCTGGTGAGGCTGTTCTGAATTTTTTACTACACTTGTCAGATCAAGATTTATATAAGATCGGCTTCATAATACGCGAGCCAATTATTTCTTGGTATTTATGACGGGAAATACATCTGATGCTTAAGGAGAAGATTGCTATGGGGATTTCTGCTCTCACTGCTAATTATGTTTTTGCTTCCTCTTCAAATGCTTTTGTTTTGGACGCTGATAACTGCCACACGTGTGATATATTCGACATGCGTCCACACACCGTGTGTGGTGTGAGTAGGAGGTAGCCCACACGGGCTGTGTGTGGCAGACATTAGAATTGCCCACATGTGTGGGCGCGGCTACTACATGTCACACGTCCAACAAGTACTACTCATTTCCACCTGCGTGTGTGGCACGAAGAAAAATGCCCACACGTCCTGGCGCAGCTACGTTAGGTACCCCGCGGGATGACAATTTAGTTGACATCCTGGTTGGCAGATGTAGTTATCCGGGATGGCAAGTGTAGTTGTAAAAACATGGCAACTCTATCTGTTTTGGTTAACTATAGTTGCCATGTCTAATTTTTGGTAGTTGCGGCATGTAATCAAACCGTAGTTGCCGTGTGTGATTAACTACTTGCCACATATAGTCAAACAGTAATTGCCATGTGTGTTTATCTAGTTGCCACGTGTGGTCCAATCATAGTTGCCGTGTATTGTTAATCACAGTTGTCATATGTGTTTATCTGGTTGCCACGTACACGCAACTGCAGTTGCCGTCTAGCAAAGAATCACAGTTGCCATGTGTGTTTATCTAGTTGCCATGTTCGCGTAATTGCAGTTGTCATCCACAACGTAGGAGTGTCGTGTGGGCGAAAAGCAGTTCACCCACACGCGCATGAACTAGGTGGTGGCTGTATAGGCAGAAACTAGTTCGCTCACACAGCGCAGCTGGCAAACAGCATGGTGCGGGCGTGTGGGCAAACTCTCCAACGACCACACACCAGCCCCGTCCTATGTGGCATACTAAATCCACCTTTTCGTGTCAAGATTCGTGCAAAAAGACAGTGAACAACGATCCAGACGTGCGGGCAAGTTGAGAAACGCCCACACATGTGAGCATTAGTGTTTTCATTTTTTTTTTTTGTTTTTTGATGAAAAGACAAGATCACTACTTTTCATTACGTTTGGAAGGAATAAAGGTTTACAAATTACAAAAAAAGAACAGGGAGGGGATTAGTCAGCTCAAGAGGGTACATCAATCAGGTTCAAGAGGGTCCCTCAACAAGGTGTAGAACTCTCCCACGGCCAGCATCACTCCAATTCTTGGTGTCAACTTGAATCTTATGGAATAAAGGTCTTGCGCTGCAGGATGTATTAGTGAACACTCGGATTTCGTTCTTTCCAGATTTTCACCATACAAGAGCGATAATGGAATGCCAAGTCTTCACTTTATCCTTGGTCATCAGCGAACTGGAGCACCGCCACCAGCTGGCCAGGGAGTGTTGATTCGCCCCACATGTGGGTTTTCTGAAGTTTAATGTTGATTCATCCTTTGATTTTGACTTATTTAAGGTTACGGCTAGGGCGGTCTTGAGGGATGATAAAGGAAGAGCCCCTTTCCAGTACATCAACATAATACGAGCCATCCATTTTATCCATCCAACAGACTAGATTAACCCATATTGCACCTCAAAGTTTGTAGTAATTTTTGCTAAAACTGTGTACTATTTTTCTTTGGAGTGGCAAAATAAGAATAACGACATAGCAATTCGGCAGTTTGTAGTGGGAAAAACAAATGGTTCTCGCTACAAATCTAACGTCGGGTTTTAGAGCATGGCAAATCGAACCCTCAAGATAGCAAATTATGTTGTTACGAGAACTACAATGTCCTTTAGCAAGCATGTCAAATCTTTGCCATGTTCAGTTTTTGCTAGAAATTGCCATACTCGCTAAAGGCCTTGCAACAACATAATTTGTCATAAAAATCATTTGATTTGCCATGCTTAAAAATATGACGTCGTATTTTTAGCATTTTTAAAACATTGAGTCTCATGTATTCGCGTGTACCTATGTGTTTTCTTTTTTGAAACATGGGTTTTTTTCCCATTTCATTAACTAAGAAGAAAATTGATGCCCAGTTAATTACGGAAAATCAAGCGAAAATGGATACAACAACGGCCAATCCCATTCGAAACATCAAAACTCATAGGCTCAAGACCACTCTCGCCGACGATAATGACAAACGACACATCAGGCGCCAACCACACAAACACATACCAGTAGGAGGTCCTGCTCCACCAACATGTCGGCCTTTCACCCTTGTTGGATAGAAGGACTCATGACTGCTATGAGAGGAGCATACCTGGGACTATTGATGCCCGGCAAGTGTGTTAGACTAAGCTAGTTGGCTGCATGGCTGCATAGTATAGGTCCTTTGATTTTTATGTTAAAATAATGTGTGTGCATGGTGATGTGACCGGCACATGCACGTAGTTGTGGGAGTCCAGTGCACATACGCACGATCCTCTCAAGTTCTCTCTTTTTTTATTTACCCTGGCTCCTCTCCTGGTGGGACTTGATCGCTGTGTGATGCAGTCGTGGGATGGCGCGGCCATCACGGATCATGGCAATCCCGCCGGGAGTGAGCGAGCTGGGGGTGGCTTCTGTTGTAACAGAATAATAAGAAGAGAATAGAACACAGAAAAAGTTGTGAAGTTGCACAACGCAAAAAACCTCTCTCTCTCTCTCTCTCTCTCTCTCTCTCTCATTCGTGAGCTTTTCTTCCTCTCTCCCTCGCGCTCGATCCGGCAACGACAATTGGTATTAGAGCCTGGTGTTTGATCCTGCTCCCGTGACCGGCGGTGTCTGATCCGCAACGGCGCATATGTCGCGCGACGAGTCGGACGGGAAGAACAAGGGCGGCGCCAGGTCACCAACGCAGACGCCTGCGTCCAAGGCGCCGGTCGCGTGCCTCACCGGCAGCGGCAGCGGCGAGTACCGCATGGTGGAGCGCATCGTGCGAGAGGAATCGGGTGCATCGATGATACTCACGCGCACCAATTACCAGGAGTGGGCGCTTGTGATGCAGGTCAAGCTGCAAGTCGCCCGCGTCTGGACCGCGGTGATCAAAGACGGCGCCGACGAGAACGACGACCGGCACGCGCTGCAGATAATCCTCACTGGCGTCCCCCGGATATGCTGCGCGTGCTGGCCGCGAAGGACACGACGAAGACGGCGTGTGGGAGACCATCAAGACAATGAGGATGGGTAGCGAGCGCGCCCGCAAGGCCAAGGCGCAGGTGCGCCGGCGGGAGTTCGAGGATCCCCGTTTCAAGGACGGGGAGTCCATCGCGGACTTCGGGATGCGGCTCTCCGCCCTCGTTGCCGATCTAGAGCTGTTCGGCGACCCTGTCACCGAGCACAAGGCTGTTCAAAAGTTTCTCCGAGTGGTGCCGCGCAAGTACCGCCCAATGGCCATGGAGATTGAGTCCCTCCTCGATTTGAAAGCCATGTCGATTGAGGAGCTCGTGGGTCGATTCTCTGCCTGTGAGGATCACTATGATCTCGACGACGGCACTCAGAACGCCGGACGCCTCTTGCTCACACATGAGGAGTGGCTGGCCCGTGAGAAGGTGGGCAGCGGCGGTGGTTCGTCCTCGGGCGGCGGCAGCAACATCGGCAAGAACAAGTCACCCGGCAAGGGCAAGCCCCATGGCGCCAGCAAGGGTGCGCCGGGGAGCGTGGGGGCAGGCGGCTCTGGCGGGTCCGGTGGCAAGAAGAAGAAAGGGAAGTGCCACCATTGCGGCATCCCAGGGCACTGGAAGAAGGAGTGTCGAACATGGCTCCGAGAGCAGGAACAGAAGGGCAAGTAGGAGCAAGCTAATCTCGCTGAAGCCCACGCCGAGCACGACCAGGGCCTCTACATGGCCGTGGTCAGCACAGTTGATGCATCCCAGATCGTGGCACCCCAAGAAGTGCACCTCAATGAGGAGAAAGTCATGCCCGTGCCCTCTCCAGACGGTGTGTGGTTCTTTGATACAGGAGCCAACAAGCATATGACAGGTGACAGAGGTGTCTTCACATCTCTCGATGAGACGGTGCACAGAACGGTGAGGTTCGGGGACGGCTCGCTTGTGGCCATCCGCGGGCGCGGCACAGTTGTGTTTCGCTGTCAGGGTGGTGACCAGCGCACTCTCGCAGGCTTCTTCTTCATCCCGAGCATCCGCACAAACATTGTCTCGGTGGGGCAGTTGGACGAGGCGGGCTGCATCATCAGCATCCAAGACGGGCTCATGGTAATCAGAGACCCAGCCAGGCGCACCCTGGCAAGCATCAGGCAGTCGGGCAATCGTCTGTACACTAGCGTCCTCACCATGGATGCACCAGCCTGTCTGCTGGCACAAGGAGACGACCGACCTGGCGGTGGCACACACACATGGGTCACCTTCACTTCCGCGCCCTCCGAGCTCTCTCCACGAAACAGATGGTGCGTGGTATGCCAGTCATCGACCGGGTCGAGCAATACTGCGATGGGTGCACTCTGGGGAAGCAACACAGCTCCCGTTCCCGTAGTCATTCGCGTATCGCGCAGAGCGCGGGCTGGAGCTCGTGCACACGGATCTCTACGGTCCAATCAAGCCGACCACGCCAGGAGGTAACAAGTATTTCCTTCTGATCGTGGATGATTACAACCGTTACATATGGATAGAGCTCTTGAGGTCCAAAGATGAAGCCTTCCAGCACTTCAAGAAGGTGCAGGCGCAGGCCGAGGCCATCGGCAACTACAAGCTGCGCGCGTTCCGGTCCGACCACGGCGGCGAGTTCAACTCCGGCGAATTCAAGGCGTATTGCGAGGAGCTGGGCATCAAGCACTATACAACTGCCCTGTCCTCACTGCAGAAAAACAGAGTGGTAGTGCGATGCAATCAAACGGTGGTCGAGATGGCGAGATGCATGTTGAAAAGCATGGAGATGCCGGCGTTCTTCTGGGATGAGGCGGTGCGGACTGCAGTGTACGTACTCAACCGCGCTCCCACCCGCAGTCTGGAGGGGGTCATGCCGTATGAGGCATGGCACGGCCGCAAGCCCACTGTGCATCACTTGCGCACGTTCGGGTGCACGGTCACTGGTAGAAAAAAGGCCTGTTGTCCCGGTTCGTAAGGGCCTTTTGTCCCGGTTCCTGAACCGGGACTAAAGGGTCGGTACTAATGCCCTATCCCTTTAGTCCCGGTTCAATCCAAAACCGGGACAGATGGGCCTCCACGTGGCCTGTGCGTGGAGCCCAGGCAGGAGACCCTTTGGTCCCGGTTGGTGGCACCAACCGGGACCAATAGGCATCCACGCGTCAGCATTTCTGTGGCTGGGGTTTTTGTTTTTTTTGAAGGGGGGGGGGGGTTGGGGGTTTTGGGGGGGTTAATTTAGGTGTTTCATATATTGTGTTAGCTAGCTATAATTAATAGAGAGAAGTGTCCTCTCTTATGTCCGTGCTTGGTCGACGCTACGTACTATACATACGTATAGAGAGGACTAGACACGCTAGCTAGCTAGTAAGCAAACGAAGGAAACAGAAGATCGTCATGAACATATATGCATACAGAGAAAAGTGATATCGACCACCTCTCCTTCTCCGAGAGATTGGTCGAACAACAAGTTCTCGTATATCTATCCGACACTACCGGCTACATATATACAATAATTATCTATTACAAATATAATCATACAGACTCATGGTCCACATAGTATTCTCCGTCTTCAGTGATCACGTGGTCAAGAAAGAATGCCGCCAATTCCTCTTGAATTGCTCGCATGCGAGCTGGTTCTAGGAGTTCATCCCGCTTCCGAAACATCTAATTTAAAGAAGGGGGTCAATACATATATATATGAATGAATGAAACTCAACACAAATGATGGTAATAAAATAAAATTGTGAATGTTGTTATTTACGTACTTCATATTGTTCGTCAGTGTAGCCCCGCTCACAGGTCGTGTGGCGGATGGACTCGCAAACATAGTATCCACGGAAATCATTCCCTTGTTCCTGCCACAACCACTTTACAAGAAATAGAGGTCAATCAAACTGATAAGCAAGAATGCCAAATGGTATTGATGAAACTAGCGCTTGAATCAATAGGAGATGTGCAGAACATGCTACTATAGT
The DNA here is from genome assembly GCF_018294505.1 of Triticum aestivum. Taxonomy (NCBI): domain Eukaryota; kingdom Viridiplantae; phylum Streptophyta; class Magnoliopsida; order Poales; family Poaceae; genus Triticum; species Triticum aestivum. The sequence goes on from NC_057797.1 coordinate 682,883,334, forward strand.
ACTTACTTTCGGGTGTCTAAATTGCAGCTTCTTCGGGAGTCCTGGAGCTTTTTTGTAGAATTTTTTCCAAACCCTGCCAGACAAAGAAAACAATTACTTGATATATCAGGAAATGAACAAAGTTGCTGATATGGTGGATAATGATCGATTTAACTTACTTATCGAGCATTTGAGTCATGTCTGCATAGCCCTGGGGATCTTTTCGTCTTGAGTCTAAGACGGTTACTAGTCCCTGCTCAAGCTTAATCTCTAGGAGAATATAGTGGTAACTGCACACGCATGCATAACTCATCAATTACATTACTATAACCTTGACTAATATATAAGGGAAACCGAATACGCACAAGACAGTAACACTCACTTGAAGTTGTAAGGAAAGAGTATTATATCTTTGTTTTCATTTATTACCAACGATTGTAGCAAGTTGGCCTCGGTATCTGTGGTATGAAATTTAACCTGAGTTGCATCTATGAGATATGTGTTAATGAACCCAATATCACCGACTTGTCTTTTCTTCAATTCGGCGATCTTCAATCTGCATAATATATTGAGGATGATTATAAATACATGCAATGAAAGAGCTGAGCTATATAGAGAGACTTAATGATAGAAGTAGTACTACTTACAGACAGTAGCAGGCAACCGTTGTTTTATCGAGGGCCAATTGATTGAAAAACTGAAAGAACTCCTCAAATGGAACAAGCAACAGTTCAATTCCAACGAGGTCATGCTCCTTTTTAACTTTCACATACAAAGTACTCCTCCCCCCAGAGTCTCTGCAGAGTTTCAAGTACCAATCATGCAATCTTCGCATCATCGTTGATAGAGATCTTTCATCTTTGACAAGAGGCTTCCCGTACTCGTATCTTTGTATATGCACCTCCATGAAATCATAATGTACATCGTCGGGTAGGTAATCGCCAAGATTGCTATAACCGGGCACCATCCTCGGATCATTAGCGACGTTGTCGCTAGGCAACCTGAGCGGGGGGCACGATTGCTTCGCTTGTTCGCCGAGTTGGGCAATTTGTTTCCCAGCTCATCGTTCTTTCAACCTTTGATCACTGACAGTACTTCCCGACCGCTCCGCTTCGGCAAATTCCTTTCCAATAATGCGCTCATAGTTTCCTTTTGGGGGAGACTTGGGTGGTTTTGTCAGGGCAGCCAGAGTGCGCTTCGCTTTCACCGGATCTACCTTCTCCTCCGGAGGTGGATGTTTCTTTGCTTTCACCCCTTCAAAGTAGTTCCTCACTTCTTCTCGTGCGATCTCGGCGTTCTCCTCCGGGGTCCTCTCGTATGGTAACTTCTCTGGAGTCTTCAGAGAAGGACCAAATCTGTATTTCCTCCCGCCTCTGGCTGTACTGCTAGACGCCGGCAGAGCAGATGGAGCGGTTGTCTTCTTTACTTGCTTACGAGGCGGAGGAGAAGGACTACGACGCGCCGGAGCAGCCGGAGCGGCGGCAGGTCTCTTCCGCCCTTGCTGACGAGGCGGAGAGGGAGGAGGCTGGCTCCTTGGGCGCGTCGGCGCAGGCGGAGAAGGAGGTGGAGTGCCGCCACGCGCTGGAGAAGGAGCCGGTCGAGTGCCCTGATCGTCACTTGCCAGAGGAGGAGGCGGTGGAGGAGGCGGAGTGCCCTGACTCGCCAGAGGAGTAGGTGGTGGAGGAGGCGAAGTGCCCTGACTTGCCGAAGAAGGAGGAGGAGGTGGAGGCGTCCAGTTCGGAAGGTTGATGAGCTCCTTCCGCCATAGGCATGGAGTCTTCAGAGCAGACCCCAGCCTAGTCTCCCCTTCACCGGTAGGGTGGTCAAGCTGGAGGTCCTCAAATCCCTCCGTTATTTCATCCGCCATCACCCTAGCATATCCTTCTAGAATCGGCCGGCAGTGAAAAGTTGCGCCAGGTTCAGTAGGATAAACAGAGCCAACAGCCGCTTTGACCTTCAAATTCATCCATTGCGTCATAAGGTGGCAATTTTGAGACTCCGTGATAGCATCCACGGGATAGCTAGCAGGAGCCGTCAAGGCATGCTCCGGCTGAAGCAGCTCGGTGGAAGCCACACCGCTTCTCCTCTGAGATGGCGGGGTAGCTTCGGGGGAAGCTTCCGCAGTACGTTTGCTGCGATTTACTTCTCGTTCCTCTATCGCTTGTACCCTTGCTTGCAGCGCCTGCATTTGGGTCTGCTGCAATTTTTTCCTCCTCTCCTGGGATTTGTAACCGCCTGCATCCGAAAACCCAACCTTCTACGGAATGGAGCCTGGCGTGCCTCGTGTCCGTCCAGGGTGCTCAGGATTCCCGAGGGCCATTGTGAGCTCATCGTTCTCTCTGTCTGGAAAGAACGTCCCTTGCTGCGCTGCTTCAATATATTGCTGAAGCTTCCTGACTGGTATGTCCATTTGATCGTTCGTCCAAATGCACTTCCCTGTTACAGGATCCAAGGTTCCACCAGCCCCGAAGAACCAAGTCCGGCAACGGTCTGGCTAGTTAATTGTCTCTGGTTCGATCTCTTTATCAACCAGATCATTCTCAGTCTTGGCCCACTTAGGCTGGGCTACGAGGTAGCCACCTGACCCCATGTGATGGTGATGCTTCTTCTTCACAACATTTTGCTTGTTTGTCGTCGACATCTTCTTACTCTTTTCCGATGTCTTGTGGGCCACAAATGCGGGCCAGTGATCTCTGATCTTCTCATATCTGCCCTTGAATTCTGGTGTCTCATTATTTTCGACAAACTTATTTAGCTCTTTCTTCCACCTCCTGAATAGTTCTGCCATCCTCTTAAGAGCAAAAGACTTGATTAATTGCTCTTTAACTGGCTTCTCTGGATCATCCTCTGGCGGTAGGGTGAAATTTGACTTTAGCTCAGTCCAAAGATCATTTTTCTGCATATCATTGACATAAGACCCCGGCATCACCAAGCTCAGCGACCGCTCGACGCCCATGGTTTTTGTCGGGTACAAGGAGGGCTCCAAAGCCTATCGTGTCTACAACCTGGCGAAAAGAAAGTGCAGGTGACGAGGGATGCGGTGTTCGAAGAGTCCAGACCGTGGACGTGGCGTATGCCAGGCGCGGCAGAGGCGTACACCGTGTCGACTACGTTCACTGTGGTCTACACCACAGACCCGGGTGTCCATGAGGTCGACCGTGGCACGCCTGTCGTCTCCAACACGCCGCGCACGCCAACCTCTCCCTCAATGCCTGTGCCAGGTGGCTCGCCCCCCAGCATGTCTACGCCTGGGTGGAGCGCACTCGGGACGCCATCGCCCGGCTCATCCGCGTATGGGGGGAGCGTGCTCGGGACACCACAGTCCGAGCCAGCGACGCCAGATGGAGGCCGAGAAATTCGTTGGGCCACGCTGCTCAGCCATGACAAGAACCGCCATGATGTGGACACCGGCAACATCCGCTACCGGCGTGTCTCCTGCATTCTCGATGAAACAGAAGGAGACGCGATTAGAGAGGCCATGGAACACTGCTTTCTCAGTGCAGAGGAACCTGGTGACATTGATGAGGCACTACACAGTGCGGCTTGGAAGCAGGCCATGGACGTGGAGATGGACGCGATCGCAGAGAACTCCACCTGGCAGCTCACACCTCTCCCTCAAGGACACAAGCCGATCGGCCTCAAATGGGTTTACAAAGTGAAGCGTGACCCCGGCGATAACATTGTCAAGCACAAAGAGAGGTTGGTGGCCAAAGGATACGCACAACGCGAGGGCGTGGACTTTGAGGAAGTGTTTGCACCCGTGGCGCGAATGGAGATAGTGCGCCTCTTCCTCGCTCTCGCCGCACACTCTGGTTGGGAGGTACATCATATGGACATTAAGTACGCATTCCTCAATGGCGATCTAGCGGAGGAAGAGTATGTCGCGCAGCCGCCAGGCTACGTCGTAACTGGTCGAGAAGGTGAGGTGCTAAAACTGAGCAAGGTCCTGTACGGGCTTCGTCAGGCACCGAGATCTTGGTATGCCAAGTTGGATGAGAGTCTCTGCGCACTTGGGTTCAGGAGGAGCCCGCTGGAGCCCGCTGTCTATCGTCGCAGAGATGCTCAATCCTTTCTGCTTGTGGGAGTGTATGTAGATGACCTGATAATCACGGGAACCGATTCAGCGCAGATCGCAGAGTTCAAGGATCAGATGCAGAAGCTTTTCAAGATGAACGACCTCGGCCTTCTAAGTTACTACTTGGGGATTGAGGTAACTCGGTCTAGAGGAGAAATCACTCTGTGTCAACGAGGCTATGCAGAAAAGATCCTAGAGCAGGCTGGAATGAAAGGCTGCAATCGGTGCCACACCCCCATGGAGTGCAGACTGAAACTGAGGAAGGAAGATGATGCAAAACTCTTTGATCCGTCCCTCTACTGCAGCATAATCGGCAGTCTAAGGTATCTTGTACACTCAAGGCCAGATATTACACATTCTGTTGGAATTGTTAGCAGATTTATGGAGAAACCGACTATCACACATTGGACAGCTGTCAAACAAATACTCAGGTATGTGCAAGGGACCTTGAGCTATGGATGCCGTTATGGGCATGGAGGGACTGGAGATATCCTGGGATATAGTGACAGTGATCATGCAGGAGATGTGGGAGATTGTAAAAGCACATCTGGGGATCTTCTTCCTCGGCAAGAACCCCATTACCTGGACTTCCCAGAAACAGGAAGTGGTGGTGATCAGCTCATGCGAGGCTGAGTATGTGGCTGCCGCTGCAGCAACTTGCCAAGGTCTCTGGCTCAGCAGACTAATTTCAAAGATGAAGGGAATTGATCCAGGGAAGTTTAAACTTCTGATCGACAACAAGTCAGCTATAGCTTTGGCCAAGAATCTTGTCTATCATGATCGCAACAAGCATATAAACGTGGAGTTTCACTTCATCAGAGATTGCATTGAGAAAGGGCAGGTGGAGGTCGATCATGTTGGGACTGAACAACAACTAGCTGATATTCTGACCAAGGCTCTCGGGCGGGTGTGCTTTGTGGAGATGAGGTAGAAGATGGGCATCAACGAGATCGTTAAGGGCCAACAAGCTTAAGGGGGAGATTTGTTAGACTAAGTTAGTTAGTTGCATGGCTGCAAGAAATTCACCAAGTGGCACAGTAGTATCAAGCATAGAAGTAGTTTCATCATAAGTATCATGAATAGCAGAAATGGCATCATCAATAACATGCGATATATCAGAATTAATAGCAGAAGCAGGTTTAGGTGTCGCAAGCTTACTCAAAACAGAAGGTGAATCAAGTGCAGAGCTAGACGGCAGTTCCTTACCTCCCCTCGTAGTTGAGGGAAAAATCTTAGTTCTTTGATCTTTGAAGTTCTACATAATGATAAGCAGATATAAATCCCAAGTGACTCAAAGAATAGAGCTATGCTCCCCGGCAACGGTGCCAGAGAATGTTCTTGATAACCCACAAGTATAGGGGATCACAACAGTTTTCAAGGGTAGAGTATTCAACCCAAATTTATTGATTCGACACAAGGGGAGCCAAAGAATATTCTCAAGTATTAGCAGCTGAGTTGTCAATTCAACCACACCTAGAAACTTAATATCTGCAGCAAAGTGTTTAGTGGCAAAGTAATATGATAGTAGTGGTAACGGTGGCAAAAAGTAACGGTAGCAAAAGTAACATTTTTGGGTTTTGTAGTGATTGTGACAATAGCAGCGAAAAAGTAAATAAGCGAAGAATAATATAGGAAAAGCTCGTAGGCATTGGATCGATGATGGAGAATTATGCCGGATGTGATCGATCATGTAACAGTCATAACATAGGGTGACACAGAACTAGCTCCAGTTCATCAATGTAATGTAGGCATGTATTCCGAATATAGTCATATGTGCTTATGGAAAAGAACTTGCATGACATCTTTTGTCCTACCCTCCCGTGGCAGCGGGGTCCTATTGGAAACTAAGGGATATTAAGGCCTCCTTTTAATAGAGTACCGGACCAAAGCATTAACACATAGTAAATACATGAACTCCTCATACTACGGTCATCACCGATAAGTATCCCGATTATTGTCACTTCAGGGTTAACGGATCATAACACATAATAGGTGACTATAGACTTGCAAGATAGGATCAAGAACTCTCATATATTGATGAAAACATAATAGGTTCAGATCTGAAATCATGGCAGTCGGGCCCTAGTGACAAGCATTAAGCATAGAAAAGTCATAGCAACATCAATCTCAGAACATAGTGGATACTAGGGATCAAACCCTAACAAAACTAACTCGATTACATGATAAATCTCATCCAACCCATCACCGTCTAGCAAGCCTACGATGGAATTACTCAAGCACGGCGGTGAGCATCATGAAATTGGTGATGGAGGAAGGTTGCTGATGACGATGGCGGTAGATTCCCCTCTCCGGAGCCCCGAACGGACTCCAGATCAGCCCTCCCAAGAGAGTTTATGGCTTGGCGGCGGCTCCGTACTGTAAAACATGATGAATCCTTCTCCCTGATTTTTTTCTCCCCGAAAGTGAATATATGGAGTCAAGGTGGGCGTCGGTGGAGCATCAAGGGGCCCACGAGGCAGGGGGCGTGCCCAGGGGGGTAGGGCGCGCCCCCACCCTCGTGGACAGGGTGTGGCCCCCCTGACGTGGATCTTTCTTCCAGTATTTTTTATATATTCCAAAAATAATCTCCGTTGATTTTCAGGTCATTCCGAGAACTTTTATTTCTGCATAAAAATAACACCGTGGCAATTCTGCTGAAAACAGCGTCAGTCCGGGTTAGTTCCATTCAAATCATTCAAGTTAGAGTCCATAACAAGGGCAAAAGTGTTTGGAAAAGTAGATACGATGGAGACGTATCACCCCGCATCGCAGCTTGTCTCTATTAGTTCATTACTAGGGGTAACATGGTCTTTTAGCATGTCATTTAATAACCTCCAGTCCATATTTAGTCCCTGGAACCAAGCAGGTAGGGACTAGGGAGTTTTTAACCAAACAGGGCCTTAGATTAATAACAGCTAAAGAGTTGGACGGGACAGTGGATGCACGCGCACCATGTGCATCTACCGATGTATGAAGGGGTGATGCACAGTCTGTTGCAACAAAGAACAAAAACCAAGGAGCATATTTGTGTTGGTCCCAGTTTTGTTATCTTTAGACACCTTTCCCTATGTGAGTGCAACAAATCTTATCCCACTCAAACTCTACAGCCTTGTCCCCCAAAACAAAAGATCAGTTCGTTACAGATGTGCGTACTACGTTTGTCATTGTTTCCCCTTTTCGACCAACGTAGGTGCTAGATAGCCAGCCTGTACTAGTACCTTCCCCTCTTCCTTTCCTCTTTGAACCACATCCTAGATTCATGCTATACAACTTTCCCCACTACTTTCCTGTTTGATCCAACACCTAGATTCGAGTGCAGAAGTGGAAAAAGCCCACATGCAGCTAGAGCAATGCATGTGGAATAAGTAGTTTATACCTTAAGGTTCTTGGGGTGGGGTTCGGCGGGCGACCGGAGGCCATTCGGCCCACACTATGTACGGCGGTGAGGAAGAAGGGGTCGGAGGCCCTCCCGCGCCGCCGCTGGGTGAAAGAGAACACCTGCGCCTGTAGTGGATTCCCTTCCTCGCCGACGGCGACATTGTTAAGCCTCCTCCCCTTCCCGGCGGACAGATCCCGCATGCTCTTTGACCGGCAGTGAGGGGGGAGAGAGAGGCCAACGAAGTCTTGTTTAGATCTGTAGAGGGTGAGAGTGTGTGAAGAGAGCAACTACAAGCGTTGAAGCTCCAACGTGTATATATATACTAGAGAGAGAGTGTGAAGAGTGCAAACCCTAGAAAACAAGCGCCGAGGCTGCAGGCAGCGTATACATGATGAGGTGATTATACGGTCACTATGAGATCGTATAGCTCTGTATCCATCCATTTTGACCAGTCAAAGAATCCTCCTGGCACCGCTCCAGATCACTTTCTCTCTCTTTGTCATGCGGGGCCTACCTGTCATTGGGTGGAAGAAAGAAGTCGAACAAAAACAAAATTATGCTCAAGTGTAGTTATCGAACCTGAGACCTCAAGTTTGATGCGCGAACAGGCTAACCAGCTACACCACCCTAACGTTATGTTTAATGAGAGGAAAAATAACCTTTAATACATTCCTACATTCATGTGACAAGCATGCCGTGTTTTTTTGCGTGGGAGTCATTGGGATTTAAATCATAATCGTGTCATGTGGCTTTGATGGTAAGGTCTTTTGGGATTTAAAGCAGTGTTGGTAGTATAGAAATAATGCAGCCTTAGTCACCTTACTTTTCTCCACGTAGTATGTTGGGTCCCCACAAGTCAGAGGGTGAAACAAACAAATTAATAAGAAAAAATAAAAGTGCCAGCGGTGTATCTTACCTCACACATCTCGCTTCTGCTCATGAACACTGCCCAATTGATCCCTCTGTTCGCTCACATACTATTTTAAGTGAATCTGTATTATAACATGCACACAATTTTGGGCACTTGTATTCGACCTAAGTCAGTGTGCCACCGTATCTTGTACCACTCCCTCCGTCTTGGTGTAATAAGTCACGTTAGAAGGTGCAGCGGGACCAAGGTGCAAGCATATTTTTTTCGAAACGAGGTGCAAGCAGATTGGAGGAGAAGGCGATACTTGACCGGTCCTTCCTCCAATCAAAGCCCTGATTTCTGTCTCTAAACACAACAAGTAATCACAACAACTAAGAGATGTCGTTTTAGCTACCATGCAGGGCCACGTATGCATCAACGCGTAGTTGCGCTCCATGCATTGGGTTTCTGGGGGAGATAACAAGGCAGAGTAAGGAGCGTTTGGTTACATTGCTAGGCTAGTCATAGTGATGAGTAACTTGGACTAGTAACATGCATATGTTACTAGTCTATGTTACTACTTTCATAGTAGGTAGTAACATATGGATGGTAACATGCAAGTCTTCATTAATTGAGATATACACTCATTTTACCTCGGTGTGTGTGTGTGTGTGTGTGTGTGTGTGTTTAACAACATGTGTGTGTTAGAGAGAGCGACACATCGACCTACTCCTACAGAGAGATGGTGTGTAGTGTACGATTTAGCCGTGAGAGTCGGTGCATCCTCTCGTTTCCGGGCGTCCGGTCGGGACAGGCGGGACAGCTGCCACGCCCTCTACTGGCCAGCCTGGCCCACCCAAAGCCCCTCCATCGCCCCCACGCGCTTCCCGCCTGAAACGGTCAGCGCCGCTCCAAAGAATCGGTGCCGCATTCATGCCCGTCCAGAGTGGACGCGACCTCTCACTAGCGCCTACATTGAAGGGAGAAGCGGATTCAAGAGTGATGGTTGCTTCGTCCGTCCAACTTATTGCTGGATCTATGTGATTTGATGGCTCATTGGTCATTATTACTGAGGTGGTAGGACTGCTGAATGTCCCACACTTTTGGCGAAAGAAGGTACTACTAGATTACAATTTCTCCATTCTCAGCGGAGGAGTGCGAGAGCAGTGAAAACACGCAGGCTCAGTGATTACATGGCCCACCTCACACTATCACCATATTTCCTAGACACCGTGTGACACCTAACTCTTTACATAGTACTAGTATAGTACGTACTGTAATTTATCAGTGAGATAAATTTCTACAATGCTATGAAGCTTCCAGCTTCTGTTTCATGTATCTTGCGTCCAAGGTTGCCCGTTGCAACATTTCATCAAATACAAAGGAGACTAACATGCATGCTATTGCATCTCAATGATTGACAGATCATAGCCAATATGTACTCCCTCCATTCCAAAATAAGTGTGTCAACTTTATGCAAACTTTAGTACAAGTTGTACTACTACTAAAGTTGACACTTATTTTGGAATAGAGACAGCTAAAGAAAAAACGATCCATGCAGTCCATAGCCCTTGAACCGTAAACCCTAACCAGGCTTTAATTTGCTAGCAACGTTGTAGCTTCCGAAGAAATGAATAAGTTTTCAACTCTTTGACCATCGGATCATTTTGTGCAGTTCCACCAAAATCAAGATGAGCATCCTTGTGGCAAAGAAATTGAAGAAGCGTGGTTAGAATAAGATTACTGGGACTAGTTGATGAGACATAAACTCATCACAAATTCAGTACGTAGAAGCCAGTAGAGGTATGTGCGGGGCAAAGAAGTAGAGAAATATCCACATGGAGTGATGTGGGCAGCTGGAGCAGTGGTGCAAGCCGGCTGTAAAGGGAGTTGTACCTGAGGGATGTCGGGACGTAGCTCAACCTAGAGGAGGGCGGCGGGAGGAGGCAACTGCCCACGTCACGGAAGTGAGGAATGGACGAAGGCAACCTCACCGGCTTTGTGAGAGAGAACGGCAGGGACCCCTGATCGGGACGAGCCGATAGTGCGTTTTCTCCGTCGGCGACGGCGACCGCATCTACACTAAGCATCCACCCATTCCCTCGGCGGACGTGATCCGCCGGGATGTTAGAGATGTGGCCACTGTCGTTTTGTGCGAGAGAGTGTGAAGACTGAAGAGAGCAACCCCAGCAAGCAACCATGTAGGCTCGTCCTGCCTATGTATATAGTGGAGCGGTTTTCTTTTCTCTCCATATGAACTTATTTATATTACGTACGTGCCACTGAAGAAAAACAGTTTATTTATAAATGATGCGGCACCTACTACTCGTTCTCCTATAAACCTTGTGCTTGGCATCTCCAAAATATTAACCATGCGATTGGCTCTTCGCCTCTTTGGGAAGTCGAGCAATAATGGTACTGCAGTTTATATTGTTCTAGCTATATGAGACCGAATGAATTGTTGCACATCCACCACGTGAACGAGGGTCGAGGGGCGAGGGAGAGTGCGTACTATTACGTCCGTTTCAATATGGACTACATACGGAGCAAAATGAGTTAATATACACTCTAAAATACATCTATATACATCAGCGTTTGGAGTATGTACTAGTAGTTCATATTGAAATCTAAATCTACTAAAGGACATATATTCCAAACAATATGATAATCTCTCTAACCAAGGTAGGGACGAGGAGTAAACGAAGGGAGTAGTAAAATTTTCTCCTCGTCCTACGAGCCACCACGCGCGTGGGCAAGGGAGCGGGTGTAAGGTGTACTAGTAAGCAAGCTTCACCTCATCATGCGAGCCACCGCGGCCATGGGCGGGGGAGACGGCATACTAAGCAAGCTTCTCCTCATTCTGCAAGTTGACGAGACACATCAAAAGTACTCCAGTGTATAGAGCCTTGCCTGTAAGGTAGGCCCTACATGGTTTGCCTCTTTTTTTAACATAACGCGTCAAGTCGCAATTTATTTGTTCACCCGTGGTAGACGATTCTCCATCAAGTGGACAACCAGTACACGTGTCAAATTACCACGTGGGCTGCCTTTTCGTACAGAAATGAGCTCCACCGTGTACCCGCGCGGGTGTGGTTGGGAAAGAGACGGGAGTCCGTGCGCCGTGTGTGCACCTCTTCTCTTCATGCACATCCCCCACCTATGTGAGTGTGTGTAAGAGAGATACAAACCTAGACAGATGGCGTGTGCGTTCGTGGGTGTTTTTTTGGGGGGGGGGTTGTGGTGATTTCGTGAATGTATTTGTGGGAATATGTGTCGATGACATCTCAAACAAAATTTTGCATGCAATGTGTGTGAAATAGAGGCATATCCATATCATATAGAGAGGGCCAGAGGGGGCGATCCACGAGAAGAGAGGAATGGGGCATAGATATCGATAGAGTCGAAGAGAGGATCAAGTGGGTGGGTGCGAGATGCATGAAGAGAGCCATCGAAATTGTGTGTGTGCAAGTCAAAGATATAGGGCGACTGACCTACCAGAACGTCAGAGGGCACATGGCAAGTTTGTGTGTGGCAGGGAAACATGACTAGAGTGCTCGATGTATCGGTGTGTGTGGGGGGAGGGGGAGGCAGAGGCCTAACTAAAGAGGTAGAACGACTCATATATGTGTTGAGAAGGAAAGACCCAGCTATGTCTAGAGGGAGATGGGTCGACATCCATACATAACTGAAGGATGGGAAATAGGTTGGGACAGAGAGAGAGAGAGAGAGAGAGAGAGAGAGAGAGAGAGAGAGAGAGGAGAGAGGGAGGGAGAGGGGTAGAGTGCTGGATGGGTGATGGAGTTGCTTCTTGAAGATGGTGGTAGAGGCCTACTATACAAACAGGGGGTAGAACTGCAATATTATCAATAAGAGTGGGGATGTGTTTCTGTGTGTGCCTGTGCATGATAGATCTGTCGGGACGCATGCATGGATGATGAAGGGGAACCATGTGTTAGCTAAGCAAACCTAACTAGATCGGTAGATCAATTGTTGTTTGTCGGAGGAAGGGAGAGACATAACTAATGAGGTAGATCAATCGACGTGTGGGGAAAATGAGTTATAATTAAGGACCTAGCTAGCTATATGTATAGCGGGAGATCGGTCGGTGTACATCCATTTGTTAGAGGCAAATAAGGCCCAGCGAGACGGATAGACAGAGAGAATGGAGCTAGGAGGTGGTGCGAGAGGCCGAACTACTAGCTAGATATAGGGGGGGTGTGTGGTTGTGAGATCGATGAAAAGAGAGGCGAGAGTTTACATGTGTGTGGGACCGTATGAGAGACACGAGGCATGGACACAGAAAGGAGGAGATGGAAGGTGCGTGTGTACGTATGTTGTAGGCAGACGCTGGAGAGGTTTATCGATCGGTGTGTGTCGGAAAGCAGTTGTGGAGACTATGGGAGAACGACCTAAAGAAAAAAATGAATGTGCGCGATGGACAGAATGTTGAGGGAGGGGGAGGGCGTGTGCATGCACGAGAGAAAGTTAGTGCTAGCTACAAAAGTTAGAGGATTGTGTGGGTGTAAGAGACTAACAAAGATCATAATTTGATATGAAAGTGGATTCATATATTTGAATAGGAGATCATAGTGTTATAAACATATGCATCCATGAATATAGCGGTGACATGCGTGCTGTGGTTTTGCACATGTTATACCATAATGCGATAATACATGGCGTTTGCAACTCACAGCTAAATGTCGAACAATTTAAACCATACTATATATCGAACAATCTCACATTTTATTTGAATTTGTGATAATGTGTGGCGTTTGCAGCTTACAACTAAATATCGAGCAATCTAAATAGTACTATATATCGAACAATCTCACATTTTATTTGAATTTGTGGTAATGTGTGGTGTTTGCAACTCACATCTAAATACTTGTAGGCATAGGGGGCGGGGAACCATACATTATGTGATAAACACATTATACATATGAGACATGGTTTATATTATGAAGATCTAGCTAGAGCATGAAATGTACTGTGATTTGAAATCAACATAAAGTGGATTCAAAAAATCGAGTTCGAGTTCATATAGTACACATAGTTCATATCTAACTCGAGAGTAATCATGTGGTGTGCTGTGAAGATAATACACAAACGATGGTTTAACTTGACAATAATGATGATTGTAGATCTTATTAAAATAGAGAAACGAATTCAAATGGTTTGACTTCACAACAATCACCATTGTAGATCTTATTCAAATAGAAAAACAAATTCAAATTTAGTTCATATTAAAGTGGTAGTATATACGTTTGGAATGCACATAAACGTTCGTTTGAGTAGCAGGTTGCATGCATTATACACATAGCGAAATATTTTAATTGAACATAACGTGAATTCAAAGTTTTGAATGACATCTGTAGTGCGAATTGATTTGGTACAGTACACGAGACTAGACTCTCTTGTGTGCTGCGAATTGATTTCTTTTTGTTTTTTCGTCGACGGAAGTGCGGATTGATTTGGTACAGTACATGTTGGGCTTGTCCAGAAATTTCAACCCGCACCTTGTTACCCCGAAATATTTAAGATATATCTTTGTCTCGTTGTGCTCCGACAACTCCCTCCATCTCAACCCGCGCCTTGCTATTCCAAAATACAACGCGTGCGAAAACTCCCACCTCCTGTGAAATCCCGACACGCGAAATGCCCGTGATACCCCTGAACCGAAATAACCACCTAGCTGAAATGGGTGGGGGTAATTTCGTAACTTACCCCACATTTCGGATAAAGCGCGTCCCTAAGCCATGGTTCCCCACTCCCATCCCATCCGCCCACCAATTCGTACACCGAGGCCGCAAAAACCCATGAAGCCCCACACCCTCCTCCGCCTGCCACCCAGCCGAAGCCTCTTCCCCAACGACGTCGTCCATAGCAACACCTCGACGTCCCTCATCCACCGTACCGGACGAGGATCCGTCGTCGATCTCGTCGTCCCGCCGGTTCAGCCACCCCGTCCTCCACCTCCAAGGAGCTGCCCCGACGTTCCCCTCGTCTTTCACGCCACCTCCATTCCCACACCGCCGTCTTCACCTGCACCACCGGAAGAGCATCATCATCACTGTTTCCTCAGATGAAGCTGAGGCCTAATCGGCTCCACCAAAGAGGTTGTACACTAATCGCCGCATTTTCTTATTGATTCGATCTCACGGTGCTGCCGGCGCTCGGTCCTGAGCTGACACGGCGCGGCTCCATCCACGACGGCGTCGCCGGCCACCTCCTCCACAATGTCTGATGTCTACTACACAACCTTCTTCTTGTAGACGTTGTTGGGCCTCCAAGTGCGGAGGTTTGTAGGATAGTAGCAAATTTCCCTCAAGTGGATGACCTAAGGTTTATCAATCCGTAGGAGGCGTAGGATGAAGATGGTCTCTCTCAAGCAACCCTGCAACCAAATAACAAAGAGTCTCTTGTGTCCCCAACACACCCAATACAATGGTAAATTGTATAGGTGCACTAGTTCGGCGAAGAGATGGTGATACAAGTGGTATATGGATGGTAGATAAAGGTTTCCGCAATCTGAAAATATAAAAACAGCAAGGTAACTAATGATAAAAGTGAGCGTAAACGGTATTGCAATGCTAGGAAACAAGGCCTAGGGTTCATACTTTCACTAGTGCAAGTTCTCTCAACAATAATATCATAATTGGATCATATAACTATCCCTCAACATGCAACAAAGAGTCACTCCAAAGTCACTAATAGTGGAGAACAAACGAAGAGATTATGGTAGGGTACGAAACCACCTCAAAGTTATTCTTTCCAATCAATCCATTGGGCTATTCCTATAAGTGTCACAAACAGCCCTAGAGTTCGTACTAGAATAACACCTTAAGACACAAATCAACCAAAACCCTAATATCACCTAGATACTCCAATGTCACCTCAAGTATCCGTGGGTATGATTATACGATATGCATCACACAATCTCAGATTCATCTATTCAACCAACACATAGAACCTCAAAGAGTGCCCCAAAGTTTCTACCAGGGAGTCAAGACGAAAACGTGTGCCAACCCCTATGCATAGATTCCCAAGGTCACGAAACCCGCAAGTTGATCACCAAAACATACATCAAGTGGATCATAGAATACCCCATTGTCACCACAGGTATCCCACACAAGACATACATCAAGTGTTCTCAAATCCTTAAAGACTCAATCCGATACATCAAGATCATACCACCTCAAGAACACGAGAGAGAGAATGAGATCAAACACATAGCTACTGGTACATACCCTCAGCCTCGAGGGAGAACTACTCCCTCCTCGCCATGGAGAACACCGGGATGATGAAGATGGCCACCGGAGAGGGATTCCCCCTCCGACAGGGTGCCAGAACGGGTCTAGATTGGTTTTCGATGGCTACGGAGGCTTCTGGCAGCGGAACTCCCGATATATTGTGCCCCCCGAAGTTTTTAGGGTATATGGGTATATATGGGAGGAAGAAGTACGTCGGTGGACCTCCGGGCTGTCCACGAGGCAGGGGTGCGCCCAGGGGGGGGGGGGTGCGCACGCCCCCCACCCTCGTGGGTAGCCCGGGACTCTCCTAATCCAACTCCGATACTCCGTGGGCTTCTTCTGGTCAAATAAGTTCCGTGAAGTTTCAGGTCAATTGGACTCCGTTTGATTTTCCTTTTCTGCGATACTCTAAAACAAGGAAAAAAACAGAAACTGGCACTGGGCTCTGGGTTAATAAGTTAGTCCCAAAATAATATAGAAGTGTATAATAAAGCCCATAAACATCCAAAACGGATAATATAATAGCAGGGAACAATCAAAAATTATAGATACGTTGGAGACGTATCAACGTCGCTCTCTCGGCGGCGACGTCCACATCAGTAGGAGCTGTTGCTACTTTAGCTCTCGCTCGCGCTGCTGCTCTGCTCTTGCTCTCGGTCCCCTGCTTGGTCTGCTCATGCTATTGCTCTTGCTCTTTCTCGCGCTGCTGCTCTCGCTCTTGCTTGTGATGCTGCTCCGATTTAGCCACACTTCAGTTGACTGAATCGACTTTCGGGTCAGTCAATTTTCAGGGGGTGGGGGGCTTGCCGGAGTTAAGGAAGAACTGGACACAGCGGGGAGGGGGGCTCACCGGAGAGGTACCCCACTATCTACGTTAGGGTCCAGGGAGGGAGCCGTGGTCGTCGGTGGTGGTGGGGCGGTGCCGTGGGGATCGCTGGAGAAAAAGCTCAGCATGGGGGCCTAGAGGGATGGCCGGGGCGGCGGCGGACCGGCGATGGGGAGTGGTTTCGAGGCGGGCGGGGCGGCGCACCGCCGGCCGCAAGCGGCGGGGGGCGGCTGTTCGGCCGGTGGTGATTGGCGGCCCAGGGTAGCCTCACCTGATGCTGCTACATGACCAGCTGCCTCGGCTCCCGCACGCGTTGCTGCTGCTGCTACTAGCTAGTGCATTTCGATAGTAAAATTCAGTTTCGACAGCAAAATTCAGTTTCGACAGTTAAGTTCAGTTTCGAGAGTTAAATTCAGTTTCGATAGTTAAGTTCAAAGATGAGCGGCTGATGTATTTTACATCTAGCACTTTGTGGTTATGTATTTTACGTCATCTATTGGAGATTCTATTAGAATTCCACTCAGGTTAACGTTGTCTCTCTTGTCCTGCTTCAGCCTTGGCGTCGTACAACTCACCGAAGCTTCTCCAACAACGAAACCCTCCATCACAGCGGAGCAGTACCCCAGGCTCCATCTCTAGACGCCTAAGATCTTCTTCCCCTCCTCCGACAGCCAAGTTAACTGGATCATCCTCACCAACCAACCCAATCACGCTGAGATCGACATGGCTTCGCCAAAGAGGTTGTACACTTGTTGCATCTCTTTTTTACTCTACATGTTATATATATTGTCCACTGAGCACATGCAGTAACATGAAATATGATTAGTTTCTCCTACTATATGACAAGCAGTGAGGTATCAGGAAACTTAGCTATCCATGATGGACTCTCTTGAACGCCATCATTATTCATCTCTACGTGTTTGAGCTGTTCATTTGTCGATGGGCCTGGGAGTTGAGCTAGTATGGCAGTGGCCTGGGTCCAAAGTAGTAGAAGTAGGCAAGTAGCACAAATACATTTTTTGAGTGTAGCTTTTCCTTGCTCAAGCTTGCCTACTAGAATCGCCAGTGCTTGAAAGGAAAAGTGAAGGAAAAACATAGAAATTGGAAAGTTTCCTATGGTACTACTTCATGCATTTGGTTCAAAGGAATGGAGCAAAGGAAAAATGTAGGATTTGTTCCTTTAGTGTCTCCTTGAAAGGAAAACCGTACGGATTTTAATTTCCACTTGTCCTCCTTTTCAAATTCCTATTCATGAAGGACAAGACTAAGAGATAGTAGCATAATAGCATTATAACTATACATTTTCTTGTTGTTTGACTTAATCTCAACATGCTTCTTTGCATCCTGTGATCTTCCAATTCTTGTGAACCAAACACCCTGATTGGCAGAAATCTTGTGTTTTTAAATTTTCTGTTTTGCACGTGCATTCCTATCCTATTACTGTGTATTTCCTATCCCTGCGTTGTTAGAATCCTCCAATTCAAACGAGCCCTAACAGAATTACTTCTCTTATAGATAGTTGTCAAAGAAAACCTTGTGTGGTTTGTCCCGCTCCTGCTGCACCGTCGTCCACCCAAGCTCAGCTGCTCCAACGACAAAAGGGCGCAGCACAGCAGGGATCCGGCCTCCAGACTGTCTTTCGCCGCCTCAGATCTTCTTCCCCGCCGTCGGCAGCCATGACAACTGCATTACCATCATCAACCGAGCAGATGACCTCGAGGACTACACGGGTCCGCAAGAGAGGTCGCACTCTTTCGTGTCTGCTTACGTTATGCATCGCTTAATATTACATGCTACTTTATCGTCCTGTTCACCGATTATACTCAACTCCAAACTAATGGTCAAACTTGAGTTTTTAAATGGTTGTGGGGTACATATCGGGGCCGCAATCAATAGTATCTATCTACTATCCGGTTAATCTCTGGTGTCTACTATGAGTTTCATGTTGGGTGGGAAACAAACAGTAAAGAAGCCATTATCTGTACTTTTTAACTGAAGCCATTATCTGCCTGCTACCATCACTCTGGATTTCTACATGCACTCCTTACATAATCTCACTATGTTTTATTCCTATGCATGTCAGTTATTGTACACAATGGAACTGAACATGTAGAGCAAAAGAGACGAGCCTTGTGTGGCAATAAAATTTCATGCAGGCGTCGCTCCATGGTAGGCCCAAAGGCAGGCCCCCTCCACCCATTTCGGATTGTAATCGAGAGGAAGATATCTGTTCTAAGGGGGATTCAAAAGGAGAAGACCACTCCTATTTACCCCCTGAGGTCTTTGCTCTAACTTGGCATGCTAATGTTGGTTATATCATGCATATGGTGCCTTGCATTTCTTACTTTATACATCAAATATGTCAACTGCTTAGTTTAGACATGCTTTGTGTGAATACCATTTGTTTAGTTTATTCATCGTTTATGTGAATTATGCAACACCATATTGTTTAGCCAGGCATCATAGATGTGAATTTTGCAATGCCATCCTGCTTAGCCAGTCATCTTATGTGTGAATTATATCAGGCCATCCTTTTTTCGTTATGTATTACATTTGTCAACAATGTTAGTACATTCAACTACTCTTCGTGTGCATCAGCCATTTGACATGGTGATGGAAAATTCTGGAGTGAAAACAAGGTCTTCAGAGCAGTCTATGCTATCTGACGAAGCGCATATCTCGCTGGTTACGGATAGCTCCTCAGAGGAGGATTCAGAGACAGATGACAAGTCCTGTCCCCCCCTCCCCCGAGGTGTATGCTCTAACTTGGCAGGGTTATGTTGCTCATATCATGCGTATGGTGTCTTGCATTGCCATGTCATTTGATTAGTTTAGACATGCTTTGTGTGAATGCCACCTGTTTAGTGTCTAATTACCATATATGTGAATTATGCATTGCCATCTTGTTGCAAGACATTATATATGTGAATTATGCAATGCTATCTTGTTGCAAAGGCATTATATATGTGAATTATGCAATGCCATGTTGTTGAGCCAATCATCATGTATGTGAATTATATCATGCTATCATTTTTTTTGTATTACGTGTTCCATTTGTTGATAGTGTTTGATTATTCAACTACTCTTGCATCAGCCATTTGAAGCGGTGATGGAAGTATCTGGAGTGAAAACAAGGTATTCAGAGCAGACAATGCTACCTATTGAAGCAGACATCTTGCTGGACACAGAGAGCTCCTCAGAGGTGGATTCAGAGACTGATGACCAGTCCTATCCCCCCCCCCCCGAGGTCTATTCTCAAACTTGGCAGGGTTATATTACCCATGTCATGCAAGTTGTCTTGCATTGCTTAGTTTTTACATCATATATGGATTGCCATCTGCTTACTTGCTTAGTATATAAATCATATATTTGAATTATATCATGCCATCATGTTTACATACACAACATCTATCTGAATTATGGCATGGCAACCCATTTAATAAAGACATCATATAGTTATATCATCTCATCCTGTTTAGTGTCTATAGTCATCATATTTTGAATTATGTCATTCTATCTGGGAATTATACCATGCTATCATGTTTCCATAGGCGGCATGTATGTGAATTATGGCATGCCAACCTATTTAATAAACACATTATATAGTTATATCATGTCATCCTGTTTACATAATCATCATATTTTGAACTATGTCTTTCCATCTTTTTAGTTAGCCATCATAATGTGAAATTATGTCATGCTATCCTGTTTAGTTAGCCATCATATATGTGAAATTGTGTCATGTTATCCTGTTTGGTTAGACAACATAAATGTGAATTATTTCATGCCCTCTTTTATTCCCCACTATCCATTGCACCTGTCTATCATACAATGTCTGTACATTCAATTACTTTTCTTGTTTATCAACCATTTGAATTGGAGAGGGTGATGGCAGTATCTAAGGGAGTAATAGCACGGTCTTCAGAAAAGATAGTGCTACCAGTTGATGCAGATAGAACCACGGTTGTACTTGCCCAAGAACCAGCCCCTCCACATATAACCCAGACTCTCGCAGACTGTACCCCTACCCAGTTGGATAGAGAACCAGCTACACCACTTCTAAGCCCAACCCTAGCAGATAGTAACCCAGTTCCAGTTGACACATCAATGTCTCCACCACAGAGCACCCAAACACGAGCAGTTAGTAAGGGAACTGCAGTGCCCAAAGCACGATGACCACCACTCCGAATCCCAACTCAACACTTAAAGGAGAAGAAGAATTGTTCTCAGGTCAGGTTTTGTAGCTATGGTTCATACTCCTTTGCTCTTGCATCACTGTATTTACTCAGACCAACTATTCTTAGATTTGAAGGATGGAATTGAAACTCCAATGGCGCAACAGGTATGTTTTAAACCTATTTCTTTAACTGGTTTGCTGTTGTAACTTGCTCTATGTTGATTTCAGTTTCAATTGAATAAACAATTATGTTCTCATGTCATGCACATTACAAGTGTTGTTATTGCTCTATAGTTTCCCACACTTATATTCTGTCTATTCTGCTTTGTCTTGAACAAATATTATTTGAACTGTGTCTCTATCTTATTTTGGCATCAAAAACTAGAATGATATAGACCATAAAGTCACCATGGTACATAGATATATGTTTGTTTCATGCTATTATCCTGTGCAGCTTACTACTAAACTGATTTACCAAAATGAGTTTCAAATACAACATGGTAAACCTGTGATGTGTCTGCTTGTTTCTCTTTTAGAATGCGGACAAAATATTGGAGAACAGTACCCTATTATGCAATGGTAAAGGAAGTAATGCAGATAAGGTTCAAGATAGTGAGACATCCCTGTTGGTCTCCAAGAAAGCTGATAAAAACTACCTTGACGATAGTGAGAGAACCCAAAAGTCATGTCTTGATGTAGTGTTCGAGTTACTGGCCGCTATTGCTGGCACAAGCTCTTCGAACTCGCTGCCTGAATCAGTTCGTCTTCTTTAGTCTCAACTTCAAGTTGAAAGACACTGATCAGATGTGCTGCGATAGGAAGCTGAAGGACTGAGGAAGTCCCTGTAGAATTCATATGCATACTTTCTGGTGCAACAACAAGCGCTGGAGGATTTAAGCGCCAAACAAGAGAAAGTTAATAAGCTTGCTAAGCATCTTTCCAGCATTATGGGTACCCAGGATATTGTTTCTTGAGATCCTCTGAAGTGGTTTCAGTTCTGGACTTGTTTTGCTGCGGCGTTTATTTGCACTGGTCGCCAACTTTGACAACCATTGTATATGATATGCTACTTTGTTCCCTATATTTGCACTGGTGGCGAACTTTGATGCCCAGTGGATGTAATATGTGTAATAGCCGTGATAGCCTAGCGTAAGTTGCTTGCTTATTTATTTCCTTGTTGTCTTGTTTATTTGTTTGCTTGTAGTCAGTGCTGTTCTTTTTCCTCAGTTTGCTAGTGGCCGCAATAACCTATTTTTTAAAACTAGGCCACAATAACCATGGGCTACATATTTACTGTAGTTACCATGGGCCTCCTACAGGACGTAGAAACAATGGGCCTTCTTAGGGTCGTAGAAAGAATGGGCCTTCTATGGGTCGTAGCATCAATGGGCCTTCTACGAGCTGTAGCATCAATGGGCCTTCTACGTGCCGTATGATCGATAGGCCAAACATGGGCCAATAACAGACCGCATTATGGGCCGTAAACGGGCTAGATTTGGAATTGTCCGTTCATGGGACGACAATAACAGGCCGTCATTAATCGACCGTATTTGATGACATTATGAAAACGGCCCAACGGAGTAACGGGCCGCAAACGGGCCGATTGTAGCTACGGGTTGAATTTGGTCCACACGCAGAAAAGGCCAATGACAGGCCGTAAGTAACCGAATGCTGGAAATGAGCCCAAGAATAAATGGGCCCTGAGAAGGCCGAAAGATAACACGAGTTGGAAACGGCCCAATGGAATAATGGGCCGTTAATGGGTATAAAGGGGTACACTGTTCATTGCGGGCCAGATTCACCATGGGCCATTAATGGGCCAAGAGTTACAAATGGTCTCGTTTGGGTTGAAAGACATCATGGGCCATACATGGGCCGGAAGTTACGATGGGCTGAAATCATATTGGAAGGCCCAGATGAAGCTACTGGGTTTAATTCGGATAGGCCATAATGGGCTGTGAGTTAGCGGGCCGTAAATGGGCTATATACGAACAGGCCGTTAACATTCTTTCCGTAGGCCAGCCCGTTACCTTTTGACCAAGTCAAACGGGCCGGCCTTTTCACCGGAATGGGCCTTAGTTGGGTCGTGCCACGTGTCGACGTATCATAGGCGCCTCCTGTCCAATGAATGGATGACATCTGTCCCAACGGTGAATCAACATGTGTTTCCTCCAGCCAATAAGAATTTTGCACGTGGAAAATCCTCATTGGTTCGGGCTGTTAGCGGGTTATCGGATCCAAAATCAGACTCGATAGCTTAACGGCGTTCCCTTACGGTGGATGCCACGTGTCGTTCACCCTTGACGAAAGCACTTCCATGATGCGCGATTTATCATCATGGAAGTGGACACTTCCGTGGTGATAATTTTGGTAATGTCATGGAACACTTCTACGACATCACAGGTATGACTATCTTGATTCTGTCATAAATTTGTCATGGATGTACATGCATGACAGAAAATGTGACCTACTGTGACAAACAAGTATCATCACAGAAGTGTCTTTTTTGTAGTGTATAGATCTTGATGCTCAACATGTAAGCAGCTTCACCGAGGTCTTTCTTTGAAAAACTCCTTTCAAATACTCCTTTATGCTTTCCAAAAAATTCTAAATTATTTCCGATCAATAATATGTCATTCACATATACTTATCAGAAAGGCTGTAGTGCTGCCACTCACTTTCTTGTAAGTACAGGCTTCACCGCAAGTCTATATAAAACTATATACTTTGATCAACTTATCAAAGCGTAAATTCCAACTCTGAGATGCTTGCACCGGTCCATAGATGGATCGCTGGAGCTTGCACATTTTGTTAGCACCTTTAGGATTGACAAAACCTTCTGGTTGCATCATATACAATTCTTCTTTAAGATATCCATTAAGGAATGCAGTTTTGACATCCATTTGCCAAATTTCATAAATGTGGCAATTGCTAACATGATTCGGACAAACTTTAAGCATTGATACGAGTGAGAAAATCTCATCGTAGTCAACACCTTGAACTTGTCGAAAACCTTTTGCGACAATTCGAGCTTTGTAGATAGTAACACTACTATCAGCGTCCGTCTTCCTCTTGAAGATCCATTTATTCTCAATGGCTCACCAATCATCGGGCAAGTCAATCAAAGTCCATACTCTGTTCTCATATATGGATCCCATCTCAGATTTCATGGCCTTAAGCCATTTCGTGGAATTTGGGCTCATCATCGCATCCTCATGGTTCGTAGGTCCATCATGGTCTAGTAACATGACTTCCAGAACAGGATTACCATACCACTCTGGTGCGGAACGTACTCTGGTTGACCTACGAGGTTCGGTAGTAACTTGATCTCAAGTTTCATGATCATCATCATTAACTTCCTCGGTAATTGGTGTAGGCATCACTGGAACTGATTTCTGTGATGAACTACTTTCTAATTCGGGAGAAGGTACAACTACCTCATCAAGTTCTACTTTCCTCCCACGCACTTCTTTCGAGAGAACCTCCTTCTCTAGAAAGGATCCATTCTTGGCAACAGATAACTTGCCTTCGGATCTATGATAGAAGGTGTACACAACAGTTTCCTTTGGGTATCCTATGAAGACGCATTTCTCCGATTTGGGTTCGAGCTTACCAGGTTGAAACTTTTTCACATAAGCATCACAACTCCAAACTTTAAGAAACGACAGCTTAGGTTTCTTGCCAAACCACAGTTCATATGGTGTCGTCTCAACGGATTTAGATGGTGCCCTATTTAACGTGAATGCAGATGTCTCTAGTGCATAACCCCAAAACGATAGTAGTAATTTGGTAAGAGACATCATAGATCGCACCATATCTAATAAAGTATGGTTATGACGTTCAGACACACCATCATGTTGTGGTGTTCCAGGTGGCATGAGTTTGTGAAACTATTCCACATTGTTTTAATTGAAGGCCAAACTCATAACTCAAATATTCGCCTCTACGATCAGATCATAGAAACTTTATTTTCTTGTTATGATGATTCTCCACTTCACTGTGAAATTCTTTGAACTTTTCAAATGTTTCAGACTTGTGTTTCATCAAGTAGATATACCCATATCTTCTCAAATCATCTGTGAAGGTCAAAAAATAATGATACCCGCCGCGAGCCTTAACACTCATCGGACCACATACATCGGTATGTATTATTTCCGATAAGTTAGGGGATCGCTCCATTGTTCCGGAGAACGGAGTTTTAGTCATCTTGCCCATGAGGCATGGTTCACAAGCATCAAGTGATTCATAATCAAGTGATTCCAAAAACCCATCAACATGGAGTTTCTTCATGCGCTTTACACCAGTATGACCTAAACGGCAGTGCCACAAATATGTTGCACTATCATTATCAAGTTTGCATCTTTTGGTTTCAATGTTATGAATATGTGTATCACTGTGATCAAGATTTAGTAAATCATTTACATTGGATGTAATACCATAGAAGGTTTAATTCATGTAAGCGGAACAACAATTATTCTTTGACTTAAATGAATAATCGTATCGCAATAAACATGATCCAATCATATTTATGCTCAACGCAAGCACCAAATAACATTTATTTAGTTCCAATACTAATCCCAAAGGTACAGGGAGTATGCGATGGTGATCTTATCAACCTTGGAATCACTTCCAACACACATCGTCACTCACCCTCAACTAGTCTCTGTTAATTTTGTAACTCATGTTTCAAGTTACTAATCATAGCAACTGGACCAATATCAAATACCCAGGGGTTACTATGAACACTAGTAAAGTACACATCAATAATATGTATATCATATATACTTTTGTTCACTTTGCCATCCTTCTTATCCGCCAAGTATTTGGGGCAGTTCCGCTTCCAGTGACCATTTCCTTTGCAGTAGAAGCACTCTGTTTCAGGCTTGGGTCTAGCTTTGGGCTTCTTCATGGGAGTGGCAACTTGCTTACCATTCTTCTCGAAGTTCCCTTTCTTTCCCTTGCCCTTTTACTTGAAACTAGTGGTCTTGTCAACCATCAACACTTGATGCTTTTCTTGATTTCTACCTTCGCTGATTTCGGCATCGCGAAGAGCTCAGGGAATTGTTTTTGTCATCCCTTGCATATTATAGTTCATCACGAAGTTCCAGTAACTTGGTGATAGTGACTAGAGAACTCTGTCAATCACTATCTTATATGGAAGATTAACTCCCACTTGATTCAAGCGATTGTAGTAATCAGACATTCTGAGCACATGCTCATTGGTTGAGCTATTCTCCTCCATCTTATTAGGCAAAATACCTGTCAGAGGTCTCATACCTCTCGACTCGGGCATGAGTCTGAAATACCAATTTCAACTCTTGGAACAT
Source organism: Triticum aestivum (assembly GCF_018294505.1). NCBI lineage: Eukaryota > Viridiplantae > Streptophyta > Magnoliopsida > Poales > Poaceae > Triticum > Triticum aestivum. Next base: position 682,909,197 of record NC_057797.1, read on the forward strand.
CTTATATGCTTCGTGGCTTTAAAAATGTTTTTGAAGTCCCGGTTCTAAGCCATAAAGCATGGTGCACTAAACTATCAAGTAGTCATCATACCGAGCTTGCCAAACGTTCATAACATCTGCATCTGCTCCTGCAATAGGTCCATCACCTAGAGGTGCATCAAGGACATAATTCTTCTGTGTAGCAATGAGGATAATCCTCAGATCATGGATCCAGTACGCATCATTGCTACTATCATCTTTCAACTTATTTTTCTCTAGGAACATATAAAATATAAACGGGGAGCTATAACGCGAGCTCTTGATCTACAACATAATTTGCAAATACTATCAAGACTAAGTTCATGATAAATTAAAGTTCAATTAATCATATTACTTAAGAACTCCCACTTACATAGACATCCCTCTAGTCATCTAAATGATCATGTGATCCATATCAACTAAACCATGTCCGATCATCACGTGAGATGGAGTAGTTTTCAATGGTGAATATCACTATGTTGATCATATCTACTATATGATTCACGTTTGACCTTTCGGTCTCAGTGTTCCGAGGCCATATCTGCATATGCTAGGCTCGTCAAGTTTAACCCGAGTATTCCGCGTGTGCAAAATTGGCCTGCACCCGTTGTATGTGAATGTAGAGCTTATCACACCCGATCATCACTTGGTGTCTCGGCACGACGAACTGCCGCAACGGTGCATACTCAGGAAGAACACTTATACCTTGAAATTTAGTGAGGTATCATCTTATAATGCTACCGCCGTACTAAGCAAAATAAGATGCATAAAAGATAAACATCACATGCAATCAAAATATGTGACATGATGTGGCCATCATCATCTTGTGCCATTGATCTCCATCTCCAAAGTACCGTCATGATCTCCATCGTCACCGGCATGACACCATGATCTCCATCATCTTGATCTCTATCAACGTGTCGTCACATGGTCGTCTCGCCAACTATTGCTTTTGCAACTATGGCTATCGCATAGCGATAAAGTAAAGCAAATATATAGCGCTTGCATCTTATGCAATAAAGAGACAACCATAAGGCTCCTGCCAGTTGCCGATAAATTGAACAAAACATGATCATCTCATACAAAAATTTATATCTCATCACGTCTTGACCATATCACATCACAACTTGCCCTGCAAAAACAAGTTAGACGTCCTCTACTTTGTTGTTGCAAGTTTTACGTGGCTGCTATAGGCTTCTAGCAAGAACCGTTCTTACCTATGCATCAAAACCACAACGATTTTTCGTCAAGTGTGTTGTTTTAATCTTCAACAAGGACCAGGTGTAGTCAAACTTGATTCAACTAAAGTTGGAGAAACAGACACCCACCAGCCACCTGTGTGCAAAGCACGTCGGTAGAACCAGTCTCATGAATGCGGTCATGTAATGTCGGTCTGGGACGCTTCATCCAACAATATCGCCGAATCAAAGTAAGACGTTACTGGTAAGCAGTATGACTATTATCGCCCACAACTCTTTGTGTTCTACTTGTGCATATAAAATCTATGCATAAACCTGGCTCTGATACCGCTGTTGGGGAACGTAGTATTTCAAAAAAATTCCTACGATCACGTAAGATCTATCTAGGAGAATGATACGTCCATTTTGCATCATGCTTTTATATCAATATTTATTGCATTATGGGCTGTTATTACACATTATGTCACAATACTTATGCCTATTCTCTCTTATTTTACAAGGTTTACATAAAGAGGGAGAATGCCGACAGTTGGAATTCTAGGCTGGAAAAGGAGCAAATATTAGAGACCTATTCTGCACAGCTCCAAAAGTCCTGAAACCTCACGGAAGTTATTTCCATAATATATAGAAATATTGAGCGCAAGAAGTACCAGAGGGGGGCAGCCACCAGCCACAAGGGTGGGGGCGCGCCCTACCCCTAGGCGCGTCCCCTGCCTCGTGGGCCCCCTGGTGGCCGAGGGAGTCCTGGATTAGGGGGTCTCCAGACAGCCGGATTATATCCTTTGGCCGGACTATTGGACTATGAAGATACAAGATTGAAGACTTCGTCTCGTGTCCGGATGGGACTCTACTTGGCGTGGAAGGCAAGCTAGGCAATACGGATATGCATATCTCCTCCTTTGTAACCGACCTTGTGTAACCCTAGCCCTCTCCGGTGTCTATATAAACCGGAGGGTTTTAGTCCGTAGGACAACATACAATCATACCATAGGCTAGCTTCTAGGGTTTAGCCTCTCTGATCTCGTGGTAGATCTACTCTTGTACTACCCATATCATCAATATTAATCAAGCAGGACGTAGGGTTTTGCCTCCATCAAGAGGGCCCGAACCTGGGTAAAACTTCGTGTCCCCTGCCTCCTGTTACCATCTGCCTAGACGCACAGTTCGGGATCCCCTACCCGAGATCCGCCGGTTTTGACACCGACATTGGTGCTTTCATTGAGAGTTCCTCTATGTCGTCGCCGTTAGGCTTGATGACTCCTTCTATCATCATTAGCGATGCAGTCCAGGGTTAGACTTTTTTCCCCGGACATATTTTTGTATTCGGCGGCTTTGCACTACGGGCCAATTCGCTTGGCCATCTGGAGTAGATTGAAAGCTACGCCCCTGGCCACCACGTCAGGTTTGGAAGCTTAAGCTACACGGCTGATATCCGCGGAGACTTGATCTTCGACGGATTCGAGCCTCTGCCTTGTGCGCCACGCGGTCATGATGAGTACGATTTAGCTCTACCATTTGACAGTGTTCAGGAGATCGCACCGGCAGCCGCTCCGCCCCTCAATTCGGAGCCAGTTGCACCGTCCATGGACGGGTGGATGGACCCCGCCACGGAGGCCTTACCCCCATCAGCGACCGAGCCGAACATCGGCCTTACTCTGCACGAGAGCCGTGTTGACAAACTACCGAATCTCCCTCCGGCCATGGACTCCGAACCGCCAGCGTCCGTTCCTAGCGAATCCAATTGGGCGCCGATCATGGAGTTTACCTCCGCGGATATTTTTCAGCACTCGCCCCTTGGTGACATACTGAACTCATTAAGGTCTCTCCTTGTTAGGAGAATCCTGGCCGAACTATGTCCGGCAGGATTGGGATGCGGATGGCGTCAAAATTCACCGCCCACCCACCACCCACTTAGTAGCCAATGTCGATGACCTAACCGACATGCTCGACTTCGACGCTGAAGACATCGATGGTATGGACGACGATGCAGGAGACGAACAGGAACCATTGCCCACAGGGCACTGGACGCCCACTTCATCACATGACGTATACATGGTGGACACACCAAAAGAAAACGACCACAAGGAACAGAAGGACGCAATGAAGGGTTGTCCCCTCGAGAAGCAGTCAAAGAGGCGGCATAAGCACCGCTACAAATCCCGCATCGGCAGAAACAACGATCATACAGACCCAGCGTTAGAGCAGGGTGAACCATCGCCGGACCATGGCAACCCGGAGAATCAAACCGAACAACCGGATTCTGTCAAAGATAACAGTCCGAATGACATCACACCGGACAGACACCCGGAGCAACAGAATGCCCGTCAAAGGCTCGTTGCCACCGCGAGGAGTCTAAAAAAGCAGAAGCAAAGGCTCAAGGCTGCGCAAGGCACACTTAAAATCAGATGGAGTAAAGTACTCAATACAGCAGCGAAGTACGACGGTAATTGCCCCACCAAGAGCTACCCGAAGCGGAAGTTGCTACCTGAATTCGATGAGGAGGCCTTAGATCCCCCGCAAACAAAAATTAAAACGGCCACCTGGCCGGATAGACGACCTCACGGCCAACATAGAGCGGCAAACAACGCCGCACATAAGCCAATACGCGATCCACGCGAGGGCTCGCATCAAAAGGACGGCGCAACCAGATCCATCTATGGACCACGCAAGCGCGCTCCAGCATACGATGCAACACAACAAACATCCGAACAACACGGTAAACCCAGATACAGGGGTGCCGCACACCCCCTATGTTTCACCGAGGAGGTGCTGGACCATGAATTTCCAGAGGGATTCAAACCCGTAAACATAGAGGCATACGACGGAACAACAGACCCTGGGGTCTGGATTGAGGACTATATCCTCCATATCCATATGGCTCGAGGAGATGATCTCCACGCCATCAAGTACTTACCCCTCAAGCTCAAAGGGCCAGCTCGGCACTGGCTTAAAAGCCTCCCCGAAAACTCCATTGGAAGCTGGGAAGAGCTCGAAGATGCTTTTCGGGCAAATTTCAAGGGACTTATGTCCGACCTCCGGATGCGGATGATTTGAGTCATATAACTCAACAACCCGGAGAGTCAGCCCGAAAGCTTTGGAACAGGTTTCTTACTAAAAAGAACCAAATAGTCGATGTCCGGACGCCGAAGCCTTGGCAGCTTTTAAGCATAGCGTCCGCGACGAATGGCTTGCCAGACACCTCGGCCAAGAAAAGCCGAGAACAATGGCAGCATTAACAAGCCTCATGACCCGCTTTTGCGCGGGTGAGGACAACTAGCTAGCCAGATGCAGCACCAGCGACCCAAGTACATCCGAAGTTAGAGATGAAAACAGGAAATCACGATGCAGCAAAAATAATAAGCGCCGGAATAAAGAAGACAGCCCGAAGAGCACGGCAGTAAACGCCGGATTCAGAAGCTCTCGGCCAGGTCAGCAAAAGCCGCCCCCTAAAGGCGCCAGAGATGAACTGTCCAGCCTGAACAAAATTCTGGACCAAATATGTCAGATCCATAGCACCCCTGGTAAACCCGCTAATCATACCCACAGAGAATGTTGGGTCTTCAAGCAGTCCGGCAAGCTGAACGCCGTACACAAGGGGGAGGATACACCAAGCGAAGACGAGGATGAGCCTCTCAAGCAAGACACTGGGGAACAAAAGAAATTTCCACCAGAAGTCAAAACCGTAAACGTGTTACACGTGATCAAGGGGAGAAATAAAGCGGCACTCCCAGAGAAATATGCACAAGGGCCTATCACCGCGGAGTCCTGCCACTGGTCGGCTCAACCGATCACCTTCGACCATCGGGATTACTCAGCAAATATCCGGCATGCAGGATGGGCTTCCTTAGTATTAGACCCAATAATTGACGGATACCATTTCACACAAGTCCTGATGGACGGTGGCAGC